>NW_027514440.1:781104-1087209 GCF_048772815.1 Callospermophilus lateralis | reverse complement strand
TTCCTAGTTGAAGCAACATTAGTACAGTAGAATCAATGTTCAGTAAAATGAATATATTTGGATCTGTGGATGATATACATTTCATGGTGAATTTCGTTTGGCATATGTATTGCAATTTTAAATGTCTCTCTCTGTTTTATGTGTATATAAACATGTAAAAGGCAACTTAAAAAATATATATAGATACACTCTCAAGATTTTTCAAAACATGAAATATGTGTCTTATTACACACTTCCTAAATTCATTCATATTTATGTTTTGGATTTATAATCAACTTTTCACAAGATTATTCTCAGAAATATTCATCCACCTGAAATACTTATTTGTTTCTTAGTACTGTTTCCACCCCAGATATGCATTCGCGGATTTTCAAACTCTTCTACTCTAATTGTGTCTTACTTGGTTGAAGGTAATGTAAAGGCATTGTTCTGGATGAGAGTGGGAAGATAATTGTGTAGCATATATTTTATACACATTGGATTCATTTTCCTATATTCCATTGAATATACTGAATCCCTGACAATAACCCATACCCTACTATACTCTGTCTACTAATTCAAACATGATGGAGAAAAACAACCCAAACATAATAGAAATACAAGCAGTTTAGAGGAGGCATGGGGTATAGTTGGACTTGCCATTTGCATGATAAATGGTAGGTGTTATAAATCTAGTCAATTTTTAATTGAAATAGTTATCCATGTGTTGTTAAAGTTAACAAATATGTAAATTCCTCTCCCTTTCTCTGTAGCCTACTCAGCACATGTATTTTTATATGCTTATATAGAATTCTACCTGGTATCACACGTTCATTTTTGTGAGTTGACTGACTTGGCAGATACAACCTGTGAGAAGAGATCACTCCTCTAAACGCTGTTGGAACTGAAAATTCAAACTATGGGTGAGCTTTCTAGTAGAACAACATTATACATAAATCCTTGTTCAGTAAAATAAATATTTTTGCATCTGTGGATGCTCTATATTTTATGATGAACTTCGATTGGCATATATATTCCTACATTTTAATGTCTGTGTGTGTGTTTTGTGTGTGTGTGTGTGTGTGTGTGTATACACATATATATGTATATACACATATATATAATTATGAATATATATATATATATATATATATATACACTGTCCTGATTTTTAAAATATGAAATATATGTTTCTTAAATACACTCCCTAAGTTCATCCATGTTCAAAAATGTGGATTTATAATAAACTTTTCACAAAATTATTCTCAGAAATATTCATCCACCTGAAATACACATTTGTTTCATAGTTCTGAAAACTAACTTCAGTAAATGGTGCTTACAAATCCTAATATTTGTACAGTAACTGACCCAGATTAACATCAATCAAGTAGATTCGTATGGGACATGATGTGTGTTCTGACGTTTATTTTCATTCAACACTGGTACATTACTATTTCTTCAGTTTTTACAAATCATAGGAAATATATACTTCATCCACAAGTTCACAAATTTATACGCATTTGTTTCACAATCACTTCCTGCTTCATGAAACATGTATTTTTCCAGGTTTCTTGACTGGTCTTTTCATGAGACTTCTTTCCAAACACATTATTTTCGATTTCCATAATCACTTTTGAAGCAAAACTCACACACCCTTCATGATAAACCATAACCTTAATGTGGCCATTAGATATATAACTGGTTGGAATGAATGTTTGTATGTCAATATAAGATTTCCTGTATTTTTTCAGATATAATTTCAATCCATTATTTAAAGTCAGAACCAGATATATTATTTATTCACAGTATGGTCTATTCATGCATTATCTCTATATGCACAGACAAAGGGTACACCTCTTTTTACCCCCGTTACTAATTTATACGTCTTGAATATGTTGCTGCCAGAAATGGTGGAAGAAAGAGTCATGTCACCTGATCTACATGTACGTTTTATCACAGTAATATTCTGGACAAAAAAAGCAAAGGTCACACTTAAGATTGTAGCAAAGACTAAATGAAAAGTGAGCATGGATTACTAAACATCCATGTCCAGGTTGCCTAATGCTGTCAAATGTCAATCCTATTGGTCACTACATATTTGTTTCTTTCTTAGATTATATATTCAAACTCAACCCTGTTGAAAATATCTAATCCTATCACTCACTTTATACTTTGCCTGATTTCGTAATGTCTCTATTGATATCAGCTTTCCTAACTATTTTCCCCAGTTCATCATTGTGACAGTCTCTTCACTTGTGCTGACATTAACATTCACTGTCTACCGGAAACCCTATTGCTAAACAACATTTGGTCCAAATCCTATACTCACTCTTCTTTCTAAACCTACTGAGAATCTTCCGAATCCTACCGAATATCCCTTTTGACTGGAAGTTCTCTTCTACATTTAATCATCATGGTACAAGGACCTAAGCCATTGTATAACGATTTACCTGACACATCAGGGCAGAACATAATTCAAAGCTATGTATCCCAATCAAGGGCCCAATGCCCTTTTGGGCTTCATATCTTAGCTAGATTTCTGTTTTCATACTTATATTTCACCTATATATTCTTGTAAATATCGCAGTTTCCCAATACCATTATTCATCGCGCAGAAAGATTCCTAATCCAAATCGAACATGTTAGTTAACCTAACCATACACTGTTCAGTCAATTTAACTTTACAGAAGAGCAGGGATAGAGTTGGTCTTACAATACAGGAATATAGGGGATCTTCCACATGCTGAGAAACTCAAAGGTCCATGCAGAAATGATTCCTGGAGAAGTTGTAAGCAGCTATGGAGGACCTAAGAGAGCAAAAGTCATCCTCCATGGCAAACAACCTGGTCAGGATGAAGGGTTGTGTCTGAATCAGCTTCTCTCTTCTTAATGTAGAGAAGATGGACCAAACCAGGCCTGTGTGGAGAGCTGTTCCCAGGTGCCAATGGTTGATATACCAATCTAACTTGTGAAAGTGTCACAGGAAGTAGGGGCAGCCTCCATCTCATGGGACCCTTGAAAGCAATTGTTAGGACAAAGTGGTTGCCACGGAAGTAACCTCATTCAGTTCCTGAATGAAGTGACCTACCTCTCTTCCTTGATGACGGATCTCTCTGAACTTGGGATCCAGGAAGCCAGGCACCCAGAGTCAGTCCCAGTTTCTTTCCCAGTGCGCTCAGTTGTTTGGAATAACCAAGGACAGAGTAAGTCTTCCTGGTACCTACTGATGTGAGGATTGCCAAATGCCAGGAGAGCTCTGAAAAGGGGAATTTCCTGAGAAAGCAGGTAGTGGCTCACCACTGGCTCCTGAAAACTTCACAGTGTTGGCCAAGGAGACCCGATCTGAGAAGGACAGGCCATTTCAAGGAAACATAGTATGGCCCATCAGTCAGAGTACATTCCAATTAGTCACAGACCTACTTGAATAAAGGAGGTGTCGTTGTGGGTGTGGTTGTGATTTTGTGGTTTAGTCTCATGTTCTGAGAATAGGTAAGAAAGGCGGTTTGTTTGTTTTGGAGTGGACTGTTTATAGTAAGTCATTTGACAAGGCGATTGTTCTTATGCCTGTGTATCCCACTGTGTCCGTGGTTGTAGACATTATAAAAGATAATGCATCAATGGATGTGTCCTGTCTAGTAGAAAGCTTGCCAACATTCATCCTGCCCAATTTATGAGTGGACTGCAGGTTGCTTTAGGGACGGGCAACACCTACTATCTTCCGGAGTTCCTGTTTTCTTCCTGAATTCTGGCCACTCTTCAGAGCAGGCTCATGGTTTTCTGTCCATGATATGTACCACCTCCAAGCTCTGTGACATTGCCATATAATGGATAGCTGAAGGGAATAGCAAGCATCTCAGAAAACTCAGATATCAGTGTGACAAAGAAAGTCTCAGTAGAGAAACCCTGCTTTGGGCCTTTTGCTTACCTATTTTTCTGTTGCTCTGAGTGTCAGGAAGGTCTTTGCCTCAGGCCACACCTTTGTGAACCCTGAAGAAAACACTTTTCAAATGGAAATGAATGGGCATCACCTGTGGCTCTTTGCTTAATTGCTTTGGAAAAGGATGTGTCTGAATCAGCCTCTTGGCCCTGTGTGAGGCAGTGGCTTAGATTCTTAGCACCTGATGGATTAAAAGAAAGATCCCATGTGTCCATCCAAAACCAAAATGGCAAATATTCACTCATTGTGAATGAATTCTTTACCTTCCTCTGTTAGGATCCTGAATTCCATCAAGGGAGAATAGGAATCCTTTGGGCCAAATGAGTTCTTCAAATCTCTGCACAGGGGCTTGGGTTTTCTCATGACTCAAATTCACATAAAGAATCTAAACCACAGAGTCAGAAGGCCTCAAATTGCAAAAGCCGAGCAGTATTAATGGCAGGCCTATTTGATCACTCCTGGTTTACAGGAAGTGTGTCCAGGCCCCCTTGATGTTAGACAAATGAGGGGAACAGGACCTTAATTTGGACAATGACTTGGGCTGTGGACCTCATTGAAAACTCCAGCCAGACGTTATAAGGAGTGTCTATATGGAAGAAGATGAGGACCATGTGGGAGTGTTTTGGTTTTAATTGTGGTCATTTGTGTGGCGGTTGGAAGAGATGACTGTTCCACTGGGCTTGAACTCTGGTGTGATTCCCCTTAGAGACTGAGTTCTTTAACTGACCTCAGAGAAGTATTGCCATGAATTGTGTTGGGATTTTAGGAGGCCACACATGAGAGTCGCCCTTGGAACCTGAGATCTAGGCCCAGGTTGGATTTCCACAGAACACTGGGAATTTCAGCCCGGATACTACATACAATTTTTCTTAAAGACTTGGCAGCCATATTTGAGTTTAAAACACACATGAACCTCACATTGTAGATCTCAATGGGCCTGGCTTCATGTGACATTTTGGCCACCCTTAGGGAAACCATGCCTGTGAGAGTGCTCCAGTGCTTTCATTGAAATTAGCTTCTTCACCATTTAATGGTTCCTGAATTAATTGAAGCCCTCAGAGCCGCAAACTTCATCCGTGAAAAATGGCTAGAAAATTACCATGAAATTTTTGATATTTTCATGTTCAGCTGGCACTGAAAAAACTTTGGATGTCCTGTTTCTGATCCTGAGTACACCAGACACTGCCTTGATTGACTTTGTTTCATGAAAATGGTGTAGAACAGATATGCCAGTAAGTTGGAGCCTGGTGAGTAGTTGGCCTAGAGCAGTGGTATGCAATTGTGTGATAAAACATCTGTGTTGTGGCCATGTGGATCAGCCATTGGCTTCCAAATGGCTTGTGACTGACATGGTGCACCCAGCAGACCCATATATGTAAAGGCATCTTGTTATATGGAGAGGATTCACTGCAATGTTCAGAATCATATTGCTATTCTCAAGGGGGCAATCTACGTGGGATAGAACCTTGGTTGGTGCATTCTCCTGAAGACCCTGACTCACCACACCTTAAAGAACTCCCTCCACCACTCTGTCCCATTTTAACTCCTTGTATTTCTTGAAGCAAATACCAAACTCCCAGTGGAGCAGCGAGAAACACCACGAAAAGTGGAGGATGACCAATTGGCTTCACAGTCCACACTGAAAGACTCTTAGACCCCAGTGTCCATAGTTTACCTACAAAGAGAGAATTCAGCACTGCTGCCTCATGTTCATTGGATAATAAGAAACCATGTCCTCCAAGTAACATAGATGCAGACCCAGCTTTGATGGTCTCTCTACAAAGGAACTAAATCTCCTCAGAACATCAAATATTTCAAGTGCCCACCCTTAGAGGCAGTTTCTCAAAAAGTATGTAGGCCAGCAGAGCTGCATGTTTGTGGAATGTTTACCCTGTCCCTTACTTTTAGAATCTTCTGTACCACCTCCAAAGTTGTAAACTCCTGAGTACTCTCCATTCTAGATATATATTCACAGATTTTCTAACTCTTATCCTCTAATTGTGTCTTACTTGAGGAGAATGTAATGTCAAGGCATTGTTCTGGATGAAAGTGTGAAGAATTTTGTGTAGCACATATTTGCATACACATTGGATTCAATTTCCTATTTTCCATTAGAAATGCTGAATCCCTGAAACTAACATATACCCTATTAGACTCTGACTACTAATCCTAATGTGATGGAGAAAAATAACACAAACAGAATAGAAATACAGGCAGTTTAGAGGAGGTATGTTTAATAGTTTTAGTTGCCTTTTGCATGGTATAGTGTAGCAGTTATAAATCTAGTCAATTATTTGTTGAAATAGTTCTCCAGGAGTTTTTAAAGTTAACAAATAATGAATTCCTGTCCCCCTTTCTCTGTAGCCTATTCAGCACACGTATTTTTATATGCACATATAGAATCCTACCTGGTACCACACGTGCATTCTTGTGAGGTGGCTGACTTGGCAGATACAAATTGGAAGAAGAGATCACTCCTCCTAAATGCTGCTTGAACATTTAATTCAAATGTGAGTGAGCTTCCTAGTTGAACAACATTATACATAAATCAATGTTCAGTAAAATGAATATATTTGGATCTGTGGATGATATACATTTCATGGTGAATTTCGTTTGGCATATGTATTGCAATTTTAAATGTCTCTCTCTGTTTGTGTATATAAACATGTATATATATATATATATATAGATACACTCTCAAGATTTTTCAAAACATGAAATATGTGTCTTATTACACACTTCCTAAATTCATTCATATTTATGTTTTGGATTTATAATCAACTTTTCACAAGATTATTCTCAGAAATATTCATCCACCTGAAATACTTATTTGTTTCTTAGTACTGTTTCCACCCCAGATATGCATTCGCGGATTTTCAAACTCTTCTACTCTAATTGTGTCTTACTTGGGTTGAAGGTAATGTAAAGGCATTGTTCTGGATGAGAGTGGGAAGATAATTGTGTAGCATATATTTTATACACATTGGATTCATTTTTCTATATTCCATTGAATATACTGAATCCCTGACAATAACCCATACCCTACTATACTCTGTCTACTAATTCAAACATGATGGAGAAAAACAACCCAAACATAATAGAAATACAAGCAGTTTAGAGGAGGCATGGGGTATAGTTGGACTTGCCATTTGCATGATAAATGGTAGGTGTTATAAATCTAGTCAATTTTTAATTGAAATAGTTATCCATGTGTTGTTAAAGTTAACAAATATGTAAATTCCTCTCCCTTTCTCTGTAGCCTACTCAGCACATGTATTTTTATATGCTTATATAGAATTCTACCTGGTATCACACGTTCATTTTTGTGAGGTGACTGACTTGGCAGATACAACTTGTGAGAAGAGATCACTCCTCTAAACGCTGTTGGAACTGAAAATTCAAACTATGGGTGAGCTTTCTAGTAGAACAACATTATACATAAATCCTTGTTCAGTAAAATAAATATTTTTGCATCTGTGGATGCTCTATATTTTATGATGAACTTCGATTGGCATATATATTCCTACATTTTAATGTCTGTGTGTGTGTTTTGTGTGTGTGTGTGTGTGTGTGTGTGTGTATATATACACATATATATGTATATACACACATATATAATTATGAATATATATATATATATATATATATATATATATATATATATATACACTGTCCTGATTTTTAAAATATGAAATATATGTTTCTTAAATACACTCCCTAAGTTCATCCATGTTCAAAAATGTGGATTTATAATAAACTTTTCACAAAATTATTCTCAGAAATATTCATCCACCTGAAATACACATTTGTTTCATAGTTCTGAAAACTAACTTCAGTAAATGGTGCTTACAAATCCTAATATTTGTACAGTAACTGACCCAGATTAACATCAATCAAGTAGATTCGTATGGGACATGATGTGTATTCTGACGTTTATTTTCATTCAACACTGGTACATTACTATTTCTTCAGTTTTTACAAATCATAGGAAATATATACTTCATCCACAAGTTCACAAATTTATACGCATTTGTTTCACAATCACTTCCTGCTTCATGAAACATGTATTTTTCCAGGTTTCTTGACTGGTCTTTTCATGAGACTTCTTTCCAAACACATTATTTTCGATTTCCATAATCACTTTTGAAGCAAAACTCACACACCCTTCATGATAAACCATAACCTTAATGTGGCCATTAGATATATAACTGGTTGGAATGAATGTTTGTATGTCAATATAAGATTTCCTGTATTTTTTCAGATATAATTTCAATCCATTATTTAAAGTCAGAACCAGATATATTATTTATTCACAGTATGGTCTATTCATGCATTATCTCTATATGCACAGACAAAGGGTACACCTCTTTTTACCCCCGTTACTAATTTATACGTCTTGAATATGTTGCTGCCAGAAATGGTGGAAGAAAGAGTCATGTCACCTGATCTACATGTACGTTTTATCACAGTAATATTCTGGACAAAAAAAGCAAAGGTCACACTTAAGATTGTAGCAAAGACTAAATGAAAAGTGAGCATGGATTACTAAACATCCATGTCCAGGTTGCCTAATGCTGTCAAATGTCAATCCTATTGGTCACTACATATTTGTTTCTTTCTTAGATTATATATTCAAACTCAACCCTGTTGAAAATATCTAATCCTATCACTCACTTTATACTTTGCCTGATTTCGTAATGTCTCTATTGATATCAGCTTTCCTAACTATTTTCCCCAGTTCATCATTGTGACAGTCTCTTCACTTGTGCTGACATTAACATTCACTGTCTACCGGAAACCCTATTGCTAAACAACATTTGGTCCAAATCCTATACTCACTCTTCTTTCTAAACCTACTGAGAATCTTCCGAATCCTACCGAATATCCCTTTTGACTGGAAGTTCTCTTCTACATTTAATCATCATGGTACAAGGACCTAAGCCATTGTATAACGATTTACCTGACACATCAGGGCAGAACATAATTCAAAGCTATGTATCCCAATCAAGGGCCCAATGCCCTTTTGGGCTTCATATCTTAGCTAGATTTCTGTTTTCATACTTATATTTCACCTATATATTCTTGTAAATATCGCAGTTTCCCAATACCATTATTCATCGCGCAGAAAGATTCCTAATCCAAATCGAACATGTTAGTTAACCTAACCATACACTGTTCAGTCAATTTAACTTTACAGAAGAGCAGGGATAGAGTTGGTCTTACAATACAGGAATATAGGGGATCTTCCACATGCTGAGAAACTCAAAGGTCCATGCAGAAATGATTCCTGGAGAAGTTGTAAGCAGCTATGGAGGACCTAAGAGAGCAAAAGTCATCCTCCATGGCAAACAACCTGGTCAGGATGAAGGGTTGTGTCTGAATCAGCTTCTCTCTTCTTAATGTAAAGAAGATGGACCAAACCAGGCCTGTGTGGAGAGCTGTTCCCAGGTGCCAATGATTGATATACCAATCTAACTTGTGAAAGTGTCACAGGAAGTAGGGGCAGCCTCCATCTCATGGGACCCTTGAAAGCAATTGTTAGGACAAAGTGGTTGCCACGGAAGTAACCTCATTCAGTTCCTGAATGAAGTGACATACCTCTCTTCCTTGATGACGGATCTCTCTGAACTTGGGATCCAGGAAGCCAGGCACCCAGAGTCAGTCCCAGTTTCTTTCCCAGTGCGCTCAGTTGTTTGGAATAACCAAGGACAGAGTAAGTCTTCCTGGTACCTACTGATGTGAGGATTGCCAAATGCCAGGAGAGCTCTGAAAAGGGGAATTTCCTGAGAAAGCAGGTAGTGGCTCACCACTGGCTCCTGAAAACTTCACAGTGTTGGCCAAGGAGACCCGATCTGAGAAGGACAGGCCATTTCAAGGAAACATAGTATGGCCCATCAGTCAGAGTACATTCCAATTAGTCACAGACCTACTTGAATAAAGGAGGTGTCGTTGTGGGTGTGGTTGTGATTTTGTGGTTTAGTCTCATGTTCTGAGAATAGGTAAGAAAGGCGGTTTGTTTGTTTTGGAGTGGACTGTTTATAGTAAGTCATTTGACAAGGCGATTGTTTGTATGCCTGTGTATCCCACTGTGTCCGTGGTTGTAGACATTATAAAAGATAATGCATCAATGGATGTGTCCTGTCTAGTAGAAAGCTTGCCAACATTCATCCTGCCCAATTTATGAGTGGACTGCAGGTTGCTTTAGGGACGGGCAACACCTACTATCTTCCGGAGTTCCTGTTTTCTTCCTGAATTCTGGCCACTCTTCAGAGCAGGCTCATGGTTTTATGTCCAAGATATGTACCACCTCCTAGCTCTGTGACATTGCCATATAATGGATAGCTGAAGGGAATAGCAAGCATCTCAGAAAACTCAGATATCAGTGTGACAAAGAAAGTCTCAGTAGAGAAACCCTGCTTTGGGCCTTTTGCTTACCTATTTTTCTGTTGCTCTGAGTGTCAGGAAGGTCTTTGCCTCAGGCCACACCTTTGTGAACCCTGAAGAAAACACTTTTCAAATGGAAATGAATGGGCATCACCTGTGGCTCTTTGCTTAATTGCTTTGGAAAAGGATGTGTCTGAATCAGCCTCTTGGCCCTGTGTGAGGCAGTGGCTTAGATTCTTAGCACCTGATGGATTAAAAGAAAGATCCCATGTGTCCATCCAAAACCAAAATGTTAAATATTCACTCATTGTGAATGAATTCTTTTACCTTCCTCTGTTAGGATCCTGAATTCCATCAAGGGAGAATAGGAATTCTTTGGGCCAAATGAGTTCTTCAAATCTCTGCACAGGGGCTTGGGTTTTCTCATGACTCAAATTCACATAAAGAATCTAAACCACAGAGTCAGAAGGCCTCAAATTGCAAAAGCCGAGCAGTATTAATGGCAGGCCTATTTGATCACTCCTGGTTTACAGGAAGTGTGTCCAGGCCACCTTGATGTTAGACAAATGAGGGGAACAGGACCTTAATTGGGACACTGACTTGGGCTGTGGACCTCATTGAAAACTCCAGCCAGACGTTATAAGGAGTGTCTATATGGAAGAAGATGAGGACCATGTGGGAGTGTTTTGGTTTTAATTGTGGTCATTTGTGTGGCGGTTGGAAGAGATGACTGTTCCACTGGGCTTGAACTCTGGTGTGATTCCCCTTAGAGACTGAGTTCTTTAACTGACCTCAGAGAAGTATTGCCATGAATTGTGTTGGGATTTTAGGAGGCCACACATGAGAGTCGCCCTTGGAACCTGAGATCTAGGCCCAGGTTGGATTTCCACAGAACACTGGGAATTTCAGCCCGGATACTACATACAATTTTTCTTAAAGACTTGGCAGCCATATTTGAGTTTAAAACACACATGAACCTCACATTGTAGATCTCAATGGGCCTGGCTTCATGTGACATTTTGGCCACCCTTAGGGAAACCATGCCTGTGAGAGTGCTCCAGTGCTTTCATTGAAATTAGCTTCTTCACCATTTAATGGTTCCTGAATTAATTGAAGCCCTCAGAGCCGCAAACTTCATCCGTGAAAAATGGCTAGAAAATTACCATGAAATTTTTGATATTTTCATTTTCAGCTGGCACTGAAAAAACTTTGGATGTCCTGTTTCTGATCCTGAGTATACCAGACACTGCCTTGATTGACTTTGTTTCATGAAAATGGTGTAGAACAGATATGCCAGTAAGTTGGAGCCTGGTGAGTAGTTGGCCTAGAGCAGTGGTATGCAATTGTGTGATAAAACATCTGTGTTGTGGCCATGTGGATCAGCCATTGGCTTCCAAATGGCTTGTGACTGACATGGTGCACCCAGCAGACCCATATATGTAAAGGCATCTTGTTATATGGAGAGGATTCACTGCAATGTTAAGAATCATATTGCTATTCTCAAGGGGGCAATCTACGTGGGATAGAACCTTGGTTGGTGCATTCTCCTGAAGACCCTGACTCACCACACCTTAAAGAACTCCCTCCACCACTCTGTCCCATTTTAACTCCTTGTATTTCTTGAAGCAAATACCAAACTCCCAGTGGAGGAGCGAGAAACACCACGAAAAGTGGAGGATGACCAATTGGCTTCACAGTCCACACTGAAAGACTCTTAGACCCCAGTGTCCATAGTTTACCTACAAAGAGAGAATTCAGCACTGCTGCCTCATGTTCATTGGATAATAAGAAACCATGTCCTCCAAGTAACATAGATGCAGACCCAGCTTTGTTGGTCTCTCTACAAAGGAACTAAATCTCCTCAGAACATCAAATATTTCAAGTGCCCACTCTTAGAGGCAGTTTCTCAAAAAGTATGTAGGCCAGCAGAGCTGCATGTTTGTGGAATGTTTACCCTGTCCCTTACTTTTAGAATCTTCTGTACCACCTCCAAAGTTGTAAACTCCTGAGTATTTTCCATTCCAGATATATATTCACAGATTTTCTAACTCTTATCCTCTAATTGTGTCTTACTTGAGGAGAATGTAATGTCAAGGCATTGTTCTGGATGAAAGTGTGAAGAATTTTGTGTAGCACATATTTGCATACACATTGGATTCAATTTCCTATTTTCCATTAGAAATGCTGAATCCCTGAAACTAACATATACCCTATTAGACTCTGACTACTAATCCTAATATGATGGAGAAAAATAACACAAACAGAATAGAAATACAGGCAGTTTAGAGGAGGTATGTTTAATAGTTTTAGTTGCCTTTTGCATGGTATAGTGTAGCAGTTATAAATCTAGTCAATTATTTGTTGAAATAGTTCTCCAGGAGTTTTTAAAGTTAACAAATAATGAATTCCTGTCCCCCTTTCTCTGTAGCCTATTCAGCACACGTATTTTTATATGCACATATAGAATCCTACCTGGTACCACACGTGCATTCTTGTGAGGTGGCTGACTTGGCAGATACAAATTGGAAGAAGAGATCACTCCTCCTAAATGCTGCTTGAACATTTAATTCAAATGTGAGTGAGCTTCCTAGTTGAACAACATTATACATAAATCAATGTTCAGTAAAATGAATATATTTGGATCTGTGGATGATATACATTTCATGGTGAATTTCGTTTGGCATATGTATTGCAATTTTAAATGTCTCTCTCTGTTTGTGTATATAAACATGTATATATATATATATATAGATACACTCTCAAGATTTTTCAAAACATGAAATATGTGTCTTATTACACACTTCCTAAATTCATTCATATTTATGTTTTGGATTTATAATCAACTTTTCACAAGATTATTCTCAGAAATATTCATCCACCTGAAATACTTATTTGTTTCTTAGTACTGTTTCCACCCCAGATATGCATTCGCGGATTTTCAAACTCTTCTACTCTAATTGTGTCTTACTTGGGTTGAAGGTAATGTAAAGGCATTGTTCTGGATGAGAGTGGGAAGATAATTGTGTAGCATATATTTTATACACATTGGATTCATTTTCCTATATTCCATTGAATATACTGAATCCCTGACAATAACCCATACCCTACTATACTCTGTCTACTAATTCAAACATGATGGAGAAAAACAACCCAAACATAATAGAAATACAAGCAGTTTAGAGGAGGCATGGGGTATAGTTGGACTTGCCATTTGCATGATAAATGGTAGGTGTTATAAATCTAGTCAATTTTTAATTGAAATAGTTATCCATGTGTTGTTAAAGTTAACAAATATGTAAATTCCTCTCCCTTTCTCTGTAGCCTACTCAGCACATGTATTTTTATATGCTTATATAGAATTCTACCTGGTATCACACGTTCATTTTTGTGAGGTGACTGACTTGGCAGATACAACTTGTGAGAAGAGATCACTCCTCTAAACGCTGTTGGAACTGAAAATTCAAACTATGGGTGAGCTTTCTAGTAGAACAACATTATACATAAATCCTTGTTCAGTAACATAAATATTTTTGAATCTGTGGATGCTCTATATTTTATGATGAACTTCGATTGGCATATATATTCCTACATTTTAATGTCTGTGTGTGTGTGTTGTGTGTGTGTGTGTGTGTGTGTGTGTGTGTATATACACATATATATGTATATACACATATATATAATTATGAATATATATATATATATATATATATATATATATATATATATATATACACTGTCCTGATTTTTAAAATATGAAATATATGTTTCTTAAATACACTCCCTAAGTTCATCCATGTTCAAAAATGTGGATTTATAATAAACTTTTCACAAAATTATTCTCAGAAATATTCATCTACCTGAAATACACATTTGTTTCATAGTTCTGAAAACTAACTTCAGTAAATGGTGCTTACAAATCCTAATATTTGAACAGTAACTGACCCAAATAAACATCAATCAAGTAGATTCGTATGGGACATGATGTGTATTCTGAC
Source organism: Callospermophilus lateralis (assembly GCF_048772815.1). Classification (NCBI taxonomy): domain Eukaryota; kingdom Metazoa; phylum Chordata; class Mammalia; order Rodentia; family Sciuridae; genus Callospermophilus; species Callospermophilus lateralis. The sequence continues at coordinate 1,072,914 of NW_027514440.1, read as the reverse complement.
GTTTATTTTCATTCAACACTGGTACATTACTATTTCTTCAGTTTTTACAAATCATAGGAAATATATACTTCATCCACAAGTTCACAAATTTATACGCATTTGTTTCACAATCACTTCCTGCTTCATGAAACATGTATTCCTCCAGGTTTCTTGACTGGTCTTTTCATGAGACTTCTTTCCAAACCACATTATTTTCGAATTCCTTAATCACTTTTGAAGCAAAACTCACACACCCTTCATGATAAACCATAACCTTAATGTGGCCATTAGATATATAACTGGTTGGAATGAATGTTTGTATGTCAATATAAGATTTCCTGTATTTTTTCAGATATAATTTCAATCCATTATTTAAAGTCAGAACCAGATATATTATTTATTCACAGTATGGTCTATTCATGCATTATCTCTATATGCACAGACAAAGGGTACACCTCTTTTTACCCCCGTTACTAATTTATACGTCTTGAATATGTTGCTGCCAGAAATGGTGGAAGAAAGAGTCATGTCACCTGATCTACATGTAAGTTTTATCACAGTAATATTCTGGACAAAAAAAGCTAAGGTCACACTTAAGATTGTAGCAAAGACTAAATGAAAAGTGAGCATGGATTACTAAACATCCATGTCCAGGTTGCCTAATGCTGTCAAATGTCAATCCTATTGGTCACTACATATTTGTTTCTTTCTTAGATTATATATTCAAACTCAACCCTGTTGAAAATATCTAATCCTATCACTCACTTTATACTTTGCCTGATTTCGTAATGTCTCTATTGATATCAGCTTTCCTAACTATTTTCCCCAGTTCATCATTGTGACAGTCTCTTCACTTGTGCTGACATTAACATTCACTGTCTACCGGAAACCCTATTGCTAAACAACATTTGGTCCAAATCCTATACTCACTCTTCTTTCTAAACCTACTGAGAATCTTACGAATCGTACTGACTATCCCTTTTGACTGGAAGTTCTCTTCTACATTTAATCATCCATGGTACAAGGACCTAAGCCATTGTATATCGATTTACCTGACACATAAGTGCAGAACATAATTCAAAGCTACGTATCCCAATCAAGGGCCCAATGCCCTTTTGGGCTTCATATCTTAGCTAGATTTCTGTTTTCATACTTATATTTCACCTATATATTCTTGTAAATATCGCAGTTTCCCAATACCATTATTCATCGCGCAGAAAGATTCCTAATCCAAATCGAACATGTTAGTTAACCTAACCATACACTGTTCAGTCAATTTAACTTTACAGAAGAGCAGGGATAGAGTTGGTCTTACAATACAGGAATATAGGGGATCTTCCACATGCTGAGAAACTCAAAGGTCCATGCAGAAATGATTCCTGGAGAAGTTGTAAGCAGCTATGGAGGACCTAAGAGAGCAAAAGTCATCCTCCATGGCAAACAACCTGGTCAGGATGAAGGGTTGTGTCTGAATCAGCTTCTCTCTTCTTAATGTAGAGAAGATGGACCAAACCAGGCCTGTGTGGAGAGCTGTTCCCAGGTGCCAATGGTTGATATACCAATCTAACTTGTGAAAGTGTCACAGGAAGTAGGGGCAGCCTCCATCTCATGGGACCCTTGAAAGCAATTGTTAGGACAAAGTGGTTGCCACGGAAGTAACCTCATTCAGTTCCTGAATGAAGTGACCTATCTCTCTTCCTTGATGACGGATCTCTCTGAACTTGGGATCCAGGAAGCCAGGCACCCAGAGTCAGTCCCAGTTTCATTCCCAGTGGGCTCAGTTGTTTGGAATAACCAAGGACAGAGTAAGTCTTCCTGGTACCTACTGATGTGAGGATTGCCAAATGCCAGGAGAGCTCTGAAAAGGGGAATTTCCTGAGAAACCAGGTAGTGGCTCACCACTGGCTCCTGAAAACTTCACAGTGTTGGCCAAGGACCCGATCTGAGAAGGACAGGCCACTTCAAGGAAACATAGTATGGCCCATCAGTCAGAGTACATTCCAATTAGTCACAGACCTACTTGAATAAAGGAGGTGTCGTTGTGGGTGTGGTTGTGATTTTGTGGTTTAGTCTCATGTTCTGAGAATAGGTAAGAAAGGCGGTTTGTTTGTTTTGGAGTGGACTGTTTATAGTAAGTCATTTGACAAGGCGATTGTTTGTATGCCTGTGTATCCCACTGTGTCCGTGGTTGTAGACATTATAAAAGATAATGCATCAATGGATGTGTCCTGTCTAGTAGAAAGCTTGCCAACATTTATCCTGCCCAATTTATGAGTGGACTGCAGGTTGCTTTAGGGACGGGCAACACCTACTATCTTCCGGAGTTCCTGTTTTCTTCCTGAATTTTGGCCACTCTTCAGAGCAGGCTCATGGTTTTCTGTCCAAGATATGTACCACCTCCAAGCTCTGTGACATTGCCATATAATGGATAGCTGAAGGGAATAGCAAGCATCTCAGAAAACTCAGATATCAGTGTGACAAAGAAAGTCTCAGTAGAGAAACCCTGCTTTGGGCCTTTTGCTTACTGTTGCTCTGAGTGTCAGGAAGGTCTTTGCCTCAGGCCACACCTTTGTGAACCCTGAAGAAAACACTTTTCAAATGGAAATGAATGGGCATCACCTGTGGCTCTTTGCTTAATTGCTTTGGAAAAGGATGTGTCTGAATCAGCCTCTTGGCCCTGTGTGAGGCAGTGGCTTAGATTCTTAGCACCTGATGGATTAAAAGAAAGATCCCATGTGTCCATCCAAAACCAAAATGGCAAATATTCACTCATTGTGAATGAATTCTTTTACCTTCCTCTGTTAGGATCCTGAATTCCATCAAGGGAGAGTAGGAATCCTTTGGGCCAAATGAGTTCTTCAAATCTCTGCACAGGGGCTTGGGTTTTCTCATGACTCAAATTCACATAAAGAATCTAAACCACAGAGTCAGAAGGCCTCAAATTGCAAAAGCCGAGCAGTATTAATGGCAGGCCTATTTGATCACTCCTGGTTTACAGGAAGTGTGTCCAGGCCCCCTTGATGTTAGACAAATGAGGGGAACAGGACCTTAATTTGGACACTGACTTGGGCTGTGGACCTCATTGAAAACTCCAGCCAGACGTTATAAGGAGTGTCTATATGGAAGAAGATGAGGACCATGTGGGAGTGTTTTGGTTTTAATTGTGGTCATTTGTGTGGCGGTTGGAAGAGATGACTGTTCCACTGGGCTTGAACTCTGGTGTGATTCCCCTTAGAGACTGAGTTCTTTAACTGACCTCAGAGAAGTATTGCCATGAATTGTGTTGGGATTTTAGGAGGCCACACATGAGATTCGCCCTTGGAACCTGAGATCTAGGCCCAGGTTGGATTTCCACAGAACACTGGGAATTTCAGCCCAGATATTACATACAATTTTTCTTAAAGACTTGGCAGCCATATTTGAGTTTAAAACACACATGAACCTCACATTGTAGATCTCAATGGGCCTGGCTTCATGTGACATTTTGGCCACCCTTAGGGAAACCATGCCTGTGAGAGTGCTCCAGTGCTTTCATTGAAATTAGCTTCTTCACCATTTAATGGTTCCTGAATTAATTGAAGCCCTCAGAGCCGCAAACTTCATTCGTGAAAAATGGCTAGAAAATTACCATGAAATTTTTGATATTTTCATGTTCAGCTGGCACTGGAAAAACTTTGGATGTCTTGTTTCTGATCCTCAGTATACCAGACACTGCCTTGATTGACTTTGTTTCATGAAAATGGTGTAGAACAGATATGCCAGTAAGTTGGAGCCTGGTGAGTAGTTGGCCTAGAGCAGTGGTATGCAATTGTGTGATAAAACATCTGTGTTGTGGCCATGTGGATCAGCCATTGGCTTCCAAATGGCTTGTGAATGACATGGTGCAGCCAGCAGACGCATATATGTAAAGGCATCTTGTTATATGGAGAGGATTCACTGCAATGTTCAGAATCATATTGCTATTCTCAAGGGGGCAATCTACGTGGGATAGAACCTTGGTTGGTGCATTCTCCTGAAGACCCTGACTCACCACACCTTAAAGAACTCCCTCCACCACTCTGTCCCATTTTAACTCCTTGTATTTCTTGAAGCAAATACCAAACTCCCAGTGGAGCAGCGAGAAACACCACGAAAAGTGGAGGATGAACAATTGGCTTCACAGTCCACACTGAAAGACACTTAGACCCCAGTGTCCATAGTTTACCTACAAAGAGAGAATTCAGCACTGCTGCCTCATGTTCATTGGATAATAAGAAACCATGTCCTCCAAGTAACATAGATTCAGACCCAGCTTTGATGGTCTCTCTACAAAGGAACTAAATCTCCTCAGAACATCAAATATTTCAAGTGCCCACCCTTAGAGGCAGTTTCTCAAAAAGTATTTAGGCCAGCAGAGCTGCATGTTTGTGGAATGTTTACCCTGTCCCTTACTTTTAGAATCTTCTGTACCACCTCCAAAGTTGTAAACTCCTGAGTATTTTCCATTCCAGATATATATTCACAGATTTTCTAACTCTTATCCTCTAATTGTGTCTTACTTGAGGAGAATGTAATGTCAAGGCATTGTTCTGGATGAAAGTGTGAAGAATTTTGTGTAGCACATATTTGCATACACATTGGATTCAATTTCCTATTTTCCATTAGAAATGCTGAATCCCTGAAACTAACATATACCCTATTAGACTCTGACTACTAATCCTAATATGATGGAGAAAAATAACACAAACAGAATAGAAATACAGGCAGTTTAGAGGAGGTATGTTTTATAGTTGGAGTTGCCTTTTGCATGGTATAGTGTAGCAGTTATAAATCTAGTCAATTATTTGTTGAAATAGTTCTCCATGCGTTTTTAAAGTTAACAAATAAGTGAATTCCTGTCCCCCTTTCTCTGTAGCCTATTCAGCACACGTATTTTTATATGCACATATAGAATCCTACCTGGTACCACACGTACATTCTTGTGAGGTGGCTGACTTGGCAGATACAAATTGGAAGAAGAGATCACTCCTCCTAAATGCTGCTTGAACATTTAATTCAAATGTGAATGAGCTTCCTAGTTGAACAACATTATACATAAATCAATGTTCAGTAAAATGAATATATTTGGATCTGTGGATGATATACATTTTATGGTGAATTTTGTTTGGCATATATATTGCAATTTTTAATGTCTCTCTCTGTTTGTGTATATTAATATGTATATATATATATATATATATATATATATATATATATAGATATAGATACACTCTCAAGATTTTTCAAAACATGAAATATGTGTCTTATTACACACTTCCTAAATTCATTCATATTTATGTTTTGGATTTATAATCAACTTTTCACAAGATTATTCTCAGAATTATTCATCCACCTGAAATACTTATTTGTTTCTTAGTACTGTTTCCACCCCAGATATGCATTCACGGATTTTCAAACTCTTCTACTCTAATTGTGTCTTACTTGGGTTGAAGGTAATGTAAAGGCATTGTTCTGGATGAGAGTGAGAAGATAATTGTGTAGCATATATTTTATACACATTGGATTCATTTTCCTATATTCCATTGAATATACTGAATCCCTGACAATAACCCATACCCTACTATACTCTGTCTACTAATTCAAACATGATGGAGAAAAACAACCCAAACATAATAGAAATACAAGCAGTTTAGAGGAGGCATGGGGTATAGTTGGACTTGCCATTTGCATGATAAATGGTAGGTGTTATAAATCTAGTCAATTTTTAATTGAAATAGTTATCCATGTGTTGTTAAAGTTAACAAATATGTAAATTCCTCTCCCTTTCTCTGTAGCCTACTCAGCACATGTATTTTTATATGCTTATATAGAATTCTACCTGGTATCACACGTTCATTTTTGTGAGTTGACTGACTTGGCAGATACAACTTGTGAGAAGAGATCACTCCTCTAAACGCTGTTGGAACTGAAAATTCAAACTATGGGTGAGCTTTCTAGTAGAACAACATTATACATAAATCCTTGTTCAGTAAAATATATATTTTTGCATCTGTGGATGCTCTATATTTTATGATGAACTTCGATTGGCATATATATTCCTACATTTTAATGTCTGTGTGTGTGTTTTGTGTGTGTGTGTGTGTGTGTGTGTGTGTGTATACACATATATATGTATATACACATATATATAATTATGAATATATATATATATATATATATATATATATATATATATATATATATATATATACACTGTCCTGATTTTTAAAATATGAAATATATGTTTCTTAAATACACTCCCTAAGTTCATCCATGTTCAAAAATGTGGATTTATAATAAACTTTTCACAAAATTATTCTCAGAAATATTCATCTACCTGAAATACACATTTGTTTCATAGTTCTGAAAACTAACTTCAGTAAATGGTGCTTACAAATCCTAATATTTGTACAGTAACTGACCCAGATAAACATCAATCAAGTTATTCGTATGGGACATGATGTGTATTCTGACGTTTATTTTCATTCAACACTGGTACATTACTATTTCTTCAGTTTTTACAAATTATAGGAAATATATACTTCATCAAAACCAAAATGGCAAAAAGATCAGTCACTGTGCATGGAGTATCTTGCCTTACTCTTATAGGTTTCTGATCTCCATCAAGTGAGAATATGGATCCTTTGAGTCAAATGAGTTCTTCAAAGCCCTGGAGAGGCTAGCCCATATGAGCTTGGGTTTTTTCATTATTCCAAATCACATAAAGAATCTATACCTGACAGTCAGTAGGCCTCAAATTGGAGAAGCAGAGCAATATTAAGGCCAGGCTTATTTTATCACTCCTGGTTCACAGGAATGGTGTCCAGGCCTAGCTGACTTTAAGCAAATAAGGGACAAGGGAGCTTGTTTTGGATACTGTCTTGTGCTGCACCCCTCAGGGAAACCTCCAGCCAGAGGTTATAATGAGTGTCTATATGGAAGAAGGTGAGGACCATGTGGGAGTGTTTTGGTTTTAATTGTGTTCATTTTTGTAGCAGTTGGAAGAAATGACTGGATCCACCAGGGCTGGAACTTTGGTATGATTCCCCTTAGATACTGAGTTCTGAAACTGACCTCAGAGAAGTATTGTCATGAATTGTGTTGCGATTTTAGAATGCCACGCATGAGAGTCGCCCTTGGAAACTGAAATCTAGGCCAAGGGTGGCTTTCGACTGATCACTGGGTATCTCAGCAAGGATATCACATGATTTTATTCTGAAAGACTTGACAGGCATAGTTGAGAGTCAAAACACACATGGACCTCACATTGTAGACCTCAATGGGCTGGGCTTCATGTGACCGTTTGGCTACTCTTTGGGAAGCCTTGCCTTTGAGAGTTCTCCAGAGCATTCATTGAAATGAGGTTCCTCAACATTAAATGGTTCCTGAATGAATTGAAACCCACAGTTTCTCCAACTTCATCCTTGAAAAGTGGCTAGATAAACACCCTGAAATTTTTAAAACTCCCATGACCAGGTGGCACTGGAGAACCTTTGGATCTCCTGTTGCTGATCATGAGTGTACCAGAGAGTGCCTTGATTGACTGGGTTTCATGAAAATGGTGAAGAACAGAGATGCCAGTAATTTGCACTGCTGAATAGTGGGCCCAGAGCAGTGGTGTGCAGGTGTGTGATAAAATATCTGAGGTGGGGCCGTGTGGATTTCCAATTGACTTCCAAATGCCTTTTGGCTGCCATGGTGCATCCAGCAGAACCTTACATGTTAAGGCATCTTATTATATGGAGAGGTTTCAAGGCAATGTTCAGAATCAGGTGGGTATGGTGAAGGAAAAAGCTATGTGAAATAGAAGCCTGGTTGGTGCATTCTCCTGCAGTTTCTGACCCACCACACGTGACAGAACTCCCTCCAGCACTGTGTCGCAGTTGAACTCCTTGTATTTCGTGAAGCAAATACCAAACTCCCAGTGCAGCACCAAGAAACACCACAAAAATGGAGGATGATCAAATGGCTTCACAGTCCACACAGGGAGACACTTAGCCCCCAATGGCCACAGTTTACCTACCAAGAGATAATTCAGCAATGCTGCCTCATGTTCATTGGAAAATAAGAAACCATGCTCTCCATTCACATAGATGCAGACCCAGCTTTGATGGTCTCACTAGAAAAGAAGCTAAACCTTCTGACAACAAAATATATTTAAAGTATCCAACCTCAGAGGCAGTTTCTCAAGAAGTCTTTAGGCCAGCAGAGCTCTATGTTTGTGGAGTGTTTACCTCTTAGACCAGGATGTAAGAAAAGAACACTGACTCCAATTAAAATCAAATTAAAGTAAGCTTATTATTTCCACTGGCTGGGCTGCCACTCCCTCCCAAAATTGGGAGAACAAGAGAGCAACCCCACCTTTACTACAGCCCAGGTTTGTAGCCCAGAAAGTTACACAAAAATTTGGTAACAGATAATAGAACTCTGACAAGCATCACACTAATGGGAGTTTACATTTTTTTTTTTGCTAGCCCCAACATCAAAATTTATGAGGACCATTACAGCCTCAGAGAGGGTCATTGTCTGGCCACAAAAGGCCAATATTTATGAGGTGTGACAAAGTTTCAGAGAGGGCTGCTATCTGGTCAGAGAGCCATGCACGGGTGAGTTCAAGGCACGGGCAGTCATTCCAAGCAGGTTCAGAATTTGCAGTAATTTACAGTAAAGCCAAAATGATTTTTTCATGGCTTTGTTGCAAGATGGCTCCCAATTTTAATAAAAGGTAAGGTTGGGTGTATCATTCCCCCCTTTTCTTATGTGTCCCTTTGTAATCCTTGATAGGTTAGTGGAAAAGCACTGAGGAAATTTTAATCCCTCAGTTAACAGTCACCAAATTTTTAGAACTCACCGAAAACCAGTCTCCCTGATATTACCTGACTTAATTAATTACTTATATTGATAGTCTATTTATTTTTGGCTCCATTGGTGTAAGTAGAGAGTCGTCTCTCATTTTGGCTTTTTCTCAGCTGAGAAAGGGTGACATGAGTGTGCATGGCGTGAGGGACATGAGTTGCCTTTTTGAAGTCAGTTCTTTTTGAAGTCTTGTTGAGGAAGAACAGGTTGTAAAGTCATCTGGGGATTGGTTCTTCTATGAGAGAAACAAAAAAACATGAGTATTGAATAAATGTTGCAGTAGCTGGATCATGTCACTGTATGAAGTACCCTCACCAGTCTTTAATATCCCCAATTATCAGGATTGTGAACTTAATATTTAACTTTTAGTGATACAGTTGTCCCTCCCCATAATATACAGTTTAATAATTTAATGTCATCTGATTTTGCAGAATCCTTTCACTAGTATGACCTCTGTGTTTAATAGAGAAACATTTAATTCTGTTACTCAGGGCTGGATAATTGTACTAGCAAACACCAAGCCTACCTGTGTAGGTTAGGAATATCTGTAGGCCTTAAACTAAAAACTTCTGCCTCTGGCAGCTCCTCTTGATAGTCTATTTTTATAGTTATCAGGCATTCCTCTCTGAGAATCCTTCTTTGTAGCCAACAGTTTTACTTATTTTGGGAGGCTAACATAAAGTGTATACCTTAAAATATTATTATTATTATTATTATTATTATTATTATTATTATTATTATTATTTAAAATGCCCAGGATTGGCTGTATTTTGGTTTTAACTGTCTTTGCTAAGTGTTTAAGATGAAGCAGTCAAACTGACTTTTGTTTCTATCTATTGTTAGCAGTCAGCTGAGCTTTTATGGGAGTCATTTTTTGGGAAACTTGAGAGCAGCTTCTCAGTTCTGCTAGTGCAATTTGAGCTATGTGGGTCCAGGTCTTGCTTGACCATGTGGCTTCCCTCAGAAGCATCAGGGATGTCTCCCTTTCCTGATGACTCACCTCTTTGTAGCAAATTCACTGATTGGCTTTCTGTTCTCCAGTGGTCTCATTAATCTCTCTGATCGGGAGGTTATGTGGCCCAGAGTTGCAAAGCTCATAGAGAAATCAATGTTCCCTGGATTCAGACTGACTCAGAGGGCAAGAGTCAAATATCGTTTTTTTTGGACCTTTTTATTTAAATTTAATTTTCAATCCTAATCTGAAACAACCAGCAAATGAGTTTTAACAGCCATATATTAAGAGTACTGTGCTTTAATGTCTATAAGTTTATAATTATTTATATATTATTAATTGGGATCTTATTATTCTGTCTGTCTTGTAGTTGATGACTTATTATCTTAAATTAACCCATGTTGTGTTCTTAAAGCAACACTTCTGTAAAACACCAACAGGGAATCTTTAGATCACTTATAAGGAAATTAAAAAATAAAATTTTTTTAACAAGAGTAAAAATACTTAGTTCATGTAATAGCTACCCTGAATTTTTTGGGTGAGTTATATATTATATCATCTTTTTGAGATCCTAGTAATCTTGACAGAAAAAAAAAATTTGAACATAACTTTAAATGAAATAAAATCTGACCTACTGCTTTCGTAGTCATTCTCACATGTAGTAAGATGGGACACAGAGTCTTATCTCAGGTAAGCAGGGCTCCTTATAAACCTTAAATGCTTTAGTTCTAAAGCTGATCTTTGTTTTTTAAATATCATTTTACAAAGTTTACATAAATTTTTTGAGGTCACATGAACATTAGCTCACACCATATGATATCGCATTTAAAACATGAATTAAAGTACGGCTGAAAGATTTTAACCTTTACATAGATTAGGGTCTCATTAACTTAAAAATACATTTAAATTGTTCCACAATGTAAAAAGTAACATAAAACTTTACATATATTATTGATAACAGGTAAATAAATCCCCAATATATATTTTATTTACCATACAACTTCAGAACACCTGCTTGATATAATGCTCTTTTAAAGTTTCTACCTTATAGAATTTTATAACTGGAAGATATGAGCACATTAATAGCATCACAATTACATTGATGTTTCTACATTAACCAAGTTTAGCTTTTAAAGAAATGGCAGTACAGTGCTCTAAAATAACAGTTCTTAATTAAACAGTTGTTTAATTTTTATGGTTGCCTGCTCTAGAAAATTTAAATCTTAATAAACTAAATGTTATGGGTAAACTTATGTTTAAGAAATTTTTGTCTCTTTAACACATGACTGATTTTTACAATCTTATACAGACTTTAGTACAAACTTATACAGACCTTAGTATATCAATCAGATATCAAACAAAAGTACTCATGAATGAGTAATCCCATATCAAATTTACTTTACTTATTTATCAAAATATTAGACAAATGTTTTGAACAGTGTAAGCCATTTTTTTGATTGAAAGAAAAGTCCTGGAACATAGGCATATTAGACCTTTTGTAGACATTAATACTTTATTAGATTTTTGAACACCTAGAAAAACTTGTAAGCTTAAATTTAAAGAAATTTATATTTATCAGTTTACCCAATTTAAATTGAAACATTTAAATCACGTGAATTAAAGATCTTTGGATCCACTTTTTAAAATTGTTTTTATGAGTGCTTTTTAATATGAGTGCTCCTTATATATGTTAATTTGTGTATCATATATATGATATACGGACATATGTATACATATATAGACATACAACACATAACAAATTGTGCACACATAATAAAAGTGAAGGCCTTGTAGCTTTTCACAGGTGAAATCTCCACTGCAATGATTTAAAAATTCCACAGTTGGTCAAAGATATTACTGATCAGAAAAACATTAACCTAGGTCTGTAGGAGCAAAATCATGAGCTCAAAAAATAAAGAATCTAAGGAAAAAAATATGAGTCCTAGAAAAAATGACTGGCCAGTAATAAGTAAATACCATACAATTTACTTTTTTTTCCTTAGGCCTCAAATAAGTCTCCTACTAAGCTTACAGGCTTCTTTCATTTGCATTTCAAAATAATCCCTGGCTGAGGTCTGGAAGAAGCAGGAAAAAATGGCTATTCTGAGCAGAAACCTTAGGCCTAAGGTATTTTAAACATTATTTTCAGGTTAGGATGTTGAAAATTATGATACAAGTTTAAGATACAATTCACAAAATTTTATATCTTTACAAGTTGTTTTGTCAACAGATATCATACTATGATTTAGTATCCTTGTCCAAATTAATGCACTGTTACACACAGTGACATTTTCCCAGGCTACCTAATTTAAAATTGGTGAAAAAAAGACTGAATGATTGGGAAGTTACTTGCCAACTTGGAAGTAGAGTTCTTTAGTTTTCCATCCTAAGTATTTATGTTCTCTGGCATGAATTATCTGAAACCATAAACTAAACAATTACCTAAACCCGACTTTTAACTGCAAGATTGTGAAATGCTTCAAAAACCCATTCAGATACCAGATTGGTACAATGAAACATCATCATTTAGACACAAATTCAGCTAAGATCATTTCCAAGAAACAATTTATAATATTAACACATTATTGCACATGTCTTAAAGGGCCAGAAAAAAGGCACAAGACAGGCAGAAATGAACTCCAGACAATGGCTGACAGACAGAACCCTTTAAAACAGAGCAAATAAGAGAAAAATCTCCTTCCCCAGTGGCACCACAGATGTCCCCACAAGGGGACCAAATGTTTTCACAGAGGAGCAACCTGAAACGTAAAATAAAGTGTCTCCATGGTGACTTTACTGCATTTAGTGTCCCCTTTTTGTTTTTCTCTTTTTTTAAGAAGACAGAGGCGGCATTATCCTTACAGTGCAGGGAACGAAGGAGGGAATTCCCTGAAGAAACAGGGCTTTGGCAGATGCTGGGAGATACTCAGTTCTTCATTCCCCAGCAGGCATTGCCATCTGCACTGGGTGTGCTCCAGGCAGCCAGCTAGGGGCTTCTCTCATTCTGCTTAACAAATGGTGGTAAAGATCATCACAGTTCCTTAAAACACAGTCCAAAGGGGTGTCAGGCTTACTTGCTTTGTTACCCATTTTCACGTTCAATATCCTTAAGATTTTATCACAGAAATCACAAAACAAAATGCACAAAAACAAAAAAACAAAAAAACATATAGAACACAGAACAAAACACACACACACACACACACACAAAAAAAAAAACCAGAATCCCGGTGCCAAAACAGAAAAACAGAAGAGCAATTCAACGTCTTGCTAAAGCTCTGGGGTAGGAGTACTTGCGTGTCCCTCGGCACCTCTCTAACCTTGAAAGGAATTCCCTACAGAACGGAACAGAGGACAGAACGATTCTCATTACTGTCCTGGACAGGAGTGTATGTGAGCCTCCCCAGGCCACCTCTCTGTCATTAGAAGAGATCTCCCTTAACCAGATATAAGATGTTATCATGGTGCCACTTACCTATGGAGGCCTCCTCCACCAGGTGCTTGCTAATAGTTTCAGTGCGGTGGTTCACTGCAGTGCTCCCTGACCGACGGCTCACTCCAAGGCCTTGGAACATCTCAAGTTGTGCACCCCATAGAGTGGCTCCCCAGCCCGTAGCCCTGGAGGGAAGGCCAGCTTCAGAATTTTCAGCAGTCTGGCCTTGTGATCTGGTCGGGAAGGGTCATCTCACTGGGGAACTCCAAAATGTTGGACTAGGATGCAAGAAAAGACCACTGACTCCAATTAAAATCAAATTAAGGCAAGCTTATTATTAAAACCGGCCAGGCTGCCTCTCCCTCCAAAAATGGCGGGAACAAGACAGCAACACCACCTTTCCTACAGCCCAGCTATATAGCCCAGAAAGTTACACAAAAAGGGGGTTACAGATAACAGAACTTTGAAAGCATCACACTAATGGTAGTTTACATTTTTTTTGCTGGCCCCAACATCAGAAATTATGAGGACCATTAGAGACTCAGAGAGGGTCGTTGTCTGGCCTGGGAAGGCCAATATTTATTAGGTATCACTAATGTTTCAGTGAGCACTGTTATCTGGTCAGAGAGCCAGGCAAGGATGAGTTCAAGGCACGGGCACGCATTCCAAGCAGGTTCAGAATTTGCAGTAATTTATAGTAAAGCCCAAATTATCTTTTCACGGCTTTCTGGCAAGATGGCTCCCAATTCTAATAAAAGATCAGGTTGGGTCTATCAAGCCTGTCCTTTACTTTTGGAAACTCCTCTACAACCTGCAAGGTTGTGAACTCCTGACCATTTTACATTCCAGATATGTATTCACAGATTTTCTAACTCTTGTCCTCCAACTGTGTTCTACTTGGGGTGAAGGTAATATCAAGGCATTGTTCTGGATGAGAGTGGGAAGATTTTTGTGTAGCACATATTTGCATACACATTTAGGAGATCACTCCTCCTAAACACTGTTGGAACAGAAAATTCAATCTATGGGGGAGCTTCCTAGCTGAACAACATTATACATAAATTCAAGTTCATTAAATAAATAGTTTTGGATCAGTGGATGATATATATTTCAAGATGGATTTAAATTGGCATATATATTGCTACATTTTAATGTCCATGTGACTTTTGTGTTCATAATTTTTTGTGATTTATGTGGATTTATAATCAAATTTTCACAAGATTGTTCTCAGAAATATTCATCCAACTTAAATACATACTTTTTTTCCTAGTACTGAAAAGTAACTTCAGTGAATGGTGCATAAAAATCCTAATATTTCTACAGTAACTGACCCAGATTAACATCAATGCAAGTAGATTCCTATGGGACATGATGTGTATTTTGATGTTCATTTTTATTCATCACCGGTACATTACTATTTCTGCAGTTTATGCACATTATATATAGTATGATATATAATGTTCAATCACTTCCTGCTTGAGAACACATGTATTCTTACAGGTTTCTTGACTATTTTTTTCATGAGACTTCTTTCCAAACACATTATTTTTGATTTCCATAATCACTTTTGAAACAACACTCACACACCTTTCAGGATAAACCACAACCATAATATTACCATTAGATGTATAACTGGTTGCAGTGAATGATTGTATATCAATGTGAGATTTCTTTTATATTTTCAGATATCAATTCAATCCATTATTTAAAGTGGAACCAGTTATATTATTTATTCACATGATGGTCAATTGATGCATTATCAATATATTCTATGACACAGGGTATACCCCTTTGTACCCCCAATACTAATTTATATTTCTTCAAAATAGTGCTCCAAGAAATGGTGGAAGGAATACTCATGTCACCTGATCTACATATACATTTTATCACAATAATATTCTGGACACAAAATGCAAAGGTCACACTTATGATTTTACCAAAGCCTAAATAAAAAGTGAGCATGGATTAATAAAAAACATCCATGTCCTGGTTACCTAATGCTCTCAAAAGTCAATCCAATTTGTGACAACATATTAGTTTCTGCCTAAGATTATATATTCAGACTCAAACCGTTGAAAATGTCTAAACAAATTACACACTTTATACTTTTACTGACTTCCTAATGTCTCTATTTATATCTGCTTTCCTACATATTTTCCCCAATTTGTCATTGTGCTGACATTTACATTCACTCTCTACCCGAAACCTTATTTGTAAAGAACTTTTGGTACAAATGCTATACTAACTCTTCTTTCTAAATCTACTGACTATCTTGCTAATCCTACAGACTATCCCTTTTTTATTGGATATTCTGTATGTTATTCAATCATCCAGTGTATAAGATCCTATTTCTTTGTATATCGATTTATCTGAGACATCTGTGCAGAATATAATTCAAAGCAAAGTATGCTACTCAAGGGCCCAATGTCCTACTTGGCTTCAAGTCTTCCCTAGATTTCTGTTTCCATACTTATATTTCACCTATATATTCTTGTAAATATCTCAGGTTCCCAATACCATTATTCATCCAGCAGAATGATTCCTAACCCAAATAGAACATGATATTAACACTAACCATACACTGTTCCCTCAATCTAACTTTACAGCAGTGCAGGGATAGAGTTGGTCTTACAATACAGGAATATAGGGGATCTTCCACCTGCTGAGAATCTCAAAGATCCATGCAGAAATTATCCCTGAAGAAGATATAGAATGCTATGAAGGACCTGAGAGACCAAAAGTTATTTTCCATGGCAAATAACCTTGTCAGGATGAAGAGATATGTCTGAATAAGCCTCTCGCATTTTAATGTAGACAAAATGGACAAAACCAAGCCTGTGTGGAGATCTCTCCCCCAGTACCTATGGTTGATATACCATTCTAACTTGTGAAAGTGTCACAGGAAGTAGGGGCAGCCTCCATCTCATGGGACCCTAGGAAGAAACTGTTAGGACAAAGTGTTTGCCAAGGCTGTGAGCTCATTCAGTTCATGAAGGAAGTGACCTACCTCACTTCTTTGTGATGGAACTCTCTGAACTTGGGATCCCGGAAACCAGGCACCCAGGGCCAGGCCCAGTAACAGTCACAGAGATCTCACTTGTTTGGATTTATCATGGAAAGAGTCAGTCTTTCTTGGTACCTACAGATGTGAAGATGGCCAAATGCCAGAAAAAATCTGAAGAGGTGTCTTTCCTGAGAAAGCAGGTAGTGGCGGCTCAAAGCTGGCTCCTGACAACTTCACAGAGTGGGCCAAGGAGTCCAGATTTGAGAACAGACAGGCCATTTCGGGTGAACAAAGAATGGCTCACCAGGCAGAGGACACTCCGGTTAGTAACAGACCTTCTTGGGGGAAGGAGGTGCATTTGTGGGAATGAGTGTGGGTTTGTGGTTTTGTCTCATGTTCTGAGAATACGTAGGAAAGTTGGTTTGTTTGTTTTGGAGTGGACTGTTTCAATTAAGTCATTTGACAAGGCAAGTGTTTCTATGTCTGTGTATCCCACTTTGTCCGTGGGTGTAGACATTACAAAAGAAAATGCATCAATGGATGTGTCCTGTCTAGGAGAAAGCTTCCCAACATTCACGCTGCCCAATTTATAAAAGGACAGTGGATTGCCTTATTTGTGGGCAATACCTGCAATCTTCCTAAGTTCCTGTTTTCTTCCTGAATTCTGGCCACTCTCCAGAATAGGCTCATGATTTTGTGACCAAGATAGGTACCACCTCCAAGCTCTGTGACTTGGCCATGTACTGGATAGCTGAAGGGAATGGCAAGAATCTCAGAAAACTCAGATATCAGTGTTACCAGGAAAAGTCTCAGTGGAGAAACCCTGCTTTGGGACTTTTGCTTACCTATTGTTCTATAGCACTAAATGTCAGGAAGGTCTTTGAGAAGGCCACCCCGTTGTGAAGCCTGAATAAAACAGTTCTCTAATGCAAATGAATGGGCATCACCTGTCCCTCTTTGAGTAATTGATTTTGAAAGGGATGTGTCTGAATCAGCCTGTTGGCCCTGTGTGAGGCTGTGGCTTAGATTCTCAGCACCTGATGGATCTAAAGAAAGATGCCATGTGTGCATCCAAAACCAAAATGGCCAAAAGAGCATTCATTATGGATGAAGTCTCTCGCCTTCCTCTGTAAGTTTCCTGACCTCCATAAGGTGAGAATAGGAATCCTTTGGGTCAAATGAGTTCTTCAAAGCCCTTCAGAGTCTAGCCCATTGGTGCTTGGGTTTTCTCATGACACCAATCCACATGAAGAATCTAAACCCCACAGTCAGTAGGCCTCAAATTGGAGAAGTGGAACAGTAATAATGGTAGGCCTATTTGATCACTCCTGGTTCACAGGAAGGGTTTCCAGGCCACCCTGACTTTAGGCAAATGACGGGCAAGGGAGCTTATTTTGGACACTGTCTTGTCCAGCGCCCCTCATAGAAACCTCCAGCTAGAGGTTATGATGAGTGTCTATGTGGAAAAGATGAGGGCCATATGGGAGTGTTTTCGTGTAAATTTTGGTCATTTGTGTGGCGATTGGAAGAAATCACTGGGTCCACCTGGGCTTGAACTCTGGTGTGAATCCACATAGAGACTGAGTTCTGGAACTGACCTCAGAGAAGAATTGCCATGAGTTTTGTTGGGATTTTAGGAGGCCACGCATGAAAGTAGCCCTTATAAACTTAGATCAAGGCCACAGAGCACTGGGAATCTCAGCCAAGATAATCCATGATTTTCTTCTTAAAGTCTTGGCAGCCATAGTTGAGAGTTAAAACACACATGTACCTCACATTGTAGACTTCAATTGGACTGGCTTCATGTGACCTTTTGTCCACTCTTTGGGAGGCCTTGCCTATGAGAGTTCTCCAGAGTTTCATTGAAATGAGCTTCCTCAACATTTAATGGTTTTTGAAACCCAAAGTTCCTCCAACTTAATCCTCGAAAAATGGCTAGATAAACACCATGAAATTTTTGAAATTCCCATGACCAGGTGGCACTGGAGAATCTTTGGATGTCCTATTGCTGATCATGAGTGTATCAGACAGTGCCTTGACTGACTGGGTTTCATGAAAATTGTGTAGAACAGAGATGCCAGTAAGTTGGAACCTGCAAATTAGTGGGCCTAGAGCAGTGGTGTGAAGGTGTGTGATAAAACATGTGTGGTGGGGCTATGTGGATCTGCCATTTGCTTCCAAATGGCTTGTGACTGACATGGTACAGCCAGCAGAACCTTCCATGTAAAGGCATCTTTTTATATAGGGAGATTTCAAGGCAATGTTCAGAATCAGGTTGCTATGGACAAAGGGGCAACCCATGTGGGATAAAATCCTGGTTGGTGCATTCACATGCAGACCGTGAGCTCCACATGTGACAGAACTCCCTCCAGCACTGTGTCCCAGTTGATCTCCTTGTATTTCATGAAGAAAATACCAAAGTCCCAGTGCAGGAGCAAGAACCACCACGAAAAGTGGAGGAGGACCAAATTGCTTCACAGTTCACACGGGGAGTCACTTAGCTCCCAGTGGCCATAGTTTAACTACAAAGAGAGTATTCGCACTGCTGCCTCATGTTCATTGGAAAATTAGAAACAATGTCCTCCAGGTCACATAGATGCAGACCCAGCTTTGATGGTCTCACTAGAAAGTAAGCTAAAGCCACTGACAACAACATATATTTCAAGTGCCCAACCTCAGAGGCAGTTTATCAAGAAGTCTTTAGGCCATCAGAGCTCCATGTTTGTGGAGTGTTTACCATGTGCCTTACTTTTGGAAACTGCTCTACCACTTCCAAGGTTGTGAACTCCTGAGTATATTCCATTCCACATATGCATTCACAGATTTTCTAACTTTTCTCCTCTAATTGTGTCTTACTTGGGACGAAGTTAATGTCAAGGCATTGTTGTGGATGAGAGTGGGAAGATTTTTGTGTAGCACATATATGCATACACATTAGATTCATTTTCCAATTTTCCATTCAAAATACTTAATCCCTGAGAGTAATTCATAAACTACTAGACTCTGACTGCTAATCCTAATATGATGAAGAAAACTAACCCAAACAGAATAGAAATACAAGCAGTTCAAAAAAGGCATGGTGTATAGTTGGACTTGCCATTTGCATTATGAAGGGTAGGTGTTATAAATCTAGTTAATTTTTAATTGAAATAGTTCTCCTTGTGTTTTTAAAGTTAATAAATATATAAATTCCTGTCTCCCTTTCTCTGTAGCCTATTCAGAACATGTAATTTTATATGCACATATAGAATCCTACCTGGTATCACATGTACATTCTTGTGAGGTGGCTGACTTGGCAGATACAAATTATGAGAAGAGATCACTCCTCCTAAACCCTATTGGATCTTAAAATTCAACCTATGGGTGAGCTTCCTAGTTGAACAACATTAAACATAAATCCATGTTCAGTAAAAGAAATATTTTTGCATCTGTGGATGATATATATTTCATGATAAATTTCGATTGGCATATATATTGGTAATTTAATGTCTCTGTGTGTGTTTTTTTGTATATATATATATATATATATATATATATATATATATATATATACTCCAGATTTTTCAAAATATGAAATATATGTCTTATATACACTCCCTAAATTCATTCATGTTCATGTATATGGATTTATAATCAAGTATTCACAACATTATTCTCAGAAATATTCATCCACATGAAATACATATTTGTTTCCAGTACTGAAAACTAACTTCAGTTAATGTTGCATACAAATACTAATATTTGTACAGTAACTGACCCAGTTTAATATCAATGCAAGTAGATTACTATTGGACATGATGTGTATTTTGACGTTCATTTTTATTCAACACTGGTACATTACTATTTCTTCAATTTATGCACATCATAGGATATATATTTCATCCACAAATTAGCAAACTTATAGGCATTTGTTTCACTTTCAATAACTTCCTGCTTCAGAACACATGGATTCCTCCAGATTTCTTGTCTGGTCTTTTCATGAGACTTCTTTCCAAACACATTATTTTCAACTTTCATAATCAGTTTTGAAGCAAAACTCACACACTTTTCATGACAAACCATAATCCTAATATAACGTTTAGATGTATAACTGGTTGGAATGAATGTATGTGTATCAATATAAGATTTCCTGTATATTTTCAGATATCAATTGAATCCATTATTAAATTTGGAACCCATTTTATTATTTATTCACAGTATTGCCTATTCATGCATTATCTCTATATTCATATCACAGGGTACACCTATTTCTACCCCCAATATTAATTTGTACATTTGGACACAGAAGCAATGGTCACACTTATTATTTTACCAATGTAAATGTCAGGCGAGCATCGGAGGAAGAGACTACCAGGGACTGTCTAATGCAACAGCCAAAAGTTTATGGGGGTCCAGCATGCTGGGGCTCAGAGCTCCCTTGAATAGAGGAGAGAGCCCTGAGAACAGCTTAAGCAGAGCTTATATACTTTCCTTGGAGAGGGCAGGGAGGGAAGATTATTGATGGGTCAGGGCGAGTGGGTAGTTTGCGTGCAAATGGGTGAGGGAGTACATTCTGCAGTTTTGCAGTTGGTACAGCACATTCAGGGAACAAGATTAGCAAACAGTTCTCAAGATATCAACAGTGTTTTGTTAAGCATACCGTAAAACTGGAAGTGACAATTACCTATTTTATTTACCTTTCATTCCCCATTTTCTTTTGGTTACATTAAATCATAATAGTGATCATTGGGGATGTCACATTTTATGTCTGCTAGTGTGGTATATTGATTTCTGATTACCATAAGTTTAACTTGTCCAATTTGAGCTTGGAGAAAGGAAACTACACGGTTGAGCAAACAGGGTCCTACAGTTAGCAATAATGTGAGGATTATTAAGGGATCGGCCAGGGCTGATAAAAGCGTAGTTAACCAGGGGGACTCTGTGAACCAAGACTCAAACCACCCTTTTTGGGCCTCTCTCTCTTGTTGATGCTCTTCAATGCGTCTTCTTAATTTTATCATAGATTCTTTTACAACTCCAGTATGGTAGGCATAATAACAACATTCTTCCCTCAATGCAGGACAAAGGCCCCTTCTCTCATGAAGAGGAGGTCAAACCCTCGCCTGTTCTGTAAAACAACTTCAGAGAGAGAGGTTAAAGATTCTTGTAAAGCTGTGATGGTGGTTTTTTAATATCTTTAAGTTTTGGTGTATTGCTGCTTCTAATTGGGTCATTTGTTGTGTCCCATGGATTAGGGCAGTGGTACCTGTGCCCACCTCTGCAGCAACTACTATTCCTCATAGGATGGCTAAAGTGAAAGATACAGGTTGCCAGCAGAACCGGGTTGTATGCCCCCCTATTTGAAATTTAAATGATCCTGCCTCATGATAGAGCACTCGGGGAAACATCTGCACCATTACATAATTAATCACATCTGTTGATAATTCTATGAATAAAAAATGTTTAAGTATATAGAATTATACTGTTGTAGGTATGGACAAGGCAAGGCACCTAAGATAGCACCGAAGACAGGGAAACAGTCCTATTTGGTTGCAACCGGATATAGAGGGCATTGCTTCTATTGTAATCAATTAATCCCCTGAATCCCAAGTTTAGGTAGTTTCAGAATTTTGTACCCAACATGTAAGAGAAAAGACTCAGAAATTTACAGTCTGCAGAAGTTCACAAAAAGCAGTTTTTGGTTCTGTTTTTATTTTCCTCTTCTCTGGGAAAGATAACTTTTTAAGGACATCTGGGAGGGGGAGAGCTTTTTTCTTCTCTTTTATTTTCTCCCTGCCAGCTGTTACCATGGAGCCCAGTTGGTAACTTCTTTATCTTGGAAATGTAGCCATCTCTGGAAGCCTCAGCTCAAGGCCAGAGGCCTTGTTCACATATTTTGTGAAAAACTAGTAAGGGGGTGTCTAGCTTAGAAGTGCTGATTTTTCCAGCCAGTGGCCAAGTATAACAGAGCAACATAAAAAGAGGAAGTTTATGTACACTGAACTCTTTTATAGGGACTTTGTTGCTGAAAGTTCTAAAGTCAGCCACGATGAAGACTTCTGGAGAAGGCCATTTAAGATTTTTCTGTGGGCCTGGTACAGAGGGGAAGACGGGGAAGGCGGGGGGTGAGAGCAGTTCTGTGGTTCTGAGAATGAGGAAAAAGAGATATAAAAGAATAATAGGAAAAGGGTTTGGGATTTTCCTGGCAACAAAACGTGAGCAGTAGAATAGGTAGAACAGATGGGAAGACAGGAGTGAGTATCCCAAAAAGCCTGTGAGGGACATTAAATTCTTAGTAACCTGTTTTTAGTGATGACAAAGCAACTTTAAAGGCCATTTTCATTACAACTTGGATAGGCGTCTGAGGGCACTCCTCAGCTGGTTTGAGCTTTGGGTTAGCTGGTAAGAGGACCTGGTGGGACCCGGTGTGGGCACTGACAGGAGAAGAGAGGAGTGAGTGGGTGGAAGGGTACCTCAGTACCTGCTACCTCAGCAAGGGGGCAATGGTCTGAGAACCAGCGGAGGTTTGGGTTTTTGATCTAGTAATTGGAGGGGAGAAATCAGGTTGTTGATGTGAGAGTGACAGCAGAGAGTCTGGAGCAGAAGGATCTATTGGAGAAACATAGTTCATGATGTGAGCAAAGGAGGGAAAAGGCATACACATAGGGGAATTTTCTTCCATCCTTTTGAGCACTTGCCGAAGTTGAAAAAGTCACACAGAATTTGAGGATCTAGACACCCCTCTGTGGGCCATCGGTTTTGGTTGTCTAATTGGTAATATGGCCAATGCTGTGAACTGAATTTGATGAGGAGTTTGGGTTCCACCAGGCAGCCCCTGTATGCTCACATCCCCATGACTTACGGAAGAAGACGGCTTTTCCCCCACACAGCCGTGGTTGTTTGTGGCTTTGATAGTCCACCGGGCAAACATAGTAATCTAGGCTAGCCAACCTGCATCAGGCTGGCGTGTCCCTACATCCATAATGTTTGTTTCCATTATCTATGGTACGGAAGAAATTTAATGGAATTTTAATGGGATCCTCTTCATCAGAGATATCCCAATTGGAAAGACGTATACTCAGCTGACAAATATCTGGGTGGAGAGATGGCCACCAGGTCCCTAAGGGGGCTGTCTGCAAGGCAGACCATACTTCTTGTCTAATAGGATTTGTGATCAGCCATCGCTGCTGAATGGGCTGATGATGGTTAGGACTAGTGGTGGCCAAGGGGAGAGTCTATAGCCTTATCCACATGGACAATATGCAATTTGAAAGGGTTACCAGTCTTTTCCACTTTCAAGCCAGAGTCTGGACAGGGCGCAGGCTTGAGATGAGAATTAGGATCCAGGAAGTGATTCCGTCTACCTTTACGACTGTAGGTTTTAAAAGTAGCACCTGGTATGGTCCTGTCCATCGGGGTTCCAGGGATGACACCTGAAGTCATCTTATGTAGACGAAGTCTCTTATTTGATATCGATGTGGAGTCTCCTCTTCACCAGGTTGGTAGGCAGTGGCCAGCTGGTTTGACAGGTATCGCTGAGTTCTTTCAAGAGCTTTAAGTTTGTCAAGCAAGGGGGTGTGGAAGGGATCGGTAGGTCTTAGAGTTGGGGTTAGGTCCTTACTGGAGGAGGGGCCCCATAGAGAATTTCATAGGAGGTGAGGTTACTCAAAGAAACAGAGGGAGTATTTCTTGCATGAAACAGTGCATAAGGCAGGAGCATAGTCCAACCTTTGATGTCCTCTCTAAGCTTAATTTCGTTAAGGTCTCTTTAATGGTTCTATTAATTTTTTTTTAACCTGTCCTGAGCTCTGGGGTCTATAAGCACAATGTAACTTCCAATTTATTCCCAGGGTCCTGGCTAACCCCTTACTTACCTGGGCCATGAACGCCGGTCCATTATCAGACAATATACCCTTAGGTAGGCCATATCATGGAAAAATATCTTTCAGGATTTTTTACCACCATTTGTGCCTTTTTTTGTGTGGAAGGCTTCAATCCATCCTGAAAATATATCTACAAACACTAGGAGATATTGAAGTCCATACCTCGCTGGCTTAATTTCAGTAAAGTCCACTTCCCAGAATTGTCCTGGTCTGGTTGTTCATAGGTGCTTTTTTGCAGGAAGCTTGGAAGGGTAAGCATTAACCTATTGACAGAACGGACAGGGTTTTGTTACCCGTTCAGTTGTGTCCTTTCGCTGTGAGTCGGTTAGTGGAAAACTCTGTTCTTGATCCTTCAGGAATGCCTGCAGTTTCTTTGAACCAAGGTGTGTGAATTGATGTACATTTTTAACGTAGTGTAGGGATTTCTGAAATTGCAGGCTTGGCTCAGTGAACTTGAGGAGTTCAGTGCCAGTGTTGTTAAATGTTATCAAAAGCTTGCTGGTGCTCAGGGGTCCATTGGAATTGGGCATCTCCCTTTAACAGCGGGTATAAAGGAGAAGTTAAGGACGCAAACACAGGAATCCATAACCTGCAAAACCCAGTAGTCCCAAGAAACTCTCTGTGTTGTCTGCTGCTGGGGGGGGGGTGTATCTGCACAACCGTTTGTTTTCTGGGCTCAGTGAGCCATCGTTTACCACCCCTAAGGGAATAGCCCAGGAAGACTACTTCTTGCTGGCAAATTTGGGGTTTTTTGGAAGAAGCTCTATACCCGAGTTGAGCAAGCTTATATAATAGTGCTTGGTTCCCAGACTCACAGTTTTCCTTGGTGTTGGCTGCAGTAGCAGGTCATCCACGTATTGAAGCTGGGTGACTTCAGGGTGCATAGTTCTGAAGTTGTTGACATCTCTGTGGAGGGCTTCATCAAAGAGAGTGGGGGAGTTTTTGAACCCCTGTGGGAGTCTAGTCCATGTTAGTTTACCATACGTTCCGGTTTCTGGGTCTACCCACTCAAAAGCAAACAGCAACTGACTGTCTTTATGCAGAGGCATGCAATAGATAGCATCTTTATGTCCATACCATTTCTACTCAGGGTTCAGAGTGATAAGCAGATTGTACGAATTATTTACCATGGGGTGAATGTCCTGC
This sequence comes from Callospermophilus lateralis, assembly GCF_048772815.1. Lineage (NCBI taxonomy): Eukaryota > Metazoa > Chordata > Mammalia > Rodentia > Sciuridae > Callospermophilus > Callospermophilus lateralis. The sequence continues at coordinate 1,047,664 of NW_027514440.1, read as the reverse complement.
ACTCTGTTGTTGATCTCTCTTAGGTCTTGTATGGGGGATAGTCCCCAGGTCCTGGATTTTTTACCGGTAGCAGGGGAGTGTTCCAGGCCGATTGACAGGGCCTTAGGACCCTAAGGCCAGATATTTCTGAATATGGGGCCTTATCCCATCTTTACCTTTTTTGCTCAGAGGATGTTGTTTGACATTGATTGGGGAGGCTGAGGTTTTTAACTCCACTGTTCTTGGAGGTTGTTTCATGGCTAGGCCTAACCCAACAATTTTGCCCAGGCATCTGCGTAATCTGTTATCCATTTCTGGGGTAGCTTGCCTGTTTGATCAGTCTTGGGGTGTGTGAAAAGTGGATGTTCATCTTCGACTGACATTTATAAAGCCATGACTATAGGAGTTTTTAATGAAGGATTTAGAAATTTCATTTTGGGGCCTTCGGGGTTAAAAGTTGTTTTGGCCCGGAGCTTACTGAGCAGATCTCTGCCCATCAATGGGGCCAGGCATTCTGGGATTACTAGGAAGGAATGTTGGATTTTGTCTTTCCCCATGTCCATGGTCCTCTTAGTGGTCTAAGTCTGATATTTACTGCTGTTAGCCCTTTGAACTAGAGATCTTTTATTTGATAGAGGGCCCAGTGGGGCCTTAAGGGCTGAGTATACTGCTGCTGTATCCACTTCAAAGTTTATGGGGTCCCCTTCACTTCAAAAGTTACCCTGAGCCCGGGGAAGGGATCTGAGCCCCGACATTCTTAGTCAACCTCCAGAGTCAGAAAGGCTGTCTGGCGTGGCTTTCTCTTTCTAGGGCACTCTTTCCCTCAGTGTCCTTTTTCTTTACAGTATGCACATTGATCTGAGGCCAAGGGTGGCCTCTGGAGGGGACCCAGGTATCACTTCTTGTCTCCCTGTTTCTTAATTTCTGGCCTATTTATTGTTGTGACCAGGACATTAGTTAATACCTTAATCTGTCTTTTTCATCTCTCATCCTCCCTTTGCTCCCTTTCGTTCTCTCTGTTTCTCTCTTATAGGATACTTTCTCGGCTTCTCTGACTAAATCTCTCAAAGTCATATCTTGTAATCCATCTAAGTATTGTAACTTTCTTTTAATATCCAGATCAGCTTGCCCAATGAAGGCCATCATGGCATATGCCTTTTGATCCTCTGCCTGAAGATCGAAAGGAGTATATCTCCTATATGCCTCCATAATTCTCTCTAGAAACATAGAGGGATGTTCATCAGGCCCTTGAATAATCTCTCTTACCTTGGCCAAATTATTTGGTTGCCTAGCGGCCGGTTGGAAACCCACTATTAGGGCCCGGCAATAAGTGGACAGATGCTCCCTACCTTCAAAGGTGTCGGGGTCCCAGTTGGGTAAGTTCAAGGGGAAGCCGGCTTTGATTATGTTGGGAAGTTGTGTTGGTCACCCATCTGGTCCGAGGATATTTTTTTTTCTAGCTTCCAGGAAGTTTCTCTCTCATTCCTCTGTCATGAAGAGAATCCCTAGGATTTGTTGGCAGTCATCCCAAGTAGGCAGGTTTGAAAACGCCAGGGAGTTCTTTGAGTTCTTTTTGCCAGGCCAGCTTCCTCCAGGGAAGGAGGGGCTGTGTGTGTGACAAGGGGGAGTCATTTGGTGGGCGCTGGGCTGGCCTAGCTTCCTCCAGTGGCGGAGAGGCTGAGTCAGCAGCAGGGGAATCACTTAGAGGTTGTTGGGGGTTGGTGGACGAGGGCAGCGGATAAGAAGGCGAGGAGAGTCCAGTAGAGTCTTGAGACTCAGGGAGAAGAGAGTGTGGAGGAGGAGGAGCAGAGGGTTTGAGAGATAGAATCATGGTGGAAGGAGTAGGAGCGGGGGCAGAGACAAGGAAAAGCTTCACCCATGGAGGAGGAGATTTTCAGAGGTCCTGCAAAGTTGAGATATATGGCTGTTGATCTGGATGTCCATGTGGCCCCGGTTGAAATACAAAATGTCTGACTTTTCGAATTAGTGGGACGTAGATGTTTCTAGGGGCTATCCAACTCCAAAGGTGGGTCATTCTGAGGCACAGAGGATCTGCCAGGTCCAGCGATTTACTGAAAAAGAAAGATTCTGGGCCCTTAAGCGGACTTTGTTCCAGTTATCAAGGGTCAGGAAGAGAGGTGTTGAAGTTCTCTGTCCCAAAATGAGAGATACACAAACAGTGAAAGCAACGACACACTACACTGACAAGACAAGACAATAAAGTCAGGCATTGGACGTCCAATACTGAGGCCAGGCCTGAGTAGCCGGCAAAACCTGATGGGCTGGCAATACCGAATCCGAAGCAAAATATCACTGAGTCAAGGAGACTATTGTTCCTCGATTTCCTGAGTCCTCTGGGGCATCCCCCAGGGACGTGGCCTGTGGCTCTGTGACACGGATGTCAGCCTCTGTCAGAGAGAGCTCACGCTCATCACCCATAGCCATTTGCCAAGCCCTAACCTGAAACCTAAAACCAAAAAGAGTTCCCTTACTTACCCTGAAAGGAGCCCCTTGGGGATCTTTCATCCGCCGCTGTCGGATCTTGCTGGTGCCTCCAGATGTAAAGGTCGGGCAAGCATCGGAGGAAGAGACCACCAAGAGAATGTCTCCTTCAACAGTAAATGGTTTATTATGGGTCCAGCATTCTGGTGCTCAGAGCTCACTTGAATAGAGCAGAGAGCAATGAGAACAGCTTAAGCAGAGCTTATATGCTTTCCTTGGAGAGGGCAGGGAGGGAAGTTTATTGATGGGTCAGGGCAAGTGGGTGGTTTGCGTGCAAACGGGTGAGGGTATACATTTGCAGTTTGGCAGTTGGGGACAGCACATTCTGGAAACAAGATTAGCAAACAGTCCTCAAGACTTCAACAGTGTTTTGTTAAGCATACAGAAAAACAGTAAGTAACAAGTACCTATTTTATTAACCTTTCACCAAAGCCTAAATGGAAAGTGAGCATGGATTACTAAACACATCCATGTCCAGGTTGCCTAATGCTCTCAAATCAATCCTATTGGTGACTACATATTTGTTTCTTCTTAAGATAATATATTCAACCTCAACCCTGTTGAAAATGACTAATCCTATCAGTCACTTTATATTTTGTCTGATTTCCTAATGTCTATTGATATCTGCTTTCCTACATATTTTCCCCAGTTCATCATTGTGACTGACTCTTCACATGTGCTGACATTTACATTCACTCTCTATCCGAAACCCTATTGCTAAAGAACTTTTGGTCCAAATCCTATATTACTCTTTTTTCTAACATACCGACTATCTTCCTAATCCTAAAGACTATCCCTTTTTGACTGGATGATCACTTCGACAATCAATCATCCAAGGTACAAGGTCCTATGCCATTGTATATTGATTTATCTGAGACATCTTTGCAGAACATAATTCAAAGCTAAGTATCCCAATCAACAGCCCAATGCCCTTCCTGGATTCAAATCTTATCTAGATTTCTGTTTTCAAACTTATATTTCACCAATATATTCTTGTAAATATCGCAAGTTCCCAATACCATTATTCATTAAGCAGAATGATTCCTAACTCAAGTCAAACATGTTATTAAGCCTAACCATACATTGTTCCCTCAAACTAACTTTACAGAAGAGCCGAGACAGAGTTTGTCTTACAATACAGTAATGTAGGGGATCTCCCACCTGCTGAGAACATCAAAGGACCATGCAGAAATTATACCCTTAAGAAGTTGCAGGCAGCTATGAAGGACCTAAGAGGGAAAAAGTCATATTCCATGGCAAACAACCGGGTCAGTATGAAGAGATGTGTTGAATCAGCCTCTCCTTTCTTAATGTAGAGAACTGATCAAACCATGCCTGTGTGGAGAGCTGTTTCCAGGTGCCTATGGTTGATATACCATTCTAACTTGTGAAAGTGTCAAAGGAAGTAGGGGCAGCCTCCATTTCATGGGACCTTTCGAAGCAACTGTTAGGACAAAGTGGTGGCCAAGGTAGTGACCTCATTCAGTTCCTGAAGGAAGTGACCTCACCTCTCTTCCTTGGTCATCAAAAACTCTGAAATTGTGATGCAGGAAGCCAGGCACCCAGAGCCAGTCCCAGTCCCAGTCCCAGTGGTCTCACTTGTTTGGATTTACCAAGGACAGAGTCAGTCTTCCTTGGTACCGACTGATATGAGGATTGTCAAATGGCAGAAGATCTCTGAAGAGGGGTCTTTCCTGAGAAAGCAGGTATTGGTTCACCGCTGGCTCCTGACAACTTCACAGAGTTGGCCAAGGAGACCAGATCTGAGAAAGGGCAGGCCATTTCAGGGGAACATAGTATGGCCCACCAGTTAGAGGACACTCCGGATAGTCACAGACCTACTTGGGTTAAGGAGGTGCCTTTGTGGTTGTGGAGTGAGTTTGTGGTTTTCTCTCATGTTCTGAGAATAGGTAGGAAAGGCTGTTTGTTTGGGTTGGAGTGGCCTGTTTCTAGTAAGTCGTTTGACAAGGCTAGTGTTTCTATGTCTGAGTATCCCACTGTGTCCGTGGTTGTAGACATTAGAAAAGAGAAGGCATCAAAGGATGTGTCCTGTCTAGTAGAAAACTTCCCAGCATTCATCCTGACTAATTATAGAATGGACTGTGGTTTGCCTTATGGATGGGCAACACCTACTAAATTCCTAAGTTCCTGTTTTCTTCCTGAATTCTGGCCACTCTCCAGAATAGGCTCATGGTTTTGTTTCCAAGATATGTACCACCTCCAAGCTCTGAGACATGTCTATATACTTGATAGCTGTAGAGAATGGGAACATCTTAGAAAACTCAGATATCAGTGTGACCAGTAAATTTTCAGTGGAGAAATCCTGCTTTGGTTCATTTGCTTACCTATGGTTCTGTTGTCCTGAATGTCAGGAAGGTCTTTGCCTCAGGCCACCCCTTTGTGAAGCCTGAAGAAAACAATTTTCAAATGGAAATGAATGGGCATCACCTGTGGTTCTTTGCTTAATTGCTTGTAAAAGGATGTGTCTAAATCAGCCTCTTGGCCCTGTATGAGGTTGTGGCTTAGATTCTCAGCACATGATGGATCTAAGGATAGATTCCATGTGTGCAATCAAAACCAAAATGGCCAAAAATCTGTCATTGTTGATGAGTCTCTTGCCTTCCTCTGTTAGGATTCTGACCTCTGTCAAGTGAGAATAGGGATCCTTTAAGTCAAATGAGTTCTTTGAAGAACTGCAGAGGTGCTTGTGTTTTCTTGTGACTCCAAATCACTTAAAGAATCTATCCCTGAGAGTCAGTAGGACTCAAATTGAAGAAGCAGAGCAGTATTCATGGCAGGCCTATTGGATCACTCCAGGTTCACAGGAAGGGTGACGATGCCACCCTGACTTTAGGCAAATGAGGGGCAAGGAAGATTATTTTGGACACTCTCTTGGGATGCGTCCCACATGAAAAACTCTAGCCAGAGGTAATGATGAGTGTCTATATGGAAGAAGGTAAGGACCATGTGGGAGTGTTTTGGTTTTAATTGTAGTCATTCATGTGGCAGTTGGAAGAGATGACTGGATCCACCTGGGCTTGAACTCTGGTGTCATTCCCCTTAAACACTGAGTTCTGGATCAATCATCAAAGAAGTATTGCCATGAATTGTGTTGGGAATTTAGGAGGCCACACATGAGAGTCTCCGTTGGAAACTGAGATCTAGTCCTAGGGTGGCTTTCCACAGAGCACTGGGAATCTCAGCCAGGATATCACATTATTTTATTCTGAAAGACTTGGAAGCCATATTTGCTAGTCAAAACACACATGGACCTCAATTGTAGACCTCGATGGACCTGGATTCATGTGACCTTTAGACCACTCTTTGGGAAGCCTTGCCTGTGAGAGTTCTCCAAAGTTTTCATTGAAATGAGCTTCCTCACCATTGAATGATTCCTGAATGATTTGAAAGCCATAGTGCTTCCAACTTCATAATTGAAAATTTGCTAGATAAATACCATGAAATTTTTGAAATTCCAATGACCAGGTGGCAATGAAGAACCTTTGGATGTCCTGTTGCTGATCACGAGTGTACCAGACAGTGCCTTGATTGACTGTTTTTTATGAAAATGGTGTAAAACAGAGATCTCAGTAATTTGGATCCTGCTGAGTAGTGGGCCTAGAGCAGTGGTGAGCAAATGTGTGATAAAACATCTGAGGTGGGGCCATGTGGATCTGCCATTGGCTTCCAAATGGCTTGTGACTGACATGGTGCAGCGAGCAGACCCTTATATGTAAAGGCAACTTGTTATATGGAGAGGTTTCAGGGCAATGTTCAGAATCAGGTGGCTATGGTCAAGGGGGCATCCTATGTGGTGTACAAGCCCTGTTGGTGCATTCTCCTGCAGACCCTGATCCACCACACGTGACAGAACTCGCTGCAGCACTGTGTCCCAGTTGAACTCCTTGTATTTCGTGAAGCAAATACCAAACTCCGAGTGCAGCAGGAAGAAACATTATGAAAAGTGGAGGATGATGAAATGGCTTCGCAGTCCAAATGGGGAGATACTTAGCCCCCAGTGGCCACAGATTACCTACAAAGCAAGAATTCAGCACTGCTGCTTCATGTTTATTGGAAAATTATAAACCATGTCCTCCAGATCACAGAGATGAAGACCCAGCTTTGATGGTCTCACTAGAAAGGAAGCTAAAGCTCCTGACAGCAACATATATTTCAAGTGCCCAACCTAGAGGCAGTTTCTCCAGACGTCTTTAGGCAGGCAAATCTCCATGTTTGTAGAGTTTTTACACTGTCCCTTACTTTTGGAAACTCCTCTACAATCTCCAAGGTTGTGAACCCTAAGCATTTTCAATTTCAGATATGTATTCAAAGATTTTCTAACTCTTCTCCTCGAATTGTGTCTTACTTGGGGTGAAGGTAATGTCAAGGCATTGTTCTGAATGAGAGTGGGAAAATTTTTTTGTAGTACACATTTGCATACACATTGATCCATTTTCCAATTTTCCATTCGAAATACTGAATCCCTGACACTAACTCATACCCTACTAGACTCTGACTACTAATCCTAATATGATGGAGAAAAATACCCCAAAAGAATGAAAATACAAGCAGTTCAGAGGAAGCATGGTGTATAGTTGGACTTCCCTCTTGCATGATAAAGGGTCGGTTTTATAAATCTAGTCAATTTTTAATTGAAATTGATCTCCATGTGTTTTTAAAGTTAACAAATATGTGAATTCCTGTCTCCCTTTCTCTGTAGCCTACTCAGCACTTGTACTTTTTATATGCACATATAGATTCCTACTTGGTATCACACGTATATTTTTATGAGTTGGCTGACTTGGCAGAAACAAATTGTAAGAAAAGATCAGTGCTCCTAAACGCTGTTGGAACTGAAAATTCAAACTATGGGTGAGCTTCCTATTAGAACAATATTATACATAAACCCATGTTTAGTAAAATAAATATTTTTGCTTCTGTGGATGATATATATTACATGATGAATTACGATTGGCATATATATATTGATACTTTTTAATGAATTTTTGTGTTTTTTTGTATATATATATATATATATATATATATATATATATATACACTCTACAGATTTTATAAGATATGAAATATATGTGTCTTATATACACTCCATAAATTCATTCATGTTCATGTATGTGGATTTATAATCAACATTTCACAAGATTATTCTCAGAAATAATCATCTACCTGAAATACATATTTGTTTCCCAGTGCTGAAAACTAACTTCAATCAATGGTGCTTACAAATCCTAATATTTCTGCAGTAACTGACCCAGTTTAACATCAATGCAAATAGATTCCTAGGGGACATGATGTCTATTTTGACGTTCATTTTAATTCAACACTGGTACATTACTATTTCTTCAGTTTTTGCACATCATAGGATATATATTTCATTCACAAGTTCACAAATTTATAGGAATTTGTTTCACTTTTAATCACTTTCTGCTTCAGAACACATGTATTCCTCCATGTTACTTGACTGGTCTTTTCATGAGACTTCTTTCCAAACACATTATTTTCGATTTCCATAATCAATTTTGAAGCTAAACCCACACACTCTTCAAGATAAACCATAACATTAATATTACCATTAGATGTATAAGTGGTTGGAATGAATGTGTGTATATCAATATAAGATTTCCTGTACATTTTCACATTTCAATTCAATCCATTATTAAAGTTGGAACCAGGTATGTTATTTATTCACAGTATGGTCTATTAATGCATTATCTCTATATTCATAGACACAGTGTACACCTCTTTGTTCCCCCAATACTAATTTATACCTCTTCAAAACATTGCTCCCAGAAATGGTAGAAGAAATATTCATGTTATCTATCTATATATGTGTGTGTGTATATATATATATATATATATATATATATATATATATATATATATATATATATATATATTTCTTTTTTTTTATCACAGTAATATTCTGGACACAAAAAACAAAGGTCACACTCATGATTGTATCAAAGCCTAAATGGAAAGTGAGCATGAATTACTAAAAACAACCATGTCCAGGTTGCCTAATGCTCTCAAATGTAAATCCTATTGGTGACTACATATTTGTTTCTTTCTAAGATTATATATTCAACTTCAAGGCTGTTGAAAATGTCTAATTCTATCACTCAGTTTATACTTTGCCTGATTTCCTTATATCTCTATTGATATCTGCTTTCCTACATATATTCCCCAGTTCATCATTGTGTCTGACACTTCACATATGCTGACATTTACATTCAATATCTACCCGAGACCCTATTGCTAAAGAAATTTTGGTCTAAATCCTATACTCACTTTTATTTCTAAACCTACTGACTATCTTTCTAATCTTACTGATTATTGCTTTTTGACTCGATGTTCTCTTCGACAATTAATCATCCAAGGTATAAGGTCCTAAACCATTGTGTTTCAATTTATCAGAGACATATATGCAGAACATAATTCAAACCTAAGAATCCCACTCAAGGACCCAATGCCCTTCTGACTTCGAATCTTACCTAGATTTCTGTTTTCATACTTACATTTCACCTATATATTCTTGTAAATATCACAGGTTCCCAATACCATTATTCATGCAGCAGAGAGATTCCTAACCCAAATCAAACATGTTATTAACCCTAAACATACACTCTTCCCTCAATCTAACTTTACAAAAGAGGAGGGACAGAGTTAGTCTTACAATACAGGAATGTAGGGGATCTTCCACCTTCTGAGAACATCAAAGGTCCATGCAGAAATGATCCCTGGAGAAGATGTAGGCAGCTATGAAGGACCTGAGAGAGGAAAAGTCATCTTTTATGGTAAACAACCTGATCAGGATGAATGGATGTGTCTGAATCAACCTCTATCTTCTAAATGTAGAGAAGATGGACCAAATCAGGCCTGTGTGGAGAGCTCTTCCCAGGTGCCAATGGTTGATATACCATTCTAACTTGTGAAAGTGTGACAGAAAGTAGGGACAGACTCCATCTCATGGGACCCTTAGAAGTAACTGTTAGGACAAAGAGGTTGCCAAGGCAGTGACCTCATTCAGTTCCTGAAGGAAGTGACCTCACTTCACTTCCTTGGTGATGGAACTCTCTGAACTTGGGATCCAGGAAGAGAGGCACCCAGAGCCAGTTGCAGTCCCAGTCCCTGTGGTCTCACTTGTTTCAATTTACCAAGGACAGAGTCAGTCTTTCTTAGTACCAACAGATGTGAGGATGGCCAAATGCCAGGAAAGCTCTGAAGAAAGGCCTTTCCTGAGAAAGCAGGTATTGGTTCACCGCTGGCTCCTGACAACTGCACAGAGTTGGCCAAGGAGACCAGATTTGAGATACAACAGGCCATTTTTGGCGAATATAGTATGGCCCACCATTCAGAGGACACTCCACAAAGGAGGTGCCTTTGTGGGTGTAGGTGTGTGTATGGTTTTTTTCTCATGTTCTGAGAAGATGTAAGAAAGGCTGTTTGTTTGAATTGGTGTGGACTGTTTCTAGTAAGTCCTTTGACAAGGCGAGTGCTTCTATGTCTGTGTATTCCACTCTGTCCGTGGTTGTAGACATTAGAAAAGAAAATGCATCAATGGATGTGTCCTGTCTAGGAGAAAGCTTCGCAACATTCATCCTGCCCGATTTATTAATGGACTGCGGCTTTCCTTATTGAAGGGCAAAACCTGCTATCTTCCAATGTTTCTGTTTACATCCTGAATTCTGGACACTCTCCAGAATTGCCTCATTGTTTTGTGACCAAGATATGTACTACCTCCAAGCTATGTGATATGGCTATGTACTGGATAGCTGAAGGGAAAGGCGAGCATCTAGGAAAACTCAGATATCAGTGTGACCAGGAAAGTCTCAGTGGAGAAACCCTGCTTTGTGCGTTTTGTTTACCTATTGTTCTGTTGCCCTGAATTTCAGGAAGGTTTTTGCCTCAGACCACTCCTTTGTGAATATCAATTCAATCCATTATTTAAAGTGGAACCAGCTATACTATTTATTCACAGTATGGTCTATTCATGCATTATCTGTATATTCATAGACACAGGGTACAGGTTTTTGTACAACCAATACTTATGTATATGTCTTCAAAATATTACTCACAGAAATGGTGAAAGAAATACTGATGTCACCTAATCTACATATACATTTTATCACAGTAATATTCTGGACACAAAATGCAAAGTTCACACTTATTATTGTACTAAAGCCTAAATGGAAAGTGAACATGGATTACTTCCATGTTCAGGTTGCCTAATGCTCTGAAATATCAATCCTATTGGTGACTACATATTTGTTTCTTCCTAAGATTATATATTCAAAATCAACCCTGTTGAAAATATCTAATCATATCACTCACTTTATACTTTGCCTGATTTTGTAATATCTCTTTTTTTAATGTTAGGATGAGCCAATTTAGTACTTTTTAAAATTTTTATTTTTTTCATCTTTCATAAATTTGATTCAAGTGAGTTATGCATTTCCATTTTTACCCCAAATACAGATTGCAGAATCACATCAGTTACACATTCACAATGTTTACATAATGCCATATTAGTGACTGTTGTATTCTGCTGACTTTCCTATCCCCTACTATCCCCCTCCCCTCCCCTTTCATTTTCCCTCTCTACCTCATCTGTTATTGTTCCGTTCTCTCCCTTCCCCCCCCCTTTCCCCTCACAACCTTGTATATGTGATTTCGTATAACGATGAGGGTTTCCTTCCGTTTCCATGCAATTTCCCTTCTCTCTCCCTTTCCCTCCCATCACTTGTCTCTGTTTAATGTTAATATTTTCCTCATGCTCTTTCCCTCTGTTCAGTTCTTAGTTGCTCTCCTTAAATCAAATAAGACATTTGGCATTTGTTTTTTAAGGATTGGCTAGCTTCACTTAGCATAATCTGCTCTAATGCCATCCATTTCCCTGCAAATTCCATGATTTTGTCATTTTTTAGTGCTGCATAATACTCCATTGTGTATAGATGCCACATTTTTTTTATCCATTCATCTATTGAAGGGCATCTAGGTTGGTTCCACAGTCTGGCTATTGTGAATTGTGCTGCTATGATCATTGATGTGGCAGTATCCCTATAGCATTCTCTTTTATGGTCCTCAGGGAATAGTCCAAGGAGGGCGATAGCTGGGTCAAATGGTGCTTCCATTCCCAGCTTTTCCAGGAATCTCCATACTGTTTTCCATAATGGCCGCACCATTTTGCAGTCCCACCAGCAATGTACAAGTGTACCCTTTTCCCCACATCCTTGCCACCACTTATTATTGTTTGACATCCTAATGGCTGCCAATCTTACTGGAGTGAGATGGTATCTTAGGGTGGTTTTGATTTGCATTTCTCTGACTGCTAGAGAAGGTGAGAATTTTTTCATGTACTTATTAATTGATTGTATGTCTTCTTCTGAGAAGTGTCTGTTCAGGTCCTTGGCCCACTTGTTGATTTTGTAATATCTCTATTGATATCTGCTTTCCTACATATTTTCCCCTGTTCATCATTGTGACTGACCCTTCAAGTGTGCTGATATTTACTTTCACACATTAACCCAAACCCTATTGCTAAAGAACTTTTGTTCCAAATCCTATGCTCACTCTTCTTTGTTAACCTACCGAATATCTATCTAATCCTACCGACTATCCCTTTTTGACTGGATGTTCTCTTCGAATTTTAATCATCCAAGGTACAAGGTCCTATGCCATTGCATATCGATTTATCTGAGATATCTGTGCACAACATAAATCAAAGCTAAGTATCCCAATGAAGGGCCCATTGCCTCTCTGGGCTTCAAAATTACCTAGACTTCCTTTTTTCATTTATATATTTCACCTCTATATTTTTAAAAATATCCCAGGTTCCCAGTACCATTATACATCCAGCAGAATGATTTCTAACCCAAATCAAACATTTTATTAACCCTAACAATACACTGTTCCCTCAATGTAAATTTAATGAAGAGCTGGGACAGAGTTGGTCTTACAATACAGGAATGTAGGGGATCTTTCACCTGTTTAGAACCACAAGTTCAATGCAGAAATGATCCCTGGAGAATATGTAGTCAGCTATGGAGGACCTGAGAAAGCAAAAGTAATCTTCCATGGCAAAATACCTGGTCAGGATGACGGGATGTGTCTGAATCAGAACCTCTCTTCTCAATGTAGAGGAGATGGACCAAACCAGGCCTGTGTGGAGAGCTATTACCGGGTTCCTATGGTTGATATACCATTCTAACTTGTGAATGTTTCACAGGAAGTAGGGGAAGCCTCCATTTAATGAGACACTTGGAAGCAACTGTTAGGATAAAGGGGTTGCCAAGGCAGTGACCTAATTCAGTTCCTGAAGGAAGTGACCTCACCTTACTCCCTTGGTGATGGAACTCTCTGAACTTGGGATCCTGGAAGCCAGGCACACAGAGCCAGTCCCAGTACCAGTCCCAGTGGGTTCACTTGTTTGGAATTACCAAGGACAGAGTCAGTCTTTCTTTGTACCTACTGATGTTAGAATGGCCAAAAGCCACGACAAGCTCTGAAGAGGGGCCTTTCCTGAAAAAGCAGGTAGTGGCCCACCGCTGGCTCCTGACAACTTCATAGAGTTGGCCAAGGAGACCATATTTGAGACAGGACAGGACATTTCGGGGGAACATTGTGTGGCCCACCAGTCAGAGGACACTCCATAGAGTCACAGACCTACTTAGGGTAAGGAGGTGCCTTTGTGGGTGTGGTTGTGAGTTTGTGATTTTGTCTCATGTTGTGAGAATAGGAAGGAAAGGAGGTTTGTATGGTTTGGAGTGAACTGTTTCTCGTAAGTCGTTTGAAAAGGCGAGTGTTTCTATGTCTGTGTATCCCATGGTGTCCGTGGTTGTAGACATTAGAAAAGAGAGTGCATCAATGGATGTGTCCTGTCTAGTAGAAAGCTTCCCATTTCATCCTGCCCAATTTATGAATGGATTGCGGCTTTACTTAAAGATGGGCATAACCTACTACATTCCTAATTTCCAGGTTTCTTCATGAATTCTGTTCACTCTCCAGGATAGGCTCATGGTTTTGTGTCTAACATATGTACCACCTCCAAGCTCTGTGACATGGTCATGTACTGGATAGCTGAAGGGAATGGCGAGCATCTCAAAAAACTCAGATATCAGTGTGACCAGGAAATTCTCAGTGGAAAAACCCTGCTTTGGGCATTTTGCTTATATATTGTTCTGTTGAACTGAATGTCAGGAAGTTCTTGCTCTGGCCACCCCTTTGTGAAGCCTGAAGTAAACAGTTTTCAAATGGAAATGAATGGGCATCACCTGTGGCTCTTTGCTTAATTGCTTTGGAAAGGGATGTGTCTGAATTAGCATCTTGGCCCTGTGTGAGTTTGTGGCTTAGATTCTCAGCACCAGATGGATCTAAAGAAAGATCCCATGTGTGCATCTAAAGCCAAAATGGCAAATAGACCAGTCATTGTGGATAAAGTCTCGCTTTCCTCTGTGAGGTTCCTGACCTCTATCAAGTGAGAATAGGGATCCTTTGTGTCAATTGAGTTCTTCAAAGCCCTGCAGAGGTGCTTGGGTTTTCTCAGGACTCTAATTCACATAAACAATCTATACCTCTAACTCAGTAGGCCTCAAATTGAAGAAGCGCTGCAGTATTAACGGCATGCCTATTTGATCACTCCTGGTTCACAGGAAGTATGTCCAGGCCACCCTGACTTTAGGCAAATGAGGGGCAAGGGATCTTATTTTGGACACTGTCTTGGACTGCGCCCCTCATGGAAACCTCCAGCCAGAGGTTATGATGAGTATCTATATGGAAACAGATGAGGGCCATGTGGGAGTGTTTTGGTTTTAATTGTGGTCATTGTGTGGCAGTTAAAGGAGATGCCTGGGTCCACATGGGCTTGAACTCTGGTGTGATTACACTTAGAGAGTGCATTCTGGATCTGATCTCAGAGAACTTTTGCCATGAATTGTGTTGGGATTCTAGGAGGGAACGCATGAGAGTCTCCCTTGGAAACTGAGATCTAGGCCCAGGGTGTCTTTCCACAGAGCACTGGGAATCTCAGCCAGGATATCACATGATTTTTTTTTTTTTCTGAAAGACTTGGCAGGCACGGGTGACAGTCAAAACACACATGGACCTCACATTGTAGACCTCAATGGGTCTGATTTTATGTGACATTTTGGCCACTCCCTGGGAAGACTTGTCTGTAACAGTTCTACAGAGCTTTCATTGAAATGAGGTTTCTCATCATTTAATGGTTCCTGTACGAATTGAAATCCACAGTGCCTCCAACTTCATCCGTGAAAAATGGCTAGATAAATACAATAAAATTATTGAAATTTCCATGACCAGGTGGCACTGTAGAAAATTTGGAAAACCGGTTGCTGATCATGAGTATACCAGACAGCGCCTTGATTGACTAGGTTTCATCAAAATGGTGTAGAACAGAGATGCCAGTAAATTGGAGCCTGCTGAGTAGTGGGCCTAGAGCAGTGGAGGGGGGGTGTGTGATGAAACATCTGTGGTGGGGCCATGTTGATCTTCCATTGTCTCCGAAATGCCTTGTGACTGACATGGTACAACCACCAGACCCTTATATGTAACGGCATCTTGTTATATAGAGAGGTTTCAGGGAAATGTTGAGAATTATGTTGCTATGGTCAAGGGGAAAAGCTTTGTGGAATAGAAGCATTGTTGGTATATTCTCTTGCAGACCCTGACCCACCACACGTGACAGAACTCCCTCAAGCACTGTGTCCCAGGTGATCTTTTTTTACTTCATAAGCAAATACCAAACTCCCAGTGCAGCAGCAAGAAACACCAGGAAAAGTAGAGGATGACCAAATGGCTTCACAGTCCACACGCAGAGACACTTAGGCCCCAGTGGACACAGTTTACCTACATAGAGAGAATTCAGCACTGCTGCCTCATGTTCATTGGAAAATATGAAACCATGTCCTCCAGGTCGCACAGATGCACACCCAGCTTTGATGGTCTCAGTACAAAGAAAGCTCCTTACGAAAACATATATTTCAAGTGCCCAACCTCAGAGGCAGTTTCTCAAGAAGTCTTTAGGGCAGCAGAGCTCCATGTTTGTGGAGTGCTTACCCTGTCCCATACTTTTGGAAACTCCTCTACGACCTCCAAGGTTGTGAACTCATGAGAATATTCATTTCCAGATATGTATTCACAGAATTTTTAACTCTTCTCCTCTAATTGTGTCTTACTTGGGACGAGGGTAATGTCTATGCATTGTTCTGAATGAGAGTGGGAAGATTTTTGTGCAGCATATATTTGAAATACTAAATCCCTGACACTAACCCATTCCCTACTAGACTCTGACTACTAATCCTAATATGATGGAGAAACATAACCCAAACAGAATAGAAATACAAGCATTTCAGAGGAGGCATGGTGTATAGTTGGACATGCCTTTTGAAATATACAGGGTAGGAGTTATAAATCTAGTCAATTTTTAATTGAAATAGTTCTACATGTGTTTTTAAAGTTAAAAATATATGAATTACTGTTTTCCTTTCTCAGTAGCCTATTCAGCACATGTGTTTTAATATGCACATATAGAATCCTACCTGGTGTCACACGTACATTCTCGTGAGGTGGCTGACATGGCACATACAAATTGTGAGAAGTGATCACTCCTCCTAAACAATGTTGGAACTGAAAATTCAACCCATGGGTGAGCTTCCTATTTGAACAAACTTATATAAAAATCCATATTCATTAAAATGAATATTTTTGGATATGATGATGATATATATTTCATGATGAATTTCAATTGGCATATATATTGCTATTTTTAATATATATATATATATATATATATATATATATATATATATATATATATATATATATAACATGTGTCTTATTATGCACTCCCTAAATTCATTCATATTGATGTATTTGGATTTTTAATCAACTTTTCACAAGATTATTCTCAGTAATATTCATCCACCTGAAATACATATTTGTTTCCTAGTACTGAAAACTAACTTCTTTGAATGGTGCAAACATATCCTAACATTTCTACAGTAACTGACCCTGTTTAACATCAATTCAAGTAGATTACTATGGGACATGATGTGTATTTTGATGTTCAATTTTATTCAACACTTCTACATTACTATTTATTCACTTTATGCACATCATAGGATATATATTTCATCCACAAGTTAGCAAATTTATACGCATTTGTCTGACTTTCATTCACTTCGTGCTTCAGAACACATGTATTCATCCATGTTTCTTGACTGATCTTTTCATGAGACTTCTTTCCAAACACATTATTTTCGATTTCCATAATCACTTTTGAAACACTTCAAAAGTTACCTTGAGCTTGGGGAGGGAATCTGAGCCCCGACTTTCTTAGTCATCCTCCAGAGTCAGAATGGCTGGCTGGTGTGGATGTCGCTTTTTAGGGCAATTTTGGCCCAGTGTCCTTTTTTCTTTAGAGTAGGCACATTGATCTGAGGCCAGGGTGGCCTCTGGCATGGGCCAATGTTATCCCTTCTTGTCTACCTGTTTCTTAATTTCTGGCCTATTTGTTTTTGTGACCAGAACCTTAGTCAAGGCCTTAGTCTGCCTTTTGTTTCTTTTATCCTCCCCTTGCTCCCTTCTCTTCCTCAGTTTCTCTCTTATAGTATACGTTCTTGGCTTCTCTGACTAAATCTCTGAAAGTCATATCTTGTAATCAATTTAGCTTTGTAACTTTGTTTTAATATCCAAGCCAGTTTGCCCAATAAAGGCCATGGTGACAGATGCCTTTGATTCTCTGCCTGAGGATCAAAAGGAGTATATCTCCAATATGCCTCCATAATTCTCTCTAGAAACATAGTGGGAGAATCATCAGGCCCTTGAATAATCTCTCTTACCTTGGCGAAATTACTTTGTCGCTAGCGGCTGCTTGGAGACACACTATTAGAGCCCGGTGATAAGGGGACAGATGCTCCCTACCTTCAAAGATTTTGGGGTCTCAGTTGGGTGGGTTCAAGGGAAAGCCGCCTTTGATTTTGTTGGGAAGTTGTGTCGGACGCAGATCTTGTTTGAGGGATTTTTTTTCTAGCTTCCTGGAGGATTCACTGTTGTTCCTCTGTCATGAAGAGAATCCCTAGGAGTTTTTGGCAGTCATCCGAAGTAGGCTGGTGTGAAAACATCAATGACTCAACCAGACCTGAGAGCCTGGTGGGGTCCTCAGAAAAAGGGGGATTATAATTTTTTTAACTTATATAGGTCTGACGAGGAGAAAGGCTAATACTGGTAGGCTTGCATTTTTTTCCCCGTGGCCATCATCAATCATTGGCCCATAGGGATGGAGGGGGAGCATCCCAAGAGTTCCAGGGTTTTAAATCATTCATCGCCAGCGAGTTCCTTTAGATGGTACAGCTTCCTCCAAGGGAAGAGGTGCTGTGTGTGCCGCAAAGGAATTATCTGGAGGGCGCTGGGCTGGCATAGCTTCCTCCAATGGAGGAGAGGCTGAGTCAGCAGCAGGGGAATCACTTAGAGGGTGTTGGATTTTGGGGGACAAGGGCAGGAGATAAGGAGGGGAAGGAGACTCCAGTAGAGTGAAATCTGGTGACTCAGGGAGAACAGAGGGTGTAGGAGGAGGAGGATCAGAGGATTTGAGAGTTCCTGGGGGAAGGAGTCAGAGTGGGGGCAGTGACAAGGAAAGGTTTCACCCATGGAGGAGGAGATATGCAGAGTTCCCGCCGAGTTAAGATATATGGTTGTTGATCCAGATGGCTATGTAGCACGGGCTGAAAGACAATATCTCTGACTTTTTTAAATTAGTGGGAAGTAGAAAGATCCTTCTAGGGGTAATCCAAATCCAAAGGTGGGCCATTCTGAAGCATAGAGAGTCTGCCACATCCGGCACTTTACTGAAAAACAAAGATTCTGAGCCCTTAAGCGGACTTTGGTCCAGTGATCAAGTATCAGGGACAGAGGCATTGAAGTGCTCTGTCCCATAATGAAAGATACACAAACAGTTAAAGCAATGAAACATGACACAGACAAGACAAGGCAATGAAGACAGGCAATGGACGTCCAACACTGAGACCAGGACTGAGGAGCCGGCAAAACCCGATTGACTGGCAATACCGAATCCGAAAAAAAATATCAATGAGTCCAGGAGACTATCTCGTCCCCATAAATTTACGGGAAGATGATCCAATACATATGGCTGTAGAGTTCCTTCACATCCTTCAGGATCCTTCCAATCTAATACCATTGCACTTCTATGGGGATTATACGCTACTCCTAGGCCTCAAAGCGTTTGAGTGGCTTGTTGTAATGGCCAATGTTTTGGCCATTCTTGACGAGAGATGATGCTAAGGTCTGCGTCTGTATCCAGTAGCCCATTAAATTCATGCCCTTGAATATTTAGTTTTAGCATGGGGCCAGAATCTAAATTTAAAGAAAGCATAGCCCAATCTACACCTGTGGAGCCTAATCACTTGGAACCTCTTTCTACAGTACGACTGGAAAATTTTTCACGTAGGCTGGGTATTATTAGTAACTGTGCTATTCTATCTCCTGGTGAAATTACTGATATACCCTTTGGAGAACTGGCTATAATTTTTATTTCACCTTCATAGTCGAGATCAATTACCCCAGGACTTATCATAAGTCCTTTTAGAGTAGAAGATCTGCGTCCCAATAATAAGCCTACTGTTCCTTTGGGAAGAGGTCCTTTTACCCCTGTGGAAATGAATTGAACTCCCATCTCTGCAGTTAGTACTGCTCTGGCAGAGCACAGATGTCTAACCCTGCGCTCTCTCTGGTTTGTCTGATGAGGGATCTGATGGACAATGTGTCCTGGGCACTACCCTGATGGGGTTGCTGGGTTTCTCCAGTGCTGCGTATATTTGTGGTTTTGGGCCCCGGAGAATTGAGCCCCCTTGTCCATTTTTTGTCAATGGAGCTCCATGTTTTTGTCCACGATATTGTGGATAAACACCTGGTCCTTGTTCGTTTTTTGATAATGGTGTACCCTCTATGGTGGTTTGAGAACAGCATTCATTAGCCCAAAGTCTCCCTCTACGGCATCGTGGACAAATACCTGGTATTCTACTCCTTTGATACCTAGTTTTGTTAAACCCTCCTCCTATGGGACAATTCCTTTTAAAATGTCCTGTTTTTTCACAATTGTAGCATGTTCTTGGCCTGGCATCTAAAGCCTGTTTTACTGCAGCTGCCACAATTTGCCCTTGTTCATTAATGTCTCTGGCATCTAAAGCCTGTTTTACTGCAGCTTCCACGACTTGCTCTTGTTCTCTACATAATTTAATATATGTGTTTAAATCTTCATGTTTCCATGGTCTAATGATATCTTTGCACCAACGATTCGCTTGCTCATAAGCCAGTTGTTTTAGTAATGGCATTGCTTGTTGTGTATTTCCAAAAACTCTGGTAGCTGTTTGAATAAGCCTATCTACAAATTCAGCATAAGGTTCATTAGCTCCTTGTATTACCTTAGATAACTGACCTTGTAAACCTCCATTTCCTTGAAAAGTCTTCCATGCCTTAATTGCATCTATAGCAATCTGTGCATATACACCAGGATCATATGCACATTGCTGCTGCTGATCCTCATAAGGTCCCTTTCCTAACAATATATCTAGATTTCTCTGAGGATAACTAGCTGCTGCATTTTGCCTAGCCGTCTCCTTGCAAAATTCCTCATTGGCAATCTTCCATAACAGGTATTTCCTCCATTTAGCACAGCTTTACACATATTAGCCCAATCTGCTGGCTTCATGTTCATGTTGTTAATGGATTTGATAATGCTTACAGTGAAGGGTGCTTGAGGACCATAGGTTGTTACAGCCTCTATTAGCTGCTTCACTGTTTTGAAATTTAAAGCATGGTAATCTCACTGCCCTCCTGCCTCAAATACTGGGCATGTTAATATTTGAGATCTTGTCTCAGGATTCCAACTATCAACTGTGGGGGTTGGGGGCCTCCCAGCATATGGAGGTGGCATTGTTAGTTGGACACTTACTTCCTCTGGTGATAGAAAGGTGTTAGTAGCAGTCTCCTGTAGAGGTTGTGCTGTTGGTTGGACACTTACACCCTCTGGTGATAGAAAGGTGTTAGTAGTAGTCTCCTGTTGTAACTTTCCCCCTGATGGCTTTTTCTGTTTTACACTTTCTTCCTCTGTCTGACTGGCTTGAAAGGCCTTATCTTTTACTTGATTTTTTTCCTCTGTCTGACTAGTTCGAGAGACCTTTTCTTTTACTTGAATTTTTTCCTCTATCTGACTAACTTGAGAGACCTTCTGTTTTACTTGAATCAATATGTCTTCTCCTTCCTCTACCATTGTCTGAACTGAAGGCTTTCCACTAAGCAAACAAGGTACAAACGTCCACAATAGCAATGTGCCAACTGGCAGAGTCCCTGGGCTTTTCTTTTCAATTCTTTTTAAATCTTCACTATGATGGTTCCATTGTGATATATTTAACAACTCCTCCTGAAAAAGCCATGGGCTACATTTTTGTATTGTATCAACGTATGCCCTGACTTTTCTTGATTTTACTGAGATGCCTCCTTCCTCTAACAATTTACTGAACACTCTTTCAGTTTTTTTTTTTTTTTTTTTTTTACTAATTTCTGATCCCGTATTTCTACTATAATACAACCCAACAAAATGACACCAAACAAAACAGCTCCTCAGGAAAAGCCGTCAGAGCCCAACTGCCACCACAGGCTTCCCACAAGCCTCTCTCTCAAACACAAGTCTCCTCCTCTTGAGGCCGATTGGCTGGGTCACGTGGGCGAAGCCAAAAAGTCCCCCAATGAGCAGTTCCATGGTCTGAAAGGGAAGGGAACCAGCCCAATGTGCATCACCACAGAGAAGCAAATCAGCTAGATGATGCTGGGGCCGCTGTGAGCCAATCATCAGCCGGCAGATGGAAGTTTGCTGGCAGCTGCAAGTTTGCTGGGGCTCCTTTGGCTGTGGCTCTCAACAGATTATTCTCAGAAATATTCAACCACCTGACATACATATTTGTTTCCTAGTACTGAAAACTAACTTCAGTGAATGGTCCTTATATATCCTAATATTTCTATAGTAACTGACCAAGTTTAACATCAATGCAGTTAGATTCCTAGGGGACATGATATGTATTTTTAAGTTCATTTTTATTCCACACTGGTACATTACTATTTCTTCAGTTTATGGACATCATAGGATATATCCTTTCATCCACAAATTCACAAATTTATAGGCATGTGGTTCACTTTCAATCACTTCCTCTTTCAGAAAACATGTATTCCTCTATGATTCTTTAGTGGTCTTTTCACTAGACTTCTTTCTAAAAACATTATTTTCGATTCTATACTCATTTTTGAAGCAAAACTCACACACTCTTCATGATAAACCGTAACCCTAATATTACCATTAGATGTATAACTGGTTGGAATGAATGTATATATATATATATATATATATGTATATATATATATATAAGATTTACTATATATTTTCAAATATAATTTCAATGCATTATTTAAAGTTGGAACCAGTTATATAATTTATTCACAATATGGTCTATTCATGCATCATCTCTTATTCATCAACACAGGGTACGCCTATTTTATCCGCAATACTAATTTATAAGTTTTCAAAATATTGCTCCTCATATTGGTGGAAGAAATACTCATGTCATCTGATCTACATATATATTTTACCACAGTAATATTCTTGACACAAAATGCAAAGGTCACACTTATGATTGTACTAAAGCCTAAATTTAAAGTGAGCATGGATTACTAAAAACCTCCATGTCTAGGTTCCCTAATGCGCTCAAATGTCAATCCTATTGGTGACTAAATAATTGTTTCTTCCTAAGATTATATATTCAACCTCAACCCTGTTGAAAATATCTAATTCTATCACTCACTTTATACGTTGCCTGATTTCCTAATGTCTCTATTGATACATATTTACTCTCTTTCCTACATATTTTCCCCAGTTCATCATTGTGACTGACTCTTCACATGTGCTGACATTTACATTCACTCTCTAACTGAAACCCTATTGCTAAAGAACTTTTGGTCCAACTCCTAGACTCACTCTTCTTCCTAATCCTACAGACAATCTTCCTAATCCTATGGACTATCCCTTTTGGACTGGATGATCTCTTCTAAATTCAGTCATCTGAGGTATAGCAACCTATGCCATTGTAAATGAATTTATCTGAGACCTCGGTGCAGAACATAATTCAAGCTTAGTATGCCAATCAATCGCCAAATGCCCTTCTGGGCTTCAAATCTTACCTAGATTTCTTTTTTCGTACTTATATTTCACGTCTATATTCTTATAAGTATCAGAGGTTCCCAAACCATTATTCATCCATCAGAATGATTCCTAACCAAAATCGAACATGCTATTAACCCTAACCATACAATGTTCCGTCAATCTAACTTTACAGAAGAGGAGGGACCGAGTTGGTCTTACAATACAGGAAGGTAGGGGATCTTCCACCTGCTGAGAACCTCAAAAGTCCATGCAGAAATGATCGATGGAGAAGATTTAGGCAGCTATTTAGGACCTGAGAGAGGAAAAGTCATCTTCCATGGCAAACAACCTAGTCAGGATGAAGGGATGTTTCTGAATCAGCCTCTCTCTTCTTAATGTAGAGAAGTCGGATCAAACCAGGCCTTTGTGGAGAGCTGTTCCCAGGTGCCTATGGTTTCTATACCGTTCTAATTTGTGAATGTGTCACAAGAAGTAGGGGCAGCCTCCATCTTATGAGAACCTAGGAAGCAACTGTTAGGACATATTGGTGGCCATGTCAGTGACCTCATTCAGTTCCTGAAGGAAGTGACCTCACCTACTTCCTTGGTGATGGAATTCTCTGAATTTGGGATCCAGGAAGCCAGGCACCCAAAGCCATTACCCGTCCAAGTCCCAGTGGTCTCACTTGTTTGGATTTACCAAGGATAGAATCAGTGTTTCTAGGTACCTCTTCATGTGAAGGTGGCCAAATTCCAAGAAAGCTCTGAAGAGGGGCCTTTCCTGACAAGACTGGAATTGGCTCACCACTGCCTCCTGACAACTTCACAGAGTTGGTGAATGACACCAGATCTGAGACAGGAAAGGCCATTTCAGAGGAACATCGTATGGCCTACCAGTCAGAGGACACTCAGAAGAGTCACAGACCTACTTGGGGGAAGGAGGTGCCTGGGTGTGTGGATGTCAGTTTGTGGTTTTGCCTCATGTTCTGAGAATAGGTAGAAAAAACGTGATTTATTTCTTTTGGAATGGACTGTTTCTAATAAGTCATTTGACATGGTGAGTGTTTCTATTTCTGTGTATGCCACTGTGTCCGTGGTTGTAGACATTAGAAAAGAGAATGCATCAATGAATATGTCCTGTGTAGTAGAATGCCTCCCAGCAATCAACCTGTCCAATTTATGAAAGGACTGCGGCTTGCCTTACCAATGGGAAACACCTCCAACCTTCCTAAGTTCCTGTTTTCTTCCAGAATTCTGGCCACTAGCCAGAATATGCTCATTGTTTTTTATCCATGATATGTACCAACTCCAATCACTGTGACATGACCATGTACTGAATAGCTGAAGGAATTGGCATGGCGAGCATCTCAAAAAACTCAGATATCAGTGTGGCCAGGAAACTCTCAGTGGAGATACCCTGCTTTGGGCCTTTTGCTTACATTTTGTTCTGTTGCCCTGAATGTCAGGAAGGTATTTGCCTCTGGCCACCCCTTTGTGAAGACTGAAAAAAACAGTTATCAAATGGAAATGAATGAGGATCACCTGTGGCTCTTGGCATAATTGCTTTGGAAAGGGAGGTGTCTGTATCAGCCACTTGGCCCTGTGTGAGGCTCCAGCTTAGATTCTCAGCACCTGATGGATCTAAAGAAAGATCCCATGTGTGCATCCAAAACCAAAATGGCAAAAAGATCAGTCATTGTGGATGAAGTCTCTAGCCTTCTTCTGTGATGTTCCTGACTCCATCAAGTGAGAATAGGGATCCTTTGGGTCAAATGAGTTCTTCAAAGCCATGCAGAAGTGCTTGGGTTTTCTCATGACTCCAAACCACATAAAGAATCTATACCTGACATTCAGTAGGCCTCAAAATGGAGAAGCAGAGCAGTGTTAACGGCAGGTCTATTTAATCACTCCTGGTTCACAGGAATGGTGTCCAGGCCACCCTGACTTTAGGCAAATGAGGGCCAAAGGTGCTCATTTTGGTCACTGTCTTGGGCTGCGCCCCTCATGGAAAAATTCAGCCAGAGGTTATGATGAGTGTCTATTTGGAGAACATGAGGGCCTTGTGGGAGTGTTTAGGTTTTAATTTTGGTCATTTGTGTGGCGGTTGGAAGAAATGACTGGGTCCAACTGGTCTTGAACTCTGGTGAGAGTTCAAGGGGACTTAGAGACTGAGTTCTGGAAATGAACTCAGAGAAGTATTGCCATGAATTGTGTTGGGATTTTCGCAGGCCACACATGAGAGTCGCCCTTATAAACTGAGATCTAGGTCCAGGGTGGCTTTCCACAGAGCACTGAGAATCACAGCCTGGATATCACATGATTTTTTCTAAAACACATGGCAGGCATACTTGAGCATCAAAACACACAGGGACCTCACATTGTAGACCTCAATAGTCCTGGATTTCGGTGACCTTTTGGCCACTCCTTGGGAAGACTTGCCTGTGAGAGTTTTCCAGAGGTTTCATTGAAATGAGCTTCCTCACCATTTAATGTTTCCTGAAAAAATTGAAACCCACAGTGCCTCCAACCTCATGCTTGAATAATGGCTAGATAAATACCATGAAATTCTTAAAATTCCCTTGACCAGGTTGCACAGGAGAACCTTTGGATATACTGTTGCTGACGATGAGTGTATCAGACAGTTCCTTGATTGACTGGGTTTCATGAAAATGGTGTAGAACAGAGATGCCAGTAAGTTCAAGCCTGCTGATTAGTGGACCTACAGCAGAGATGTGCAGTTTTGTGATAAAACTTCTGTAGTGGGGCCTTGTGGATCTGCCTTTGACTTCCAAATGGCTTGTGGCTGACATGGTGCATCCAGCAGACCCTTATATGTAAAGGCATCTTTTTATAAGTAGAGGTTTAAGGGAAATCTTAACAATCAGGTTATTATGGTCAAGGGGGCAAACTGTGTGGGATAGAAACCTGGTTGGTGCATTCTCCTGCTGACCCTGACCCACCACACATGACAGAACTCCCTCCAGCACTGTGTTCCAGTTGAGCTCCTTGTATTCCATGAAGCAAATATTAAATTCCCAGTGCAGCACCAAGAATCACGACGAAATGTGGAGGATGACCAAATGGATACACAGCCAACATGTGGATAAACTTAGCCCCCCGTGGCCACAGTTTACCTACAAAGAGAGAATTCAGCACTGCTGCCTCATGTTCATTGGAAAATAAGAAACCATATCCACAAGGTCACAGAGATGAAGACCCAGCTTTGATGGTCTCCCTAGAAAGGAAGCTAAAGCTACTGACAACAACATATGTTTTAAGTGCCCAACCTCAGAGACAGTTTCTCAAGAAGTCTTTAGGCAGGCAGAGGTCCATGTTTGTGGAGTGTTTACCCTGTCCCTTACTTTTGGAAACTCCTCTACCACTTCCAAGGTTGTGAACTCCTGATCGTATTCCATTCCAGATATGTAGTCATGGATTTTCTAACTCTTCTCCTCTAATTGTGTCTTACTTGGGGCGTAGGTGATATCTAGGTGTTGTTCTTGATGAGAGTGGGAAGATTTTTGTGTACCACATATTTGCATACACATTGGATTCATTTTTCTATTTTCCATTCAATATACTGATTCCCTGACACTAACTCACACCCTACTAGACTCTGATTACTAATCCTAATATAATGGAGGAAAGTAACCGAAACATTATAGAAACACAAGCAGTTCAGAGGAGGCATGGTGTATAGTTGGACTTGTTATTTGCATGATAAATGGTAGGTGTTAAAAATATAGTCAATTGTTAATTGAAATAGTTCTCCATTCTTTTTAATATTAACTTATTTCTGAATTTCTGTCTCCATTTCTCTGGAGCCAATTCAGCACATGTATTTTTATGTGCACATATAGAATCCTACCTGGTATCACACGAACATTTTTGTGAGGTGGCTAACTTTGCAGATACAAATTGTGAGAAGAGATCACTCCTCCTAAACGCTTTTGGATCTTAAAATTCCACCTATGGGTGAGGTTCCTAGTTGAACAACATTATACATAAATCCATGTTCACTAAAATGAATACTTTTTAATCTGTGGATGATATATATTTCAAGATAAATTTTGATACCCATATATATTTATATATTGCTACTTTTTAATATATCTGTGATATATATATATATATATTTTTACACCCTCCTGATTTTTCAAAATATGAAATATATGTGTCTTATATACACTCCCTAAATTCATTCATGTCATGAATGTGGATTTATAATAAAATGTTCACAAGATTATGCTCAGATATATTCATCCACCTGAAATATATATTTGATTCCTAGTACTGAAAACTAACTTTAGTAAATGGTCCTTTCAAATCCTAATGTTTCTACAGTAACTGACCCAGTTTAACATCAATGCAAGTAGATTCCTATGGGACATGATATGTATTTTGACATTCATTTTCATTCAACACTGGTACATTACTATTTTTTTCAGTTTTTGCACATCATAGGATATATATTTCATCCACAAGTTAGGAAATTTATACGATTTTTTTTATACTTACAATCACTTCCTGCTTCAGAACACATGTATTCCTCTATGTTTCTTGATTCGTCTTTTCATGAGACTTCTTTCCAAACACATAATTTTCCATTTCCATAATCACTTTTGAAGCTAAACTCACACACCTTTCATGATAAAACATAACCCTAATATTACCATTAGATGCATAACTCGTTGGAATGAATGATTGTATATCAATATAAGATTTCTTATATATTTTCAGATATCAATTCAATCCATGATTTAAAGTGGAAACAGTTATATTATTTATTCACAGTACTGTCAATTCATGCATTACTTCTATATTCATAGACACAGGGTACAACTCTGTGTACCCCCAACACTAATTTATACGTCTTCAAAATATTGCTCCCAGAAATGTTAGAAAAAATACTCATGTCACCTGATCTACATATACATTTTATCACTGTAATATTCTGATCACAAAATGCAAAGGTCAAACTTATGATTGTAGCAAATCCTAAATGGAAAGTGATCCTGGATTACTAAAAACATCCATGTCCAGGTTGCCTAATGCTCTCAAATGTCAATCATATTGCTGACTACATATTTGTTTCTTCCTAAGATTATACATTGAAACTCAACCTTGTTGTTAATGTCTAATCCTATCATTCACTTTATACTTTGCCTGATTTCATAATGTGAGTATTGATATCTGATTTCCTACATATTTTCTCCAGTTGATCATTGTGACTGACTCTTCACATTCACTCTCTAACTGAAACCCTATTGCTAAGGAACTTTTGTTCCAAATCCTATACACAGTCTTCTTCCTAAACCTACCAACTATATTCCTAATCCTACCGACTATCCCTTTTTGAATGGATGTTCTCTTCTACATTTAATTATCCAAGTAAAGGTCGGATGAGGTCGAAAGAAGAGACCACCAAGAGACTATCTCATGCAACAGCGCAGTGTTTATTGGGGGTCCAGCATGCTGATGCTCAGAGCTCACTTGAATAGAGTAGAGAGCCCTTAGAACAGCTTAAGCAGAGCTTATGCACTTTCCTTGGTGACGGCAGGGAGGGAACTTTATTGATAAGTCAGGGCGAGTGGTCAGTTTGCATGCAACCCAGTGAGGGAGCACATTCTGCAGTTAGTCAGTTGGGGACAGCACATTCTGGGAACAAGATTAGCAAACATTTCTCAAGATTTCAACAGTGTTTTGTTAAGCATACAGGAAAAAAGGAAGTGAAAAGTGCCTATTTAATTAACCTTTCATTCCCCACTTCTTCTTCTGGCTACTTTTAATCATAAAAGTGATCATTGCGGGGTATCACATTCTATGTTTGCTAGTGGGGTATTACCATAAGTTTAACTCATCCAATTTGAGCTTGGAAAAAAGAAATTACACGGTTGAGCAAACAGGGTTTTATAGTTAGCAATAATATGAGGATAATTATTGAACTGTCCAGGGTTGATAAATGCGTAGTTAACCAGGGGGACTGTGTGAACCAAGACTCAAACCACACTTTTTGGGCCTCTCTCTCTCATTGACACTCTTCAAGGCATCTTTTTAATTTACTCCTAGATTTTTTTACAACTCCAGTATGGTCGGCAAAAACACAACATTCTCCATCAATGCAGAACAAAGGCCCCCTTCTTTCATGAAGAGGAGGTTCATCCCTCGCCTTTTCTGTAAAATAACTTCAGAGAGAGAGGTTAAAGATTCCTGCAAAGCCAAGATGGAGGATTCTAATATCTTTAAGTTTTGGTCTATTGCTGCTTCTAATTGTGTCATTTGTTGTATCCCATGGACCAAGGCAGTGGTTCTTGTGCTCACGCCTGCAGCAACTCCTATTCCTAATAGGATGGCTAAAGTGATGGATATATGTTCTCAGTGGAACCGGGTTTTATGCCCCCCTATTTGAACTTCAAATGAACCTGCATTATGATAAAGCACTCTGGGAAACATCTGCACCTTTACACATTTAATCACATCGTCTTGACAATTTCATGAAAACATAAACAATGTTTAAGTCTATAGAATTATACTGTTGTAGAGACGGACAAGGCACGGCACCTAAGATACTACCAAAAACAGGGAAACTTTCCATTTTATTAGCAATCGGATTCAGAGGGCATTACTTCTGTTATAATCAATTAATTCCCTGAAACTCACGTTTAGGTAGTTTCAGAATTTTGTACCCAACATATAAGGGAAGGGGCGCAGAAGTTCACAGCCTGCAGAAGTTCACAAAAAGCAAATTTTTTTCTGTTTTATTCCTCTGTTCTGGGCAAGTTAACTTTTCAAGGACACCTGGGTGAAGGAGAGCTTTTTTTTCCCTTTATTTTTCCCCCTTCCAGCTGTTACCATGGAGCCCAGTTGGTAACTTCTTTATCTTTGAAATGTAGCCATCTCTGTGAAGCCCCAGATCAATGCCAAAGGCCTTGTTCACATATTTTGTGAAAAACTAGTAAGGGGGTGTCTAACTTAGGAGTGCTGATATTTTTAGCCAGTGACCAAGTACAACAGGGCAACATGAAAAGAGGAAGTTTATCTACTTTGAAGTATTTCATGGGGACTCTTTTCCTGAAAGTCCTAAAGTCAGCCATGCTGAAGACTTCCGTAGAAGGTCAATTAATGTTTTTCTGTGGGCCTGGAACAGAGGGGGGAGATGGGGAAGGCGTGGCTGTGAGCAGCTCCGTGGATCTGAGAATGAGGTAGCAGAGATGTGAAAGAATACTGGCAAAGGTGTTTGTGATTTTCCTAGCAACAAAAAGGTGAGCAGTAGAACAGGTAGAGCAGAGGAGAAGATAGGAGTTAGTATCCCTAAAAGCCTGTGAGGGACTTTAAATTCTTAGTAACCTGTTTTCACTAATGACAAAGAAACTTTAAAGGCCATTTTCACTACATCTTGGATAGGGGTCTGAGGGTTCTCCTCAGCTGGTTTGAGCTTTGGGTTAGCTGGTAAGAGGAACTGGTGGGACCCGGTGTGGCCACTGACTGGAGAAGAGAGGAGTGATTCGGTGGAGGGTTACCTCAGTACCTGCTACCTCAGAAAGGGGGAAATGGTCTGAGATCCGGCGGAGGTTTGGGTTTTTAATCTAGTAATTGGAGGGGAGAAATCATGTTGCTGAGGTGAGAGTGACAGCAGAGAGTCTGGAGCAGAAGGCTGAGTGTGAGGACCTATTGGAGAAGCATAGTTCAGGATGTGAGCGAAGGAGGGAAAAGGCCTCCACATAAGGAAATCTCCTTTCACCCTTTTGTGGACATTCAGAAGTTAAAAAGGTCATGCAGAATTTGAGGATCTAGAGACCCCTCTAGGGGCCAACAGTTTGGGTGATCTAATTGGTAATAGGGCCAATGCTGTGTACAGAATTTGATGAGGAGTTTGGGTTCCATCATGCACTGCCTGTATGATCACATCCCTAGACTTACAGAAGAAGTCGGCATTCCCCCCACACAACCGTGACTGTTTGTGGCTTTGGTAGTCCACCGGGCAAACATAGTAATCTAGGCTAGCCAACCTGCATCTGGCTCGCGTGTCCCTACATCCATAATGATTGTTTCCATTATCAATGGTGCAGAATGGATTTAATGGAAATTTAGTGGGATCCTCTTCATCAGGTATATCCCAATAGGAAAGACCTATAGGCAGCTGACAAATGTCTGGGTGGATAGATGTCCACCAAGTCCCTAAGTGGGCTGCATGCGAGATAGATCATACTTCTTTACCAGTAGGATTTGTGATCAGCCATCGCTGCTGAACGGGTTTAATAGGTTTAGGACTACTGGTGGTCAAGGGAAGAGTCTATAGCCTTAGACACAGGGTAAATACACAATTTGAAAGTTTTACCAATCTTTTCCAGTTTCCAGCCAGAGTCTGGACAGGGCGCAGGCTTGAGATGAGAGGTATGGATCCAGGAAGTGATTCTGTCTTCCTTTACCGCTGTAGGTGTTATAAGTAGCACCTTGTATCGTCATTTCCAGTGGGGTTTCAGGGATGACACCTGATGTCGACTTATGTAGATGAAGTCTCTTACTTGATATTGATGTAGAGTCCATTCGTCCCCAGGTTGATAGGCATTGGCCATCTGTTTTCACAGGTATCCCTGAGTTCTTTCAAGAGCTTTAATTCAGTAAAGCAATGGGGTGTGGAAGGAATCGTTAGGTCTTAGAGTTGGGGTTAGGTCCCTTACTGAAGGAGGGGAACCATGGACAATTTCATAGGGGGTGAGGTTACACAAAGAAACAGAGGGAGTGTTTCTTCCATGAAATAGTGCATAAGGCAGGAGCATAGTACAATCTATTATGCAGGTTTCTAAGCTTAATTTCGTTATGGTCTCTTTAATGGTTCTATTCATTCTTTCTACCTGTCCTGAACTCGGTGGTCTATAAGCACAATGTAACTTTTAATTAATCCCCAGGGTCTTTCCTAACCCCTGACTTACTTGGGCTACAAACGCCAGTCCATTATCAGACCTTATTACTTTAGGCAGGCCGTATCTTGTAAAACTATCTTTCAGGATCTTCTTGACAACCATTTGCGCTGTTTCGTTTTTTTTCTTTTTTCCTGGAAAAGGCTTCAATCCATCCTCAAAATATATATACAAAGACTAGGCGATATTTAATTTCAAACCTTGCTGGCTTAATTTTAGTAAAGTCCACTTCCCAGAATTGTCCTGGTCTGGTTCCTCATAGGTGCTTTTTTGCAGGAAGCTTGGAAGGGTAAGCATTAACCATGACAGACCTGACAGGCTTTTGTTACCCATTCAGTTATTTCCTTTTGCTTTGAGTCGGTTAGTAAAAAACTCTGTTCTTCATCCTTCAGGAATGAATGCAATTTCTTTGAACCAAGGTGAGTGAGTTGATATACATTTTCTACTGACATATTTAGAGCCGTGACTATAGGAGTTTTTATTGAAGGATTTAGAAATTCCACTTGTGGGCCTTCAGGGTTAAAAGTTATTTTGGCCTGGAGCTTGGTGAGCAGATCTCTGCCCATCAATGGGGCCGGGCATTCTGGGATTACTAAGAACGAGTGATGGATTTTTCCTTTCCCCTGGTCCATGGTCCTCTTAGTTGTCCAAACCCGATATTTTCTGCCATTAGCCCCTTGAATTAGAGAACTTTTTATTTGATAGAGAGACCAATGGGGCCATAAGGGCAGAGTATATTGCCCCTGTATCCACTTCAAAGTTTGCTAGGGTCCCCTCCACTTCAAAATTTACCCTGAGCTCTCGGAGGGGATCTGAGACCCAACATTCTTAGTCATCCTCCAGAGTCAGAATGGCTGGCTAGAGTGGCTGTCTCTTTCAATGGCACTCTTTGAAGCAGTGTCCTTTTTCTTTACAGTAGGCACAATAAATTGAGGCCAGGGGTGGCCTCTAGTCTGGGCCCTGGTATCCCTTCCTGTCTCCATGTTTCTTATTTCTGGCCTATTTGTTGTTGTGACCAGGACCTTAGTCAATGCCTTAGTCTGTCTTTTGTTTCTTTTATCCTTCCTTTGCTCCCTACTCTTCCTCACTTTCTCTCTTATAGTATACCTTCTCGGCTACTCTGACTAAATCTCTCAAAGTCATATCTTGTAATCCATCTAAGCATTGTAACTTTCTTTTAATATCCATGGCAGCTTGCCCATAAAGGCCATCTTGACAGATGACTTTTGATCCTCTGCCTGAGGATCGAAAGAGTATATCTCCTATATGCCTCCATAATTCTCTCTAAAAACATAGAGGGAGATTCATCAGGCCCTTGAATAATCTCTCTTAACTTGGCAAAATTTGTAAGTCGCCTAGCGGCCACTAAGATACCCACAATTAGAGCCCAGTGATAAGTGGACAGATGCTCCCTACCTTCAAAGGTGTTGGGGTCCCAGTTTCGTCGATTCAAGGCAAAGCTGGGTTAAATATGTTGGGAAGTTTTGTCGGTCACACATCTGGTCAGAGGATATTTTTCTCTAGCATCCAGGAGGATTCTCTTTTGTTTCTCTGTCATGAAGAGACAACCCTAGGTGTTGTTGGCAGTCATCCCAAGTAGGCTGGTGTGAAAACATCAATGACTCAACCACACCTAGGAGCCGGTTGGGGTCCTCGGTAAAAGGGGGATTTTTATTTTTCCAGTTATATTGGTCTGAAGAGGAGAAAGGTAAATACTGGTAGGCTTGCATTTTTCCCCCAAGGCCGTTGTCAATCATTGGCCCCTAGGGATGGGGAGGGGGAGCATCATTCGAGTTCCAGGTTTTTCAATCATTCACCGCTGGTGAGTACCTTTAGCCGGGCTAGCTTCCTCCAGAAGAGGAGGGGCTGTGTGTGCCGCGGGGAAATTATCTGGAGGGCGCTGGGCTGGCTTAGCTTTCTCCAATGGTGAAGAGGTTGAGTCAGCAGCAGGGGAATCACTTAGAGGGTGTTGGTCTTTGGGGGACGTGGGCAGGAGATAAGGAGGGGGACGAGAGTCCAGTAGAGTCAAATCTTGTGTATCAGGGAGAAAAGAGGTTGGAGGAGGAGGAGGAGCAGAGGGTTTGAGAGATCATGGGGGAAGGAGTAGGAGTGGGGGTAGGGGCAAGGAAATGCTTCACCCATGAAGGAGATTTGCAGAGGTCCTGCCAAGTTAAGATATATTTCTGTTGATCCAGATGGCTATGTGGCCCTGGCTGAAAGACAATATCGTCTGACTTTTTTAATTAGTGGGAAGTAGAAAGATCCTTCTAGGGGCCATCCGAATCCAAAGGTGGGCCATTCTGAGGCACAGAGAGTCTGCCAGGTCCAGAATTTTACTGAAAAAGAAAGATTCTGAGCCCTTAAGTGTACTTTGGTCCAGTGATCAAGGGTCAGGGACAGAGGCATTGAAGTGCTCTGTCCCATAATGAAAGATACACAAACAGTAAAAGCAACGACACACGACACAGACAAGACAAGGAAATAAAGACAGACAATGGAACTTCCAACACTGAGACCAGGACTAAGTATCTGGCCCAACCCGATGGGCTGGCGATACTGAATCTGAAACAAAATATCACTGAATTGAGGAGACTATTGCTCCTCAATTTCCCGAATACTCTGGAACATCCCCCAGGGATGTGGCCTGTGGCTCTGTGACACGTATGTCAGCCACCTTCGGAGAGAGCTCACACTCTTCATTGACAGCCATTTTGCGAAGCCCTAACCTGAAACCTGAAACCAGAAAGAGGCACCATACATACCCCAAGAGGAGCCTGTTGGGGTCTCTCGTTCGCCGCTGCCGGATCTCAGTGGAACCTCCATATGTAAAGGTCAGGCGAGCATCGGGTGAAGAGCCCACCAAGAGACTGTCTCAAGCAAAAGCAAAGGGTTTATTGGGGATTCAGCATGCTGGGGCTCAGAGCTCACTTGAATAGAGCAGAGAGCCCTGAGAACAGCTTAAGCAGAGCTTATATACTTTCCTTAGAGAGGGCAGAGAGGAAACTTTATTGTTTGGTCTGGGCGAGTGAGCAGTTTCCGTGCAACCGGGTGAATGAGTACATTCTGCAGGTTGGCAGTTGGGGAAAGCACATTCTGGGAACAAGATTAGCAAACAGTTCTCAAGATTTCAATAGTGTTTTGTTAAGCATACAGAAAAACAGCAAGCGACATTTACCTATTTTACTAAATTTTCATCACCGAATATACTTTGCCAGATTTCCTAATGTCTCTATTGAAATCTGCTTTCCTACATATTTTCCCCAGTACATCATTGTGACTGACTCTTCACAAGTGCTGATATTTACATTCACTCTATACCCGAAACCCCATAGCTAAAGAACTTTTGGTGCAAATCCTATACTTACTCTCCGTTCTAAACTTACCAACTATCGTCCTAATCCTACCGACTATCCTTTTTTTAATTTTTTTTCTTAAAGAAAGAGTTAGAGAGAGAGGGAGAGAGAGAGAGAATTTATTAACATTTAGTTTTTTTAGTACTTGGCAGACACAACATCTTTGTTTGTATGTGGTGCTGAGGATCGAACTCGGGCCGCACGCATGCCAGGCGAGGGCGCTACCACTTGAGCCACATCCCCAGCCCCCCGACTATCCATTTTTGACTGGAAGTTCTTTTTGACAATCAATCATTCAAAGTACAAGGTCCTATGCCTTTGTATATTGATTTATCTGAGACATCTGTGCAGAAAATAAATCAAAGCTAAATATTGCAATCAAAGACCCAATGCCCTTCTGGGCTTCAAATATTACCTTTATTTCTGTTTTCGTACTTATATTTCACCTATATATTCTTGAAAATATCGAAGGTTCGCCATACCATTATTCATTCAGCAGAATGATTCCTAACCCCAATCGAAACTGTTATTAACCCTAACCATACACTCTTCCCTCAATCTAACTTTACAGAAGAGCAGGGACAGAGTTGATCTTACAATACAGGAATGTACGGTTTCTTCCAACTGCTGAGAAACTCAAAGGTCCACGCAAAAATGATCTCTGGAGAAGTTG
Source organism: Callospermophilus lateralis (assembly GCF_048772815.1). NCBI lineage: Eukaryota > Metazoa > Chordata > Mammalia > Rodentia > Sciuridae > Callospermophilus > Callospermophilus lateralis. The sequence goes on along the minus strand of NW_027514440.1, from coordinate 1,011,998 downwards.
TAGGCACATATGTAGGAACTGAGAGAGCAAAAGTCATCTTCCATTGAAAACAACCTGGTCAGGATGAAGGGATGTGTCTGAATCAGCCTCTCTCTTCTTAATATGGAGAAGAAGGACCAAACCAGGCCAGTGTGGAGAGCACTTCCCGGGTGCCTATGGTTGATATACCATTCGAACTTTTGAAAGTGTCACAGGATGTAGGGGCAGCCTCCATTTCATGGGACACTTTGAAGCAACTGTTAGAACAAAGTGGTTGCCAAGGCAGTGACCTCATTCAGATCTTGAAGGAAGTGACCTCACCTAACATCCTTTGTGATGGACCACTCTGAACTTGGGATCCAGGAAGCCAGGCACCCAAATCCTGTCTCAGTCCCAGTCCCAGTCCCAGTGGTCTCAATTGTTCGGATTTACCAAGGACAGAGTCAGTCTTTCTTGGTACCTACGGAGGTGAGGATGCCCAAATGCCAGGAAAGCTCTGAAGAGTGGCCTTTCCTGAGAAAGCAGTTAGTGGATCACCGCTGGCTCCTGAGAACTTCACAGTGTTGACCAAGGAGACCAGATCTGAGACAGGACAGGACATTTCGGGGTAACATAGTATGGCCCACCAATCAGAGCACACTATGGATAGTCACAGACTGATTTGGGGGAAGAAGTTGTCTTTGTGGATGTGGCTGTTGGTTTGTGGTTTGGTCTCATGTTCTGAGAATAGGTAATAAAGGCGGTTTTTTGGTTTGAAGTGAATTGTTTCTAATAAGTCTTATGAAAAGGCGAGTGTTTCTAAGTCTGTGTATCCCACTGTGTCCGTGGTTCTAGACATCAGAAAAGAGAATGCATCAATGGATGACTCCTGTCTAGTAGAAATCTTCCCAACATTCATCCTGCCAATTTATGAATGGACTGCGGCTTGCCTTATGAATGGGCAACACCTATTATCTTCCTAAGTTTCTATTTTGTTCCTGAATTCACTCCACTCTCCAAAATAGGCTCATGGTTATGTGTCCAATATATATACCGCCTCCAAGCTCTGTGACATGGCCATGTACTGGATAGCTAAAGGGAATGGCGAGCATCTCAGAAAACTCAGATATCAGTGTGACCAGGAAAGTCTCAGTGGAGAAATCCTGCTTTGGGCCATTTGCTTACCTATTGTTCTGTTGCCCTGAATTTCAGAAAGCTTTTTGCCTCAGACTACTCCTTTGTGAAGCCTGAAGAAAAGAGTCTTCAAATGCAAATGAATGGGCATCACCTGTGGCTCTTTGCTTGATTGCTTTGAAAAGGGATGTGTCTGAATCAGCCTCATGACCCTGTGTGAGGCTGTGGCTTAGATTCTTAGCACCTGATGGATCTAAAAAAAGATACCATGTGTGCATCCAAAACCAAAATGGCCAAATGAGGAGTCATTGTGGATTAAGTCTTTTGCTTTCCTCTGTTAGGTTCCTGAAATCCATCAAGTGAGAATAGGGATCTTTTGGGTCAAATGAGTTCTTCAAACCCTGCAGAGACTAGCCCAGAGGTGCTTGGCTTTTCTCATGACTCCAAATCACATAAAGAATCTATACCTGAAAGTAAGTAGGCCCCAAATTGGAGATGCAGAGCAGTATTAAGTGCAGGCCTATTTAATCACTCTTGGTTCTCAGGAAGGGTGTCCAGGCCACCCTGACTTTAGGCAAATGAGGGGCAAGGGAACTTATTTGGATACTGTCTTTGTCTGTGCCCCTCATGGAAATTTTCAGCCAGAGGTTATGATAAGTGTCTATATGGAGAATGTTGAGGGCCATGTGGGAGTGTTATGGTTTTAATTCTGGTCATTTGTGTGGCGGTTGGAAGAGATGACTTAGTTCACCTGGGCTTGAACTCTGGTGTTATTAGAGACTGAATTCTGGAACTGTCCTCAGAGAAGTATTGCCATGAAATGTGTTGGAATTTTAGGAGGCAACACATGAGAGTCATCCTGAAAACTGAGATCCTGGCCAAGGTGGCTTCCACAGAGCACTGGGAATCTCAGCCAGGATTTCACGTGATTTTATTCTGAAAGTCTTGGCAGCCATAATTGAGAGTCAAAACACACATAGACCTCACATTTTAGACCTCAATGGGCCTGGATTCATGTGAAATATGGGCCACTCTTTGGGAAGCCTTGCCTGTGAGAGTTCTCCAGAGATTTCTTTGAAATGAGCTTCCTCACCATTTAATGTTTCCTAAATAATTTGAAACCCACAGTGCCTCCAACTTCATCTTTGAAAAATAGCTAAATACATACCATGAATTTTTTGAAATTTCAATGACCAGGTGGCAATGGAGAAACTTTGGATGACTTGTTGCTGGTCATGAGTGTACCAGACTGTGCTTGGATTTACTTGGTTTCATGAAAACAGTGTAGAAAAGAGATCCCTGTAAGTTGGAGACTGCTGAGTAGTGGGCCTAGAGCAGTGGTGTGCAGGTATGTGATAAAACATCTGTGGTGGTACCATGTGGATCTGCCCTTGGATTCCAAATGGCTTGAGACTGACATGGTGAAGTCAGCAGACCCTATTATATAAAAGCATCTTGTTATATGGAGAGGTTTCCGGGCAATGTTCAGAATCAGATTGCTATGGACAAGCGGGCAAGCTATGTGGGGTAGAAGCCTGGTTGGTGCATTTTCCTGCAGACCTTGACCCACCACATGTGACAGAACTCCCTCCATCACTGTTACCTGTTGAACTCCTTGTATTTCCTGAAGCAAATACCAAATTCGCAGTGCAGCAGCAAGAAACACCTCGAAAAGTGGAAGATGATCAAATGGCTTCACAGTCCACATGGGAAGACACTTAGACCCCAGTGGCCACAGTTTACCTACAAAGAGAGAATTCAGCACTGCTTCCTCATGTTCATTGGAAAATAAAAAAAAAAACATATCTTTCAGGTCACAGAGATCAGACCCAGCTTTGTTGGTCTCACTAGAAAGGATGCTAAAATTCCTGACAACAACATATATTTCAAGTGCCCAACCTCAGAGGCAGTTTCTCAAGAGTCTTTAGGCCCAATGAGCTCCATGTTTGTGGAGTGTTTACCCTGTCCCTCACTTTTGGAAACTCCTCTACCACATCCAAGATTGTGAACTCCTGAATATTTTCCATTTCCGATATGTATTCACAGATTTCCTAACTCTTCTTCTCTAATTGTGTTTATTTGGGGCAAAGGTAATGTAAAGGCAATGTTCTGGATGAGAGTGGGAATATTTTTGTGTAGCACATATTTGCATACACATTGGATTCATTTTCCTATTTTCCATTCGAATTACTGAATTCCTGACACTAACCCATACCCTAAAAGACTCTGACTACTAATCCTAAAATGATGGACAAAAATAACCAAACAGAATGGAAATGAAAGCAGTTCAGAGAAGGCATGGTGTATAGTTGGACTTTCCTTTTGAATGATAAAGGGTAGGTGTTATAAATCTAGTCAATTTTTAATTGAAATTGATCTCCATGTGTTTTTAAAGTTAACAAATATGTGAATTCCTGTCTCCCTTTCTCTGCAGCCTGTTCAGCACATGTATTTTTATATGCAAATATAGAAACATAACTGGTATCACACGTATATCCTTGTGAGTTTGGCTGTCTTGGGAGATACAAATTGTGGGAAGCGATCACTCCTCCTAAACGCTGTTCGAACTGAAACTTCAACCTATGGGTGAACTTCCTAGTTGAACAATATTATACATAAATCCATGTTCAGTAAAATGATTATTTATGGATCTGTGGATGATATATGATTCATAGTGAATTTCGATTGGCATGCATATTGATACATTTTAGTGTCTGTGTGTGTGTGTGTGTGTGTGTGTGTGTGTGTGTGTATATATACATATATATATATAAATACATAAATGCACACACACATATCTATATCTATATATATATATATATATATATATATAAACTCTCAAGATTTTTCAAAATATGAAATATATGTTTCTTATTATACACTCCCTAAATTCATTCGTGTTCATATATGTAAATTTATAGTCAACATTTCACAAGATTATTCTCATAAAAATTCATCCACTTGAAATACGTATTCATTTCCTAGTACTGAAAACTAACTTCAGTGAATAGTGCATACAAATCATAATATTTCTACAGTAACTGACCCAGTTTAGCATCAATGCAAGTAGATTCCTATGGGATATGACGTGTGTTTTGACGTTCATTTTCATTCAAAACTGGTGCATTACTATTTTTTCAGTTTTTGCACATCATTGGATATATATTTCATCCACAAGTTAGGAAATTTATAGGCTTTTTTTATACTTACAATCAAATCCTGCTTCAGAACATATGAATTCCTCTATATTTCTTGACTCATCTTTTCATGAGATTTCTTTCCAAACACATTATTTTCCATTTCCATAATCACTTTTAAAGCTAAACTCACACACCCTTCATGATAAAACATAACCCTAATATTACCATTAAATGTATAACTCGTTGGAATGAATGATTGTATATCAATATAAGATTTTTATATATTTTCAGATATCAATTCAATCCATGATTTAAAGTGGAAACAGTATATTATTTATTCACAGTATTGTCAATTCATTCATTTCTTCTACATTCATAGACACAGGGTACAACTCTGTGTACCCCCAATACTAATTTATACCTCTTCAAAATATTGCTCCCAGAAATGTTAGAAGAAATACTCATGTCACCTGATCTACATATACATTTTATCACAGTAATATTCTGATCACAAAATGCAAAGGTCACACTTCTGATTGTAGCAAATCCTAGATGGAAAGTGATCCTGGATTACTAAAAACATCCATGTCCAGGTTTCCTAATGCTCTCAAATGTCAATCATATTGGTGACTACATATTTGTTTCTTCCTAAGATTATATATTGAAACTCAACCTTGTTGATAATGTCTAATCCTATCATTCACTTTATACTTTGCCTGATTTCCTAATGTGTGTATTGATATCTGATTTCCTACATTATTTTCCCAGTTCATCATTGTGACTGACTCTCCACATGTGCTGAAATTTACATTCACTCTCTAACCGAAAACCTAGGGCTATTGAACTTTTGGTTCAAATCCTATACTCACTCTTCTTCCGAAACAGACCGACTATCTTCCTAATCCTAACAACTATCCCTTTTTGACTGGATGAACTCTTCTACATTCAATCATCCAGGGTACAAGATGATATGCCATTGTATATTGATTTATCAGAGACATCTGTGCGAACGAAATTCAATGCTAAGTATTCCAATCAAGGGCCCAATGCCTTTCTGGGCTTAAAATCTTACCTAGATTTCTGTTTTCATACTTATATTTCAAATCTATATTCTTATAAATATCCCAGGTTCCCAATACCATTATTCATCCAGCAGAATGATTCCTAACTCAAATAGAACATGTTATTAACCCTAACCATACATTGTTCCCTCAATCTAACTTTATAGAAGAACAGGGACAGAGTTGGTCTTAATATAGAGGAATATAGGGGATCTTCCACCCGCTGAGAACCTCAAAGGTCCATGCAGAAATTATCCCTGGGGAAGATGAAGGAAGCTATAAAGGACCTGAGAGGGCAAAAGTCATCATGTAAGGCAAACAACCTGGTTAGGATGAAGGGATGTTTATGAATCAGCCTCTCTCTTCTTGATGTAGAGAAGATGGACCAAACCAGGTCTGTGTGAGAGCTGTTCCCGGGTGCCTATGGTTGATATATCGTTCTAAGTTGTGAAAGTTTCACAGAAAGTAGGGGCAGCCTCCATCTCATGGGACCCTTTGAAGGAACTGTTAGGACAAAGTGGTTGCCAAACCAGTGACCTCATTCAGTTCCGAACGGAAGTGACCTATCTCACTTCCTTGGTCTTGGAACACTCTGAACTTGGAATCCCAGAAGCCAGGCACACAGAACCAGTCCCAGACCCAGTCCCACTGGGCTCACTTGTTTGGTTTTACCAAGGACAGAATCAGTCTTTCTTGGTACCTACTGATTTGAGAATGGCCAAATGCCAGGAGAGCTTTGGAGAGTGGCCTTTCCTGAGAAAGAAGGTAGTGGCTCAAAGCTGGCTCCTGACAACTTCAAAGAGTTTGCCAAGGAGTCCAGATCTGAGACAGTACAGGGCATTTTGGGGGAACATAGTATGGTACAACAATCAGAGGAAATTCCGGAGAGTCAAAGACCTACTTGGGGGAAGAAAGTCCTATGTTGTTGTGGGTGTGAGTTTGTTGTTTTTTCTCATGTTCTGAGAATTGGTAGGAAAGGCAGTTTGTTTGATTTGAAGTGGACTGTTTCTAGTAAGCCGTTTGACAAGGCAAGTGTTTCTATGTCTATGTATCCACTGTGTTTGTAGTTGTAGACATTAGAAAACATATTGCATCAATGAATGTGTTCTGTCTAGTATAATGCTTCCCAGAATTCATACTGCCCAATTTATGATTGGACTGCAGCTTTCCTTATGGATGGGTAGCAATTACTATCTTCCTAATTTCCTGTTTTATTCCTGAATTCTGGCCACTCTCCGGAATAGGCTCATGGTTTTCTGTTCAAGATACTGTGACATGGCCATGTACTGGAGAGCTGAAGGAAATGGGAGCATCTCAGGAAACTCAGATATCAGTGTGACCAGTAAAGTCTATGTGGAGAAACCCTGCTGGGAATTTTGCTTACCTATGGTTCTGTGCTGTGAATATCTAGAAGGTCTTTGCCTTAGGCCACCCCTTTGTGAATCCTGAAGAAAAGAGTTTTCAAATGGAAATGAATAGGCATCACCTGTGGCTCTTTGTTTTATTGCTTTGTAAAGAGATGTGTCTGAATCAGCCCCTTGGCCCAGTGTGATTATTTGGAGAAGTAGATCAGTATTAATGGCAGGCCTATTTGATCATTGCTGGTTAACAGGAAGGGTTTCCAGGCCACCCTGACTTTAGGCAAATTAGAGGCAAGGGAGATTATTTTGGACACTGTCTTGGTATGCACCCCTCATGGAAACCTCAACCCAGAGGTTATGATGAGTGTCTATATAAAAGAAGATGAGGGCCATGTGGGAGTGTTTTGGTATTAATTGTGGTCAGTTGTGTGGCAGTAGGAAGAGATTCCTGGATCAACCTGGGCTTGAACTATGGTGTGATTCCCCTTAGAGACTGAGTTTTGGAACTGAACTCAGAGAAGTATTACCATGAATTCTGTTGGGATTTTAGAAGGCCACGCAGGAGAGTTGCCCTTGGAGACTGAGATTTAGGCCCAGGATGGCTTTCCACAGAGCACTGGGAATCTCAGCTAGGATATCACATGATTTCATTCTGAAAGACTTGGCAGCCATACTTGAGAGTCAAATAACACATGGAACTCACATTGTAGACCTCAATGGGCCAGGCTTCATTTGACCTTTTGGCCACTCTTTGGGAAGACTTGCCTGTGAGAGTTCTCCTGAGCTTTCATTGAAATGAGCTTCCTCACCATTTAATGGTTCCTGAATGACTTGAAATCCACAGTGACACCAACTTCATCCTTGAAAAATGGCTAGATAAATACCATGGAATAATTCCCAAGAGCAGGTGGCACTGGAGAATCATTGGATGTTCTGTTGCTGATCATGAGTGTACCAGACAGTGCCTTGATTTACTGGGTTTCATGAAAATGGTGTAGAACAAAGATGCCAGTACGTTGGAACCTGCTTAGTAGTGGGCCTAGAGCAGTGGTTTGCAGGTGTATGATAAAACATCTGTGATGGGGCCACATGGATCTGCCATTGGCTTCCAAATGCCTTTTGACTGACATGGTGCAGCCAGCAGACCCTTATATGTAAAGGCATCTTGTTACATTGAGAGGTTTTAGGGCAATGTTCAGAATTGGGTTGCTACAGACAAGGGGGCAAGCTTTGTTGAATAGAAGCCTGGTTGGGGCGTTCTCCTGCACACCCTGACCCACCACACGTGAGAGTATTCCCTCCAGCACTGTGTCCCCGTTGAACTCATGGTATTTACTGAAGCCAATACCAAACTCCCAGTGCAGCAGTAAGAATCACCAGGAAAAGTGGAGAATGACCAAATGGCTTCTCAGTCCACACGAGGAGACACTTAGCTCCCAGTGGCCACAGTTTACCTACAATGAGGGAATTTAGAACTGCTGCCTCATGTTCACTAGAAAAGAAGAAACCATGTCGTTCAGGTCACATATATGCAGATCCAGCTTTGATTGTCTCACTACAAAGGAAGCTGAAGCTCTTGACAACAACGTATATTACAAGGGCCCAACCTCAAAGGCAGTTTCTCAAAGAGTCATTAGGCCAGAAGAACTCCATATTTGTGGAGTATTTACCCTATCCCATACTTTTGGAAATTCCTCTACCGCCTCCAAGGCTGTGAACTCCTGAGCATTTTCATTTCCACATATGTATTCACAGATTTTCTAACTCTTCTCCACTAATTGTGTCTTAATTGGGGCGAAGGTTATGTCAAGGCATTGTTCTGGATGAGAGTGGGATGATTTTTGTATAGCACATATTTGCATACACATTAGATTCATTTTCATATTTTCCATTTGAAATACTGAATCCATGACATTAACCCATAACCTACTAGACTCTGACTACTAATCCTAATATGATGGAGAACAAGAAACCTAATAGAATAGAAATACAGGCCATTCATAGGAGGCATGGTGTATACTTGGACTTCCCTTCTGCTTTATCAAGGGTATGTGTTATAAATCTAGTCAACTTTTCATTGTAATAGTTCTCAATGAGTTTTTAAAGTTAACACATATGTAAATTTCTGTCTCCCATTCTCTGTAGCCTATTCATCACATGTATTTTTTATGCATATTTAGAATCCTACCTGGTATCACAAGTACATTTTTGTAAGCTCACTGATTTTGAAAGATACATATTTTGATAGATACATATTTTGATAAGATATCAATCCCCCTAAATCATGATGGAACTGAAAATTAAACCTATTGGTGAATTTCCTAGATGAACAACATTATATATAAATCGATGTTCAGTAAAATGAATATTTTTGGATATGTGGATGATATGTATTACACAGTGAATTTCGATTAGCATATAGATTGCTACATTATAATGTCTGTGTGTGTCTGTCTATCTATCTATCTATATATATATATATATATATATATATATATATATATATATATATATACTGTCCAGATTTTTCAAAATGTGAAATATATGTTTCTTATTATACACTCCCTAAATTCACTCATATTTCTATATGTGGTTTATAATCAACTTTTCACAAGATAATTCTCAGAAATATTCATCTGCCTGAAATACATAATTATTTCCTAGTACTGAAAACTAACTTCAGTGAATGCAGCTTACAAATCCTAATATTTTTACAGTAACTGAATCAGTTAAACATCAATGCAAGTAGAATCCTACGGGACATGATGTGTATTTTGAAGTTCATTTTTATTCAATATTGGTACATTATTATTTTTTTCAGTTTATGGACATCATAGGATATATGATTTCATCCACAAGTTCAAAAATTTATAGGCATTTGTTTCACTTTTAATCACGTCCTGCTTCAGAACACATGTATTCCTCTAAGTTTCTTGACTGGTCTTTTCATGAGATTTCATACCAAACACATTAATTTTGATTTCCATAATCACTTTGGAAGCAAAACTCACATACCATTCATATTAATTATCACTCTGATATTACCATTAGATGTATAACTGGTTTGAATGAATGATTGTATGTCAATATAAGATTTCTTATATCTTTTCAGATATCAATTCTATCCATTATTTAAAGTGGAACCAGTTATATTATTTATTCACACTATGGTCTATTCATGCATTATCTCTATATTCATAGACACAGTGTACACCTCTTTGTACCCCCAATACTAATTTATACGTCTTCAAAATATTGCTCCCTGAAATGGTGGAAGTGGACTCATGTCACCTGATCTTCATATACATTTAATCACAGAAATATTCTGGACACAAAATGCAAAGGTCACACTTATGATTGTATAAAAGCCCAAATGGAAAGAAAACATGGATTACTAAAAACATCCATGTCCAGGTTCCCTAATGCTCTCAAATGTCAATCCTATTGGTGACTACACATGTGTTTCTTCTTAAAATTATATATTCAAACTCAACCCAATGGAAAATGTCTAATCCTATCCCTCACTTTATAATTTGCCTGATTTCATAATGTCTCTATTGCTATCTGCTTTCCTACATATATTCCCCAGTTCATCATTGTGACTGACTCTTCACATGTGCTGACATTTACTTTCACACTCTAATAAATAACCTATTGCTAAAGAACTTTTGTTCCAAATCCTATACTCACTCTTCTTCCTAAACATACTAACTATCTTCTTAATCCTACCGAGTATCCCTTTTTGACTGGATGTTCTCTTCTACATTCAATCATTCAAGTAACAAGGTCTTATGCTATTATGTATTGATTTATCTGAGACATCGGTGCAGAATGTAATTCAATGCTAAGTATCACAATCAAGGGCCCAATGCCCTTCTGGGCTTCAAATCTTACTTAGATTTCTTTTTTCATACATATATTTCATCTCTATATTCCTAAAATAATCACAAGTTTCCAATACCATTATTCATGCAGCAGAATAATTCCTAACCCAAATGGAACATGTTATTAACACTAACCATACACTGTTTGTGTTAATAACATGTTTACAGAAGAGCAGGGACAGTGTTGATCTTACAATACAGGAATGTAGTGGATCTTCCATCTGCTGAGAACCTCAAAGCGCCATGCAGAAATGATCCCTGGAGAAGATGTAGGCAGGTATGAAAGACCTGAGAGAGCAAAAGTCATCTTCCATCGCAAACAACCTGGTCAAAATGAAGGGATGTTTCTGAATCAGCCTCTCTCATCTTAATGTAGAGAATATGGACCAAACCAAGACTGTGTGGAGAGCTGTTCCTGGTTCCCTATGGTTGATATACCATTCTAATTTGTGAAAGTGTCACAGGAAGTAGGGGCAGCCTCCATCTCATGGGACCATTGAAAGAAACTCTTAGGACAAAGTGGTTGCCGAGGCAGTGATCTCATTCAGTTCCTGAAAAAAGTGACCTCAACTCACTTCCTTATTGATGGAACTCTCTGAACATGGGATCCAGGACGCCAGACACCCAGATCCAGTCCCAGTCCCAGTCCCAGTGGTCTCACTTGTTTGGATTTACCAAGGACAGAATCAGTCTTTCTTGGTTCCTCCTAAGGTGAGGAGGCCAAATGCCTGGAAAGCTCGGAAGATGGGCTTTTCCTGGAAAAGCAGGTAGCGGCTCACTCCTGGTTCCTGACAACTTCACAGAGTTGGCCAAGGAGACCAGATCTGAGACAGAACAGGACATTTTGGGGGAACATAGTATGGCCCACCAGTCGGAGGATACTCCGGATAGTCTCATACCTATTTGGGGGAAGAAGGTGTCATTGTCAGTGTGGCTGTGGGTTTGTGGTTTTGTCTCATGTTCTGAGAATAGGAAGGAAAGTCAGTTTGTTTGGTTTGGAGTGAACTGTTTTTAGTAAGTCGTTTGACAAGGCAAGTGTTTCTGGGTCTGTGTATCACACTGTGTCCGTGGTTGTAGACATTAGAAAAGAGAATGCATCAATGGATATGTCCTGTCTAGTAGAAAGCTTCCCAGCATTCATCCTGCCCATTTTATGAATGGACTGTGGATTGCCTTATTAATGGGCAATACCTGCTAACTTCCTAATTTGCTGCTTTCTTCCAGAATTCTGGACACTCTCCAGAATAGGCTCATGGTTTTGTGTCTAAGTTATGTACAACCTCCAAGCTCTGTGACAAGGCAATGTTCTGGATAGCTGAAGGAAATGACGAGCATCTGAGAAAACTCAGATATCAGTTGACCAGGAAAGTCTCAGTGGAGAAACCCTGCTTTGGGCCATTTGCTTACCTATTGTTCTGTTGCCCTGAGAGTCAGGAAGTCTTTGTCTCACGCCACCCCTTTGTGAATCCTGAACAAAATAGTTTTCAAATGGAAATAAATAGGCTTCACCTTTGGCTCTTTCGTTAATTGATTTGGAAAGAGTTGTGTCTGAATCAGCCTCTTGGCCCAGTGTGATTCTTTGACTTAGATTCTCAGCACCTGATGGATCTAAAGAAAGATCCCATGTGTGCATCCAAATCAAAAATGGCAAAAAGAGCTGTCATTGTGGATGAAGTCTCTTGCCTTCCTCTGTAAGGTTCCTGAATTCCATCAAGTGAGAATAGGGATCATTTGGGTCAGATGAGTTCATCAAAGCCCTTCAGAGGCTATCCCGTAGGTTCTTAGGTTTTCTCATCACTCCAATTCACATAAAGTATCTTTAACCGACACTCAATAGGCCTCAAATGGGAAAAGTGGTGCAGTATTACGGGCAGGCTTTTTGATCACTCCTGGTACAAATGAAGGGTGTCCAGGCCACCCCGAATTTAGGCAAATGAGGAGCAATGGAGCTTATTTTGGACACTGTCTTGGGCTGCGTCCCTCATGGACACCTCCAGCCAGAGGTTATGATGAGTGTCAATATGGAAGAAGATGAGGGCCATGTGGGAGAATATCGGTTTTATTGTGGTCATTTGTGTGGCAGTTGGAAGAGATGACTGGGTCCACCTGGGCTTGAACTCTGGTGTGATTCCCCTTAGAGACTGAGTTCTGGAACTCACCTCAGAGAAGTATTGCCATGAATTGTGTTGGGATTTGAGGAAGCCACGCATGAGAGTCATCTTTGGAAACTGAGATCAAGGCCCAGGGTAGCTTTTCAGAGGGCACTCTGATCTCAACCAGGATATCACATGATTTTATTCTGAAAGACTTGGAAGCCATTGTTGAGAGTCAAAACAGACAATGACATCACATTTTAGACCTCAATGGCCCTGGCTTCATGTGACCTTTTGGCCACTCTTTGGGAAGCCTTGCCTGTGAGAATTCTCCAGAACTTTCATTGAAATGAGCTTCCTCAACATTTAATGGTTCCTGAATGAATTGAAACCCACAGTGCATCCAACTTCATCCTTGAAAAATGGCTAGATAAATACCATGAAAATTTTCAATTTCCCATGACCAGGTGGCACTGGAGAACCATTGGATATTCTGTTGCTGATCATGAGTGTACCAGACAGTGCCTTGATTGATTGGGTTTCATGAAAATAAGTTGGAGCCTGCTGAGTAGTTGTCCTAGAGTAGTGGTTGGCAGGTGTGTGAAAAACATCTGTGGTGGGGCCATGTGGATCTGCCATTGGCTTCCAAATGGCTTGTGACTGACATGGTGCAGTCAGCAGACCCTTCTATGCAAAGGCATCTTGTTATATGGTGAGGTTTCAGGGCAATGTTTACAATCAGGTTGCTATGTTTAAGGGGGCAAGCTATGTGGGATAGAAGCCTGGTTGGTGCATTCTCCTGCATACCCTGACCCACCACGCCTGACAGAACTCGCTCTAGCACTGTGTCCCAGTTGAACTCCTTGGATTCCATGAAGCAATTTCTAAACTCCCAATGCAACAGCAATAAACACATATAGAATCCTACCTGGTACCACACCTACATTCTTGTGAGGTGAACGGCTTGGCAGATACAAATTGTGAGAGAAGATCACTCCTCCTAAACACCGTTGGAACTGAAAATATAACCAATGGATGAGCTTCCTAGTTTTGCAACATTATACATAAATCCATGTTCAGTAAAATGAATATTTTAGATCTGTGAATGATATATATTTCATGATGAATTTCGAATAGCATATATATTGCGAGTTTTTAATGTGTTTGTGTGTATGTATATATATGTGTATATATATACATACACACATTCTCCAGATTTTTCAAAATATGAAATATTTGTATCTTAATATACACTCCCTTAATTCATTCATATTCATGTATGTGGATTTATGATGATCTTTTCTAAATATTATTCTCAGAAATATTCATCCACCTGAAATACTTTTTTGTTTTTTGTACTGAAAACTAACTTCAGTGAATGTTGCATACAAATCCTAATATATCTAGAGTAACTGACCCAGTTTAACCTCAATGCAAGAAGATTCATATGGAACATGATGTGTATTTTGATGTTCATTTTAATTCAACACTGGTACATTACTATTTCTTCAGTTTATGCACATCATAGGATATATATTTCATCAAAAAGATGACAAAATTATAGGCATTTTTTTCACTTTCAATCACTTCCTACTTTAGAACACATGTATTCTTCCATATTTCTTAACTGGTCTTCTCAAGATTCTTTTTTCCAAACACATTATTTTCGATTTTCATAATCACATTGAAGCAAAACTCACACACCCTTCATGATAAACCATAACCCTAATATTAACATTGATGTATAACTTGTTGGAATGAATGATTGTATACCAATATAAGATTTTTCATATTTTCAGATATCAATTCAATCCACCATTTAAAGTGGAACCAGTTATATTACTTATTCACAGTTGGTCTATTCATGCATTATCTCTATATTCATAGACACAGGGTACACCTGTTTGTACCCCAAATACTAATTTATAAGTCTTCAAAATATTGCTCCCAAAAATGGTGGAAGAAATTCTTATGTCACCCGATCTATATATACATTTTATCACAGTAATATTCTGGACACAAAATTCAAAGGTCAAACTTATATTTGTACCAAAGCCTAAATAAAAAGTGAACATGGATTACTAAAATCATCAATTTCCAATTTGCCTAATGCTTTCAAATATCAATCCTATTGATGACTACATATTCGTTTCTTCCTAAGATTATATATTCAAACTCAACCCTGTTGAAAATGTCTAATCCTATCACTGACTTTATACTTTGCCTGATTTTGTAATGTCTGTATTGATATCTGCTTTCCAACATATTTTCTCCAATTCATCATTGTGACTGACTCTTCACTTGTGTTGACATTTACATTCACTCTGTAACCGAAACCCTATTGCTAAAGAACTTTTGTTCCAAATTTTATACTAACTCTTCTTCCTAAACCTACTGACTATCTTCCTAATTTTACCGACTATCACTTTTGAATGGATGTTCTCATCTACATTCAATCATCCAAGTAAATGTAGGGTGAGTGTCAGAGGATGAGACCACCAAGAGACTATCTCATGCAACAGAAAGGGTTTATTTGGGGTCCAGCATGCTGGGGCTCAGAGCTCACTTGAATAGAGCAGAGAGCCCTGAGAACATCTTAAGCAGAGCTTATATAATTTTCTTGGAGAGGGCAGGGAGGGAAGTTTATTGATGGGTCAGGGCGAGTAAGCGGTTTGTGTGTAAACGCGTGAGGGAGTACATTCTGCAGTTTGGCAGTTGGGGACAGCACATTCTGGGAACAAGATTAGGAAACATTTCTCAACATTTCAACAGTGTTTTGTTAAGCGTACAGAAAAACAGGAAGTGACAAGTACATATTTTATTAACATTTCATTCCCCACTTCTTCTTCTGGCTACTTTTAATCATAAAAGTGATTGTTGGGGGGTGTCACATTTTATGTATGCTAGTGGGGTATTAACATAAGTTTAACTTGTCCAATTTGAGCTTGGAGAAAAGAAATTACATGGTTGAGAAACAGGGTTTTATAGTAAGCAATAAAATGAGGATTATTATTGGACCGGCCAGGGTTGATTAAAATGTAGTTAACCAGGGGGACTGTGTAAACCAAGACTCAAACCACCAATTTTGGGTCTCTATCTCTCTTTGATGCTCTTCAAGGCATCTTTTTAATTTACTCATAGAGTTTGTTACAACTCCAGTATGGTCGACATAAAAAAAAAAAAAAAAAAAAAAAAAAAAAAAAAAAAAAAAAAAAAACATTCTTTCCTCAATGCAGCACAAAGGCTCCCTTCTCTCATGAAATGGAGGTCCAACCCTCGACTTTTCTGTAAAACAACTTCTGCCGCAGTCTTTGGCTGGGCACAAATCACGAGTCTCCACACAGCTTGTAGATTCAAACATCAATTCTTTATTCCCGAACTCACACTGGCCGTCTACAAACACGCTCTGGGGGAATCCACGTTCTCTGCCCAAATCCACTCTCTCCCAAATCCACTCCGCATGGGCTTCTGTCTCCCAAAATATACTGTCTGACCCTAAGCACTCAAGAGGAACTCAGCAGCAGGATATGCCCTATTCTAAAGGGGGAACACCCTAATCTCCTATTATGCTAAACTGCCCTATTCTAAAGGGGGAACACCCTAATCTCCTATTATGCTAAACCGCCCTATTCTAAAGGGGGAACACCCTAAACACGGATCCTGCCCTGGTCCTTGAGCAAGGTCACCTTTCAGAAGTCCTTCCACTAGACAGCATGGGAGTAAGCTGGCAAGGAATTTGTCATACCTACTTGGCTGATGGCTCCCAGCAAACTTCAAAGAGAGAGGTAAAAGATTCCTGCAAAGCTGTGATGGAATTTTCTAATATCTTAAAGTTTTGATCTATTGCTGCTTCTAATTGGGTCATTTGTTGTGTCCCATGGACCAGGGCAGTGGTTCCTGTGCGAACCCGGGCAGCAACTCCTATTCATAATAGAATGGCTAAGGTGAGAGATATATGTTCCCACCTGAACCGGGTTGTATGCCCCTCTATTTGATCTTCAAATGAACCTGCGTCATAATAGAGCACTCTGGGAAACATCTGCACCATTACACAATTAATCACTTCTGTTGACCATTTCATAAAAACATAAACAACGTTTAAGTATATAGAATTATATTGTTGTAGGGACGGAAAAGGCAAGGCACGTAAGATAGCACCAAAGACAAGGAAACAGTCATATTTGGTTGCAACCAGATTCAGAGGGCATTGCTTCTGTTGTAATCAATTAATCCCCTGAAACCCAAGTTTAGGTAGTTTCAGAATTTTGTACCCAACATGTAAGGGAAGGGGCTCTGAAGTTCACAGTCTGCAGAAGTTCACAAAGAGCAGTTTTTGTTTCTGATTTTTCCTCAGTTCTGGGCAAGTTAAATTTTCAAGGACACCTGGGTGGGGGAGAGCTTTTTTTCCCCTTTTTTCCCTCTGCCAGCTGTTTCCACGGAGCCCAGTTTGCAATTTATCCATCTTACAAATGTAGCCATCTCTATGAAGCCCCAGCTCAAGGCCAGAGGCCTTGATCACATATGTTGTGAAAAACTAGTAAGGGTGTGTCTAGCTCAGGAGTGCTGACTTTTTTCAGCCAGTTGCCAGGTAGACCAGGGCAACACAAAAAGAGGAAGTTTATCTACACTGAACTCTTTAATAGGGACTCTTTTGCTGAAAGTCCTAAAGTTAGCCATGGTGAAAACTTCTGGATAAGGTCAGTTAAGACTTTCCTGTGGGCCTGGTACAGAGGGGGAAGACGGGGAATGCAGGGCTGAGCGCAGCTCTTTGGATCTGAGAATGAGGAAGGAGAGATGTAAAAGAATAATGGAAAAGGGTTTTGAGATCTTCCTAGCACCAAAAACATGAGTAGTAGAACGGGTAGAACAGAGGGGGAGATGGGAGTGAGTATCCCAAAAAGCCTGTAAGGGACTTTAAATTCTTAGTAACCTGTTTTCAGTGATGACAAAGCAACTTTAAAGGCCATTTTCATTACATCTTGGATAGGGGTCTGAGGGCTCTTCTCAGCTGGTTTGAGCTTTGGGTTAGCTGGTAAGAGGACCTGGTGGGACCTAGTGTGGGCACTGACAGGAGAAGAGAGGAGTGAGTGAGTGGAGGGTTACCTCAGTACCTGCTACCTCAGCAAGGGGGCAATGTTCTGAGAAACGGTGGAGGTTTGGGTTTTTAATATAGTAATTGGAGGGGAGAAATCAAGTTGATGATGTGAGAGTGACAACAGAGAGTCTAGAGCAGAAGGCTGAGGGTGAGCATGTATTGGAGAAGCATAGTTCACGATGTGAGCAAAGGAGAGAAAAGGCCTCCACATAGAGGAATCTCCTTTCACCCTTTTGAGCACTTGCAGAAGTTAAAAAGGTCACACAGAATTTGAAGATCTAGAGACCCCTCAGGGGGCCATCAGTTTTGGTTGTCTAATTGGTAATATGGCCAATGCTGTGTACAGAATTTGATGAGGAGTTTGGGTTCCATGTGGCAGTCCCTGTATGCTCACATCCCCATGACTTACAGAAGATGTCGGCGTTTCCAGCACACAGCCTTGACTGTTTGTGGCTTTGATAGTACACTGGGCAAACATAGTAATCTAGGCTAGCCAACCAGCATCTGGCTCGCGTGTCCCTACATCAATAATGTTTGTTTCCATTATCTATGGTATGGAAGGAATTTAATGGAATTTTAGTGGGATCCTCTTCATTAGGGATATCCCAATTGGGAAGACCTATACGCAGCTGACAATTGTCTGGCTGGAGAGATGGCCACCAGGTCCCTAAGCGGGCTGTATGCAAGATAGACCATACTTCCTTTCCAGTAGGATTTGTGATCAGACATCGCTGCTGAACAGGCTTATGAGGGTTAGGACTACTGGTGGTCAATGGGAGAGTCTATAGCCTTATCCACACAGCGAATCCACAATTTGAAAGGGTTTCCAGTCTTTTCCAGTTTCCAGCCAGAGTCTGGACAGGGCACAGGCTTGAGATGAGAGGTAGGGATCCAGGAAGTGATTTTGACTACCTTTACCCTGTAGGTGTTATAAGTAGCACCTGGTATGGTCCTTTTCAGTGGAGTTCCAGGGATGACACCAGATGTCGTCTTACATAGATGAAGTCTCTATTTAATATCGCTGTAGAGTCCCCTCATCCCCAGGTTGGTAGGCAGTGGCCATCTGTTTTCACAGGTATCTCTGAGTTCTTTCAAGAGCTTTAAGTCTGTTAAGCAAGGGGGTGTGGAAGGAATCGTTAGGTCTTAGAGTTGGGGTAGGACCCTTACTGGAGGAGGGACACCATAGAGAATTTCACAGGGTGTGAGGTTACACAAAGAAATAGATTGAGTATTTCTTGCATGAAACAGTACATAAAGCAGGAGCATAGTCCAATCTTTTATGCCGGTCTCTAAGCTTAATTTCGTTATGGTCTCTTTAATGGTTCTATTCCTTCTTTCTACCTGTCCTGAACTCGGGGGTCTGTAAACACAATGTAATTTCCAATTAATCCCCAGGGTCCTTGCTAACCTCTGAGTTACCTGGGCCACGAACGCCGGTCCATTATCAGACCCTATTACTTTAGGCAGGCCATACCTTGGAAAAATATCTTCCAGGATCTTCTTGACCACCATTTGCGCTGTTTCATTTTTTTTTCTTTTCTTTTTTTTTTGGGGGGGGAAAGCTTCAATCCATCCTGAAAATGTATCTACAAAGACTAGGAGATATTTAAGTCCATTCCTTGCTGGCTTAATTTCAGTAAAGTCCACTTCCCAGAATTGTCCTGGTCTGGTTCCTCGTAGGTGCTTTTCTGCAGGAAGGTTGGAAGGGTAAGAATTAACCAATTGATGGACCCAACAGGCTTTTGTTATCCATTCAGTTGTTTCCTTTCACTGTGAGTCGGTTAGTGGAAAACTCTGTTTTTGATCCTTCAAAAATGAATGCAGTTTCTTTGAACCAAGGTGAGTGATTTGATGTACATTTTCTACTGACATAGTTAGAGCCGTGATTATAGGAGTTTTTACTGAAGGATTTAGAAATTCCACTTGGGGGCCTTCAGGGTTAAAAGTTATTTTGTCCCAGCTTTGTGAGCAGATCTCTGCCAATCAATGGGGCCGTGCATTCTGGGATTACTAGGAAGGAGTGATGGATTTTTCCTTTCCCCTGGTCCATGGTCCTCTTAGTTGTCCAAGCCTGATATTTACTGCCATTAGCCCCTTGAATTAGAGACCTTTTATTTGATAGAGGTTCCAATGGGGCCTTAAAGGCAGAATATATTGCCCCTGTATCCACTTCAATGTATACTGGGGTCCCCTCCACTTCAAAAGTTAACCTGAGCTCGAGGAGAGGATCTGAGCCCCGACTTTCTTAGTAATCCTACAGAGTCAGAATGTCCAGCTGGCCTGGCTGTCTCTTTCTAGGGCACTCTTTAGCCCAGTGTCCTTGTTTTTAGAGTAGGCACATTGAATTGAGGCCAGGGGTGGCCTCTACTGTGGTCCCCGGTGTCCCTTCCTGTCTCCATGTTTCTTAATTTCTGGTCTATTTGTTGTTGTGACCAGGACCTTAGTCAATGCCTTAGTCTGTCTTTTGTTTCTTTTATCCTCCCTTTGCTCCATACTCTTCCTCAGTTTCTCTCTTAGTATACCTTCTTGGCTTCTCTGACTAAACCTCTTAAAGTCATATCTTGTAATACATCTAAGCATTGTAACTGTCTTTTAATATCCAGAACAGCTTGCCCAATAAAGGCCACCATGACAGATGCCTTTTGATTCTCTGCCTGAGGATCGAAAGGAGTAAATTCTTATATGCCTCCATAATTCCCTGTAGGAACATGGAGGGACATTCATCAGTCCCTTGAATAATCTCTCTTACCTTGGCCAAAATAGTTGATCGCCTAGCGGCCACTAAGATACCCACTATTAGAGCCCGGCAATAAGAGGAAGGATGCTCATTACCTTCACAGGTTTTATGGTCCCAGTTGGGTCTGTGCAAGGGAAAGGCGGCTTTGCATATGTTGGGAAGTTTTGTCGGTCACCCATCTGGTCCGAGAATATTTTTTTCTAGAATCCAGGAAGATTCTCTTTTGTTCCTCTGTCATGAAGAGAGTCCCTAGGAGTTGTTGGCAGTCATCCCAAGTAGGCTGGTGTGAAAACCACACCTGAGACCCAGGTGGGGTCCTCGGTAAAAGGGGGATTGTTATTTTTCCAGTTATTTAGGTCTGAAGCGGAGAAAGGTAAAAACTGGTAGGCTTGCATTTTTCCCCCATGGTTGTCATCAATCATTGTTCCTTAGAAATGGAGAGGGAGCATCACGGGAGTTCCAGGGATTTCAATCATTCAACGCCGGCAAATTCCTTTAGCCGGGCCAGCATCCTCCAGGGGAGGAGGGGGTGTGTTTGCTGCAGGGGAGTTATTTGGAGTGCACTGGGCTCGCTTAGCTTCCTCCAATGGCGGACAGGCTGAGTCAGCAGCAGGGGAATTACTTAGAGGGTGTTGGGGGTTGGGGGACGAGGGCAGGGAATAAGTAGTAGGACGAGAGTCCAGTAGAGTCAAATCTTGTGACTCAGGGAGAACAGAGGTTGAAGGAGGAGGAGGAGCAGAAGGTTTTAGAGAGCATGAGGGAAGGAGTAGGAGTCGGGGCAGGGGCAAGGAAAAGCTTCACACATGGAGGAGGAGAATTGCAGATGTCCTGAAAAGTTAAGATATATGTCTCTTGATCCTGATGTCTATGTGGCGCTGGCTGAAAGTCAATATCTCTGACTTTTTAAATTAGTGGGAAGTAGAAAGATCCTTCTAGGGGCTATCTGAATCCAAAGGTGGGCCATTCTGAGGCACAGAGAGTCTGCCAGGTCCAGCGTTTTACTGAAAAAGAAAGATTCTGAGCCCTTAAGTGGACTTTGGTGCAATGATCAAGGGTCAGGGAAAGAGGCATTGAAGTGCTCTATCCCATTATGAAAGACAAACAATCAGTAAAAGCAACGACACACGACACAGACAAGACAATACAATAAATACAGGCAATGGACGTCCAACACTGAGACCAGGACTGAGTAGCCGGCAAAACCTGATGGGCTGGATATGCCGAATCTGAAACAAAATATCACTGAGTCGAGGAGACTATTGTTCCTCGATTTCCCGAGTTCTCTGGGGAGTCCCCCAGTGACATGGCCTGTGGCTCTATGACATGTCTGTCAGCCATCGTCGGAGAGAGCTCACACTCTTCATCAACAGCCATTTTGCCAAGCCCTAACCTGAAACCTGAAACCAGAAAGAGGCGCCTTACATACCCCGAGAGGAGCCCGTTGGGGTCTCTCATCTGCCGCTGCTGGATCTCGGTGGAACCTCCATATGTAAAGGTCGGGCAAGCGTCCGGGGAAGAAACCACCAAGAGACTGTCTCATGCAAAAGCAAAGGGTTTATTATGGGTCCAGCATGCTGGGGCTCAGAGTTCACTTGAATAGAGCAGAGAGCCCTGAGAACAGCTTAAGCAGACCTTATATACTTTCCTTTGAGAGGGCAGGGCAGGATGTTTATTGATGGGTCCGGGCGAGTGAGCTGTTTGTGGGCAACTGGGTGAGGAAGTACTTTCTGCAGTTTGGCAGTTGAGGACAGAACATTCTGGGAACAAGATTAGCAAACAGTTCTCAAGATTTCAACAGTGTTTTATTAAGCATACAGAAGTGATAAGTACCTATTATATTAACCTTTCACTACCGACTACACTTTGCCAGATTTCCTAATGTCTCTATTGATATCTGCTTTCCTACATATTTTCCCCAGTTCATCATTGTGACTGACTCTTCACATGTGGTGACATTTACATTCACTCTATACCCAAAACCCTATAGCTAAAGAACTTTTGGTCCAAATCCTATGCTCACTCTCCTTTCTAAACCTACCGACTATCTTCCTAATCCTACTGATTATCCCTTTTTGACTGGAAGTTCTCTTTGACAATCAATCATCCAAAATACACGTAACTTTGCCATTGTATATTGATGTATCTGAGACATCTGTGCAGAAAATAAATCAAAGCTCAGTATCACAATCAAGGTCCCAATGCTCTTCTGGGCTTCAAATCTTAGATTTCTGTTTTCATACTTATGTTTCACCTATATATTCTTGTAAATATCGCAGGTTTCCATTACCATTATTCATCCAGCAGAATGATTCCTAATGCAAATTGAACCTGTTATTAACCCTAACCATACACTGTTCCCTCAATATAACTTTACAGAAGAGCAGGGACAGAGTAGGTCTTACAATACAGGAATGTAGGGGAACTTTCTATTGCTAAGAAACTCAAAGGTACATGCAAAAATGATCCCTGGAGAAGTTGTAGGCAGCTATGAAGGAACTGAGTGAGCAAAAGTCATCTTCTCTTGCAAACAACCTGGTCAGGATGAAGGGATATGTCTGAATCAGCCTCTCTCTTCTTAATGTAGAGAAGAAGAACCAAACCAGGCTGTGTGGAGAGCTGTTCCTGGTTGCCTATGGTTAATATACCATTCAAAGTTGTGAAACTGTAACAGGAAGTAGGGGCAGCCTTCATTTCAGGGGACCTTTGGAAGCAACTGTTAGGACAAAGTGGTTGCAAATGGTGTGAGCTCATTCAGTTCCTGAAGGAAGTGACCTCAGACCTCACCTCACATCCTTGGTGATAGAACACTCTGAATTTGGGATCAAGGAATCCAGGCACCCAAATCCCATTCCAGTCCCAGTAGCAGTGGTCTCACTTCTTTGGATTTACCAAGGACAGAATCAGTCTTTGTTGGTACCTACTGATATGAGGATTGCCAAAAGCCAGGAAAGCTCTGAAGAGTGGCCTTTCCTGAGAAAGCAGGTAGTGGATCACCGCTGCCTCCTGACAACTTTACAGAGTTGGCCAAGGAAACCAGATCTGAAACAGGACAGGCAATTTCTGGGGAACATAGTTTGGCCCAATAGTCAGAGGACACTCCGGATAGTCAGAGACCTACTTGGGGGAAGAAGGTGCTTTGTGGGTGTGGGTGTGTGTTTGTGCTTTTGTCTCATGTTCTCAGAATAGGTAGGAATGGCGGTTTGTTTGGTTTGGAGTGAACTGTTTCTAATAAGTGATTTGATAAAGCAAGTGTTTCTATGTCTGTGTATCCCATTGTGTCCGTGGTTGTAGACATTAGAAAAGAGAATGCATGAATGGATGTGTCCTGTCTGGTAGAAAGCTTCCCAGCATTCATCCAGCCGAATATATGAATGCACTGCGGCTTCACTTATCGATGGGCAACACCTGCTATTTTCCTAAGTTCTGGTTTTATTTTTGAATTCTGGCCACTCTCCAGAATAGGCTCATGGTTTTGTGTCCAAGAGAAGTACCACCTTCAAGCTCTGTGACATGGCCATGTACTGGATAGCTGAAGGGAATGGCGAGCAACTAAGTAAACTCAGATATCAGTGTGACCAGTAAAGTCTCAGTGGAAAAACCGTGCTTTGGGCCTTTTGCTTACCTTTTGTTCTATTCCCCTGTATGTCAGGAATTTCTTTGCCTCAGGCCACACCTTCGTGAAGCCTGAACAAAACACTTTTCAAATGGAAATTAATGGGCCTCACCTGTGGCTCTTTGCCTAATTGCTTTAGAAAGGGGTGTGTCTGAATCAGCCTCTTGGCCCTGTGTGAGGCTGTGGCTTAGATTCTTAGCACCTGATTGATATAAAGAAAGATCCCATGTGTGAATCCAAAACCAAAATGCCCAAAAGAGGAGTCATTGAGGATAAAGTCTCTTGCCTTCCACTGTAAGGTTCCTGAACTCCATCAAGTGAGAATAGGGATCCTTTGGGTCAAATGATTTCTTCAAAGCCCTGCACATGCTAGCCCAGTGGTGTTTGTGTATTCTTATGACTCCAATTCACATAAAGATTCTAAACCCCACTGTCAGTAGGCCTCAAATTGGAGAAGCAGAGCAGTATTACAGCAGGCCTATTTGATCACTCCTGGGTTACAGGAAGGGTGTCCAGGCCACCCTGACATTAGGAAAATAAGGGGCAAGGAAGCCTATTTTGGACACTGTCTTGGGCTGTGTCCTTCATGGAAACTTCCAGCCAGAGGTTAAGATGAGTGTCTATATGCAATAAGATGAGGGTCATGTGGGAATGTTTTGGTTTAATTTTGGTCATTTGTGTTGGGGTTGGAAGAGATGAGTAGGTCAACCAGGACTTGAAATCTGGTGTGATTCCCCTTAGAGACTGAGTTATGGAACTGAACTCAGAGAAGTATTGGCATGAATTGTGTTGAGTTTTTAGGAGGCCACACATGAGACTCGCTCTTGGAAACTGAGACCTAGGCCCAGGCTGGCTTTCCACAGAGCACTGGGAATCTCACCCAGGATATCACAAGATTTTATTCTGAAAGACTTGGCAGCCATAGTCAAAACACACATAGACCTCACACTGTAGACCTCAATGGGCCTGGCTTCATGTGACCTTTTGGGGACTCTTTGGGAAGACTTGCCTTTGAGTGTCCTCCAGAGATTTCATTGAAATGAGCTTAGTCACAATTTAATGGTTCCTAAATGAATTGAAACCCACAGTGCCTCCAACTTCCACCTTAAAAAATGGCTAGATAAATACCATAAAATTTTTGAAATTCCTATGACAAGGTGGCACTGGAGAACCTTTGTATGCCCTATTGCTGATCATGAGTGCCTTTATTGACTGAGTTTCATTAAAATGGTGTAGAACAGAGATGCCAGTAAGTTGGATACTCCTCAATTGTAGGCGCAAGCTTTGGTGTGCAGGTTTGTGATAAAACATCCGTGGTGGGGCCATGTGGATCTGCCATTGCTTCCAAATGGCATGTGACTGACGTGGTGCAGCCAGGAAACCCTTATATGTAAAGGCATATTGGTATTTGGAGAATTTTTAGGGCAATGTTCATAATCAAGTTGCTATGGACAAGGGGACAATCTATGTGGGCTAGAAGCCTGGTTGGTGCATTCTCCTGCAGACCATGACCCACTACACATGACAGAACTCCCTTCAGCACTGTGTCCCAGTTCAACTCCTTGTATTTCGTGTAGAAAATACCAATCTCCCAGTGTAGCACCAAGAAACACCACGAAAAGTGGAGAATGACCAAATGCCTTCACAGTCCACACGGGGAGACTCTTAGACCCCAGTGGTCACAGTTTACTTACAAAGAGAGAATTCAGTACTGTAGCCTAGTGTTCATTGGAAAATAAGAAACCACGTCCTCCAGGTCACATAGATGTAGACCCAGCTCTGATGGTCTCACTAGAAAGAAAGCTAAAGCTCCTGACAACAACATATATTTTGAGTTCCCAACCTCAGAGGCAGTTTCTCAAGAAGTCTTTAGGCCAGAAGAGCTACAAGTATGTGGAGTGTTTACCTTGTCCCTTACATTTGGAAACTCCTCTACCACATCCAAGGTTGTGAACTCCTTTGAATTTTCCATTCCAGATATATATTCACAGATTTTCCAACTCTTCTCCTCTAATTGCGTCTTATTTGGGGCGAAGGTAATGTGAAGCCATTGTTCTGGATGAGAGTGGGAAATTTATTGTGTAGCCCATATTTGCATGCACATTGGATTCATTTTCCTTTTTTCCATTCAGAATACTGAATCCCTGACACTAACCCATACCCTACTAGACTCTGACTACTAATCCTACTATGATGGAGAATAATAACACAAACAGAATAGAAATACAAGCCGTTCAGAGGAAGCATGGTGTATAGTTGGAATTGCCTTTTGCATGATAAAGGGTAGGTGTTATATATCTAGTCCATTTTTCATTGAAATAGTTCTCTATGTGTTTTTTTCCTTTAATTTTTATTGTTGGTTGTTCAAAACTTTACCTTTTGCTTGACATATCATATTTCATACTTTGATTCAAGTGGGTTATGAACTCCCATTTTTACCCCGTATACACGTTTCAGCATCACATCTGTTACACTTCCACTGTTGTACGTATTGCAATAGTAGTGTCTGTTGTAGTCTGCTGTCTTTCCTATCCTCTACTATCCCCCATCCCCTGCCCTCCCATCTTCTCTCTCTACTCCATCTACTGTAATTCATTTCTCCCCCTTGGTTTTTTCCCCCCTTTCCCCTCACTTCCTCTTGTATGTAATTTTGTATAACCATGAGGGTCTCCTTCCATTTCCATGCAATTTTCCTTCTCTTTCCTTTTCTCTTCCACCTCTCACCCCCGTTTAATGTTAATTTTCTTCTCATGCTCTTCCTCCCAAATCTGTTCTTAGTTACTCTCCTTATATCAAATAAAACTATTGGCATTTGTTTTTTTTAGGGATTGGCTAGCTTCACTTAGCATAATCTGTTCTAATGCCATCTATTTCCCGGCAAATTCTATGATTTTGACATTTTTTAATGCAGAGTATTACTCCATTGTGTATAATTGCCACATTTTTTTTCCTTCGTCTATTGAAGGGCATCTAGGTTGGTTCCACACTCTTGCTATTTTGAATTGTGCTGCTATGAACATCAATGTAGCAGTGTCAATGCAGCATGCACTTTTTAGGTCTTAGGGAACACACTGAGAAGGGGAATAGCTGGGTCAAATGGTGGTTCCATTCCTAGCTTCCAAGAAATCTCCATACTTCTTTCAAATTGGCTGCACCAATTTGCAGTCCCACCAGCAATGTACAGGTGTACCCTTTTCCCCACATCGTCGCCAGCACTTGTTGTTTGACTTCATAATGGCTGCCAATCATACTGGAGTGAGATGGTATCTTAGGGTGGGTTTGTTTTCCATTTTTCTGACTGCAAGAGATGGTGAGCATTTTTTCATGTACTTATTGATTGATTGTATGTCCTCATCTTAGAAGTGTCTGTTCAGGTCCTTGGACCATTTGTTGATTGGGTTATTCGTTTTCTTATTGTTTAATTTTTTGAGTTCTTTGTATACTCTGGATATTAGGGCTCTATCTGAAGTGTGAGGAGAAAAGATTTGTTCCCAGAATTTAGGCTCCCTATTTACCTCTCTTATTGTTTCTTTTGCTGAGAAAAAACTTTTTGCTTTGAGTAAGTCCCATGTGTTGATTCTAGTTATTAACTCTTGTTATTAACTCTTGTGCTATGGATGTCCTATTGAGGAATTAGGAGCCCAACCCCACAGTATGTAGATCATAGCCAACTTTTTCTTGTATCAGGTGCAGTGTCTCTGATTTGATATCAAGCTCCTTGATCCATTTTGAGTTAACTTTTGTGCATGACGAGAGAAATGGATTCAGTTTCATTTTGTTGCATATGAATTTCCAGTTTTCCCAGAACCATTTGTTGAAGATGCTATCCTTCCTCCATTGCATGCTTTTAGACCCGATTGACATTGCATTTAACATATAGAGAATTTTGGTTATATTGCCATTTTGATGATGTTAGTTCTGCCTATCCATGAACATAGTATATTTTTCCATCTTCTAAGATCTTCTTCTATTTCTCTCTTTAGGGTTCTGTAGTTTTCATTTTATAAGTCTTTCACCTCTTTTGTTAGGTTGATTCCCAAGTATTTTTTTTTTTTTGTGTGTGTGTGTGGATATTTTGAATGGAATGGTTGTCCTCATTTCTATTTCAGAGGATTTGTTGCTGATATACAGGAATGCCTTTGATTTATGCGTATTGATTTTATATCCTGCCACTTTGGTGAATTCATTTATTAGCTCTAATAGTTTCTTTGTATACCTTTTTGGGTCTGCTAAGTATAGAATCATGTCATCTTCAAATAGTGATAATTTACGTTCTTCTTTTCCTATTTTTATGCCTTTGATTCCTTTAATCTCTCTAATTGCTCTGGCCAGTGTTTCGAGAACTATGTTGAACAGAAGTAGTGAGAGAGGGCATCCCTATCTTCTTCCAGATTTTAGAGGGAATGCCTTCAATTTTTCTCCATTCAGAATGATGCTAGCCTGAGGCTTAGCATAGATTGCTTTTACATTATTGAGGTATGTTCCTGTTATCCCTAGTTTTTCCAGAGTTTTGAACATAAAGGGATGCTGTACATTGTCGAATGCTTTTTCTGCATCTATTGAGATGATCAAATGGTTCTTATTTTTAAGTCTATTGATGTGATGAATAACATTTATTGATTTCTGTATATTGAACCAGCCTTGCATCCCAGGGATGAATTCTACTTGATCATGGTGCACAATTTTTTTAATATGTTTTTGTATCCGATTCGCCACAATTTTATTGAGGATTTTTGCATTTTTCCTGAAATAGCTTGAAAAGTATTGGTATTAGTTCCTCTTTAAAGGTTTTGTAAAACTCTGCTGTATACCCATCCGGTCCTGGGCTTTTATTAGTTGGTAGTCTCTTGATGGTTTATTCTATTTCCTCAATTGTTATGGGTCTGTTTAGGTTGCCTATGTCCTCCTGACTCAATTTGGGCAGATTATAGGACTTGAGAAATTTATCGATGCCTTCACTATCTTCTATTTTATTGAAGAATAAGAATTCAAAATAATTTCGGATTATCTTCTGTCTTTCTGAACTATCTGTTGTGATACTGAATTCTTCCTCTTCTTTTCTTTGTTAGCTTGGCTAAGGGTCGGTCGATTTTATTTATTTTTTCAAAGAACCATCTTTTAGTTTTGTCATTTTTTTCAATTGTTTCTTTGTTTCGATTTCATTAATTTCAGCTCTGATTTTAATTATTTCTTGGCTTCTACTTCTTTTGCTGTTGTTTTGCTCTTCTTTTTCTTGGATTCTGAGATGAAGTATGAGATCATTTATTTGTCTTTTTTTTTCTTTTTTTTAAGGAATGAAATCCAAGCAATGAATTTTGTTCTTAGAACTGCTTTCAATGTGTCCCATAGATTCTGATATGTAATGTCTGTGTTTTCATTTATCTCTAAGAATTTTTTAATTTCCTCCTTGGTGTCTTCTATAACCCATTGATCATTCAGTAACCTATTTTTCATTCTCCATGTGATACATGATTTTTCCTTCTTTCTTTCATTGTTGATTTTCAGTTTCATTTCCTTATGATCAGATAAGATGCCTGGTATTATATCTACTCCTTTATGTTGTCTAAGAGTAGCTCTGTGACATAATATATCATTTATTTTTTGAGAAGTATCCATGTGCTGCTGAGAAAAAAGTGTAACTGCTTGATGTTGGGTGGTATATTCTATATATATATCATAAGTCTGGGTTATTAATTGTGTTATTGAGTTCTATAGTTTCATTATTCAACTTTTGTTTGGAAGATCAGTCCATTAGTGAGAGAGGTGTGTTTGAGTCTCCCATGAGTATTGTATATTGGTTTATTAGAATCTTGAACTTGAGAAGAATTTGTTTGATGAACATAGCTGCACCAATGTTTGGGGCATATATATTTATGATTGTTATGTCTTGTTGGTGTATGGTTTCCTTGAGCAGTATGTAGTGTCCCTCTTTATCCCTTTTGATTAACTTTGGCTTGAAATCTATTTTATTTGATATGAGTATGGACACTTCTGCTTGTTTCTGAAGTCCATATGAGTGATATGATTTTTCCCAACTTTTCACCTTCAGTCTATGTATATCTTTTCCTAACAAATGCGTCTCCAGTAGGCAGCATATTGTTGGGGCTTGTTTTATGATCCATTCTACTAGCCTGTGTCTCTTAATTGGTGAGTTTAAGCCATTAACATTTAGGGTTATTATTGAGATATGGGTTGTTCTTCCAGCCATATTTGTATATTTATGTTGCTAAACATGGTTTGTTTTCCTCCTTGATTATTTTCCCCCCTTTACTCCTCTACCTCCCACTGTTGGTTTTCATTGTTATTTTCCATTTCCCCTTCCTGTGATGTTTTGCCAAGGATGTTTTTAAGAAATCGTTTTCTAGCTGCAAATTCTTTTATCTTTTGTTTATCGTGGAAAGTTTTAATTTCATCTTCTATCCTGAAGCTTAATTTCGCTGGATACACAATTCTTGGATGGAACCCATTTTCTTTCAGTGTTTGAAAAATGTTATTGCAGGATCTTCTAGCTTTCAGAATCTGTGTTGAAAGATCAGCTGTTATCCTGAGTGGTTTACCACTAAATGTAATCTGCTTCCTTTATCTTGTAGCTTTTAAAATTCTCTCCTTTTTCTGTATGTTGGGCATCTTCATTATAATATGTCTAGGTGTGGATCTCTTATGATTTTGCACATTTGGCATCCTGTAAGCTTCTAGGATTTGCGATTCTGTCTCATTCTACAAGTCTGGGAAGTTTTCTCCTATATTTCATTGAATATATTGCTCATTCCTTTTGTTTGGACCTCTATACCTTCCTGTATCCCAATGACTCTTAAGTTTGGTCTTTTTATGTTATCCCATATTTCTTGGCTGTTCTGCTCATGGTTTCTTAAAAGTCTTGCTGAGCTGTCTGTGTTCTTTTCAAGTTGAAATAATTTGTCTTCATTGTCTGATGTTCTATCTTCTAAGTGTTCTACTCTGCTGGTAGTATTCTCAATTGAGTTTTTAAGTTGGTTTATTGATTCCTGCATTCCTAGGATTTCTGTTTGTTTGATTTTATAATCTTTATCTCCCTGTATAGTTGATCTTATGCTTCTTGGATTTTTTTTATGTAATTCATTATCAAGGTGATCTTTCATTGTCTGATTTTGCTCTCTAA
Organism: Callospermophilus lateralis; assembly: GCF_048772815.1. Classification (NCBI taxonomy): domain Eukaryota; kingdom Metazoa; phylum Chordata; class Mammalia; order Rodentia; family Sciuridae; genus Callospermophilus; species Callospermophilus lateralis. Next base: position 980,784 of record NW_027514440.1, on the reverse strand, counting down.
TGTCTTCCTTGAGACTCCAGATCATCTGAAGCATGTATTTCCTGAGTTCTTTATCTGACATTCCATCTGCTGCAGATATTACCTCTTCTAACGTTGACTTTACCTGCATTGCTTATGGTCCTTTCTTTCCTTGTCTTTTCATACTGTTCATATTTCTTTCTGCTTGGTGAAACTGTTGTGTTATTGAATTTTTCCCCTATATATTTATATTGCTCTTGTATAGTTTCAAAGTCTTCCTCGCAGGCACGTGTGGTGGCTCTGCCCCTCCTACAATTGTGACAATGTGCCTACCACACCAGCAGGCTGCTGGGCCTGTTCTGTAAGTCGGTAGCTGGTCCGCCTACCTTGAAGGTGCGAGCAGCAGCTCTGCCCCTCTGCAGGCACTGGGCCTGTTCTGCCAGTGGGTCGCAAGTCGGGCTACTTTGCAGGCGTGGGCGGCAGCTTTGACCATCCGCGGGCCACTGGGTCTGTTTTGTCTGTCCCTTGAAGGTCTGTCTACCTTGCAGGCGCCTGTGGCTGCTCCGCCCATCCCTCAACCTGGACGATGTGTATACCATGCTGGCGGGCCATAGGCCTGGTCTGTCGGTGGTTGCAGGTCCACCTACCTTGCAGGCGCAGAGGGCGTCTCTGCCCCTCCGCAGATTGCTGGGCCTGTCCTGCTGTGGGTCACAGGTCTGCCTACCTTGCAGGCCCGGCGGCATTGCCCCTCCCCCAACCAGGGCGATGTGTTTTCCACGGTGGCGGGCCACTGGTCCTCTTCAGCCGGTGGGTCGCAGGTCCGCCTACCTTGAAGGAGCGATTGGCAGATCTGCCCCTCCCTCTCTCAATGTGTTTTTAAAGTTGACAAATATGTGAATTCCTGTCTCCCTTTCTCTGTAGCATATTCAGCACATGTATTTTTATATGCACATATAGAATACTACCTGGTATCACACGTACATTTTTGTGAGGTTGCTGACTTGGCAGATACAAATTATGAGAAGAGATCACTCCTCCTAAACGATGTTGTAACTGAAAATTTAAGCTATGGGTGAGCTTCCTAGTTAAACAATATTACACATAAATCCACGCTCAGTAAAATGAAGATTTTTGGATCTGTGGATGATATATATTTCATGAAGAATTTCAATTGGCATATATATTGCTACTTTTTAATGTCTGTTGTGTGTGTGTGTGTGTGTGTGTGTGTATACACACTCTTGTATATATATATATATATATATATATATATATATATATATATATGCACACTCTCCATATATTTCAAAATATGAAATAGATGTGTCTTATGTACAGTCCCAAAATTCATTCATGTTCATGTATGTGGAATTATAATCAAATTTTCACAAGATTATTCTCAGAAATATTCATCCACCTGAAATACATATTTGTTTCTTAGGACTGAAAACTAAATTCAGTGAATGGTGCATTCAAATCCTAATATTTCTACATTAACTGACTCAGTTTAACATCAATGCAAGAAGATTCCTATGGGACATGATGTTTATTTTGACGTTCATTTTTACTCAACACTGGTACATTACTATTCCTTCAGTTAATGCACATCAGAGGATATGTATTTCATCTACAATTTCACAAATTTATACGCATTTGTTTCACTTTCAGTCACTTCCTGCTTCAGAACACATGTATTTCTCCAGGTTTCTTGACTGGTCTTTTTATGAGACTTTTTTCCAAAAAAATATTTTCAATTTCCATAATCAATTTTAAGCAAAACTCACACACTCTTCATGATAAACCATAATCCTCATATTACCATTAGATGTAAAACGGGTTGGAATGAATGGTTGTATATCAATATAAGATTTCCTGTATATTTTCACATTTCAATTCAATCCATTATTTGAAGTTGGAACCAGTTATATTATTTATTCACAGTATGGTCTATACATGCATATTCTCCATATTCAAAGACAAAGAGTACACCTGTTTGTACCCCGAATACTAATTTATACATCTTCAAAATATTGCTCCCAGAAATGGTGGAAGAAATACTCAGGTCACCTTATCTACATATACATTGTATCACAGTAATATTCTGGACACAAAAAGCAAAAGTCACACTTATGATTGTACCAAAGCCTAAATGGAAACTGAACATGGATTCCTAAAAACATCCAGGTCCAGTTTGCCTAATAGTCTCAAATATCAATCCTATTGGTGACTACGTATTTGTTTCTTCCTAAAATTATATATTCAACCTAAATGCAGTTAATAATGTCTAATCCTATCACTCACTCTATACTTTGCCTGATTTCCTAATGTCTCTATTGATGTCTGTTTTCCTAAATATTTTCCCCAGTTCACCATGTGAGTGACTCTTCACATGTGATGATATTTACTTTCACTCTCTAAGCGAAACCCTATTGATAAAGAATTTTTGGTCCAAATCCTGTACTCACTCTTCTTCTGAAAGCTACTGACTATCTTCCTAATCTTACTGAGTTTCCCTGTTTGAGTGGAAGTTCTCTTTTCCATTCAATCATCCAAGGTACAAGGTCCTATGCCATTGATTATCGATTTATCTGAGACATATATGCGGAACATAATTCAAAGCTAAGTATCACAATCAACAGCTCAATGCCCTTCTGAGCTTCAAATCTTACCTAGATTTCTGTTTTCATACTTATATTTTATGTCTATGTTTTAATAAATATCACAGGTTCCCAATACCATTATTCATCCAGCAGAATGATTCCTAACCCAAATCAAACATGTTATTAAACCCTAAACATACACTGTTCCCACAATCTCACTTAACAAAAGACCAGGGACAGTGTTGGTCTTACAATACAGGAATGTAGGGGATATTCCATATGCTGGAAAACTCAAAGGTCCATGCAGATGTGATCCCTGGAGAAGATATAGGCAGCTATGAAGGACCTTAAAGAGCAAAACTCATCTTCCATTGCAAACAACCTGGTCAGGATGAAGGGTTGTATCTTAATGAGCCTCTCTGTTCTCAATGTAGAGAAAATGGACCAAACCAGGCCTGTGTGGAGAGCTGTTCCTGGGTGCCTATGGTTGATTCACCATTCTAACTTGTGAAAGTGTCACAGGAAGTAGGGGCAGCCTCTATCTCATGGGACCCTTGGAAGCAACTGTTAGGACAAAGTGATTGCCAAGGCAGTGTCCTCATTCACTACCTGAAGTAAGTGATCTCACCTCTCTTCCTTGGTGATGTAACTCTCTGAACTTGTGTGCAGAAGCCAGGCAACCAGAGCCAGTCCCAGTCCCAGTCCCATTGAGGTCACTTGTTTGGATTTACCAAGGACAGAATCAGTGTTTCCTGGAACCTACTGATGTGAGGATGGCCAAATGCCAGGAGAGCTTTGTAGAGGGGCCTTTCCTGAGAAAAAGGTACTTTCCCATTTCTGGCTCCTGACAACGTCACAGATTTGGCCAAGGAGACCATATCTGAGACAGGACAGGCCATTTGGGGGTACATAGTATGGCCTACCAGTCAGACGACACTCAGGATAGTCACAGAATTACTTGGGGGAAGGAGGTGTCTTTGTGGGTGTGGGAGTGAGTTTGTGTTTTTTTCTCATGTTCTGAGAATAAGTAGGAAAGGCAGTTTGTTGGGTTTGGAGTGGACTGTGTCTAGTAATTCCTTTGACAATGTGAGTGTTTCTATGTCTGTGTAACTCTCTGTGTCTGTGGCTGTATTCATTAGAAAAGAGAATTCATCTATGGATGTGTCCTGTCTAGTAGAAAGAATTCCAGCATTTATCCTGCCTAATTTATGAATGGACTGTGACTTGCCTTATCAATGGGCAACACGTACTATCTTCCTAAGTTCCTGTTTTCTTTCTGAATCTGGCCACTCTCCAGAGTAGGCTCATGGTTTTTTGTCCAAGTTATGTACCACCTCCAACCTCTGTGACATGGCCATGTATTCTATAGCTGAAAGGAAAGGGAGCATCTCAGAAAACTCAGATATCAGTGTGACAAGGAAAGTCTCAGTGGAGAAAACCGGCTTTGGGCCTTTTGCTTCCCTATTCCTCTTTTGCCCTGAATGTCAGGAAGGTCTTTGCCTCAGGCCACCCCTTTGTGAATCCTGAAGAAAACAGTTTTCAAATGGAAATGAATGGGCATCACCTGTGGCTGTTTGCTAAAATGCTTTGAGAGATATGTGTGTGAATCAGCCTCTTGGCCGTGTGTGAGGCTGTGTCTTAGATATTCAGCGCCTAATGGATCTTAAGAAAGATCCCATGTGTTCATCCAAAACCAAAATGTCTAAAAAATCAGTCATTGTAGATGAAGTTTATTGCCTTTCTCTGTTAGGTTCCTGACCTCCAACAAGTGAATTTGGGGATCCTTTGAATTAATCGAGTTCTTCAAAGCCCTGCAGAGGCTAGCCCATATGTGCTTGGGTTTTCTAATGAATCCAAATCACATAAAGAATCTATACATGACAGTCAGTAGGCCTCAAATTGGAGAAGCAGAGCAGTATTAGTGGCAGGCCTATTAAATCACTCCTTGTTTACAGGAATGGTGTCCAGGTCACACTGACTTTAGGCAAATGAGGGCAAGGGAGATTATTTCAGACTCTGTCTTGTGCTTTACCCCTCATGGAAAACTCCAGCCAGAGGTAATGATGAGTGTCTATATGGAAGAAGATGAGGGCAATGTGGGAGTATTTTGAATTTAATTGTGGTCATTTATTTGGCTGTTGGAAGATAAGACTGGGTCCACCTGGGCTTTAACTCGGGTTTGATTCACCTTAGAGACTGAGTTCTGGAACTGACCTCAGAGAAGTATTGACATGAATTGTGTTGGGATTTTAGGAGGCCACGCATTAGACTTGCCCTTGGAAACTGAGATCTAAGCCCAGGGTGGCTTTCCACAAAGCACTGAGAATGTCAGCCAGGATATACCCGGATTTTATTCTGAAAGACTTGGCAGGCATATTTGAGAGTCAAAACACCCATGGACCTCACATTGTAGACCTCAATGGGCCTGGCCTCATGTGACCTTTAGGCCACTCTTTGGGAAGCATTGCCTGTGAGAGTTCTCCAGATCTTTCATTGAAATGAGCTTCCACAACATTTAATGGTTCATGAATGAATTGAAACCCACTGTGGCTCCAAATTCCTCTTTGAAAAATGGCTAGATAAATACCATGAAATTTTTTAAATTCCCATGACCAGGTGGCACTGGAGAACAGTTAGATCTCCTGATGCTCATCATGAGTGTACCAGACTGGGCCTTGATTTACTGGTTTTCATGAAAATGGCATAGAACAGAGATGCCAGTAAGTTGGAACCTTCTGAGTAGTGCGCCTTGAGCATTTGTGGGCAGGTGTGTGACAAAACATCTGTGGTGGGGCCATGTGGATCTGCCATTGGCTTCCAAATAGCATGTGATTGACTTGCAGCAGCCAGCAGACCCATTTATGTAAAGGCACCTTGTTATATAGAGAGGTTTCAGGGCAATGTTCAGAATTGGGTTGCAATGGAAAAGGGGGCAATGTAGCAAGCAATGAGTGATAGAAGCCTGGATGGTGCATTCTCCTGCAGACTCTAACCCAACACAAGTGACAGAACTCCCTGCAGCACTGTGTCCCAGTTGAACTCCTTGTATTTTGTAAAGCAAATATCAAACTCACTGTGCAGCAGCAAGTAACACCACGAAAAGTGGAGGATGACCAAATGTCTTCACAGCGACACGGGGAGACACTAAGCCCCCAGTGGCCACAGTTTACCTACAAAGAGAGAATTCAGCACTGCTGCCCCATGTTCATTGGAAAATAAGAAAACATGTCGTCCAGGTCACATAGATGCAGACCCATCTTTGATGGTCTCACTAGAAAGAAAGCTAAAACTTCTGACAACAACTTATATTTCAAGTGCCCAATCTCACATGCAGTTTCTCAAACAGTCTTTAGGCCAGAAGAGCTCCATGTTGGTGTTGTGTTTACCATGTCCCTTGCTTTTGGAAACTCCTCTACCATCTCGAAGTTTGTGAACTCCTGAGCATTTTCCATTCCAGACATGTATTCACAAATTTTCTAACTCTTCTCCTCTAATTGTGTCTTACTTGGAGCGAAGGTAATGTCAAGGCATTGTTCTGGATCAGAGTGGGAAGTTTTGGGTTGCACATATTTGCACACACATTTGATACAATTTCCAATTTTCCATTCAAAATACAGAATCCCTGACACTATCCCATACCCTACTTGACTCTGGCTACTAATCCTAATATGATGGAGAAAAATAACACAAACAGAATATAAATACAAGCAGTTCAAAGGAGGCATGATGTATATTTGGACTTGCCTTTTACATGATAAAGTTTATGTGTTATAAATCTAGTCAATTTTTAATTAAATAGTTCTCCATGTGTTTTTAAAGTTCAAAATATGTGTATTACTGACTCCCTTTCTCTGTAGCCTATTCAACATATGTATTTTTATATGCACATACCGAAAGCTACCTGGTATCACACCTACATTTTTGTGAGGTGGCTTCCTCAGCAAATACAAATTGTGAGAAGAGATCACTCCTCCTAAACGCTTTGGAACTGAATATTCAACCTATGGGTGAGCTTCCTAGTTGAACAAAATTATACATAAATCCATATTCTGTAAAATATATATTTTTGCATTTGTGGATGATATATATTTCATGATGAATTTCGATTGGCATATATTACTACATTTTAAAGTCTGTGTGTGTGTTTTGTGTGTGTGTGTGTGTGTGTGTGTGTGTGTGTGTATATATATATATATATATATATATATATATATATATATATATATAGTCTCCATATTTTTCAAAATATGAAATATTTGTGTCTTATTTAGAGTCCCAAAATTCATTCATGTTCATGTATGTGGATTTATAATAAAATTTTAACAAGATTATTCTCAGAAATATTCATCCACCTGAAGTACATATTTGTTTCCTAGTACTGAAAACTAACTACAGTGATTGGTGCCTTCAAATCCTAATATTTCTACAGTAACTGAACCAGTTTAACATCAATGCATGTAGAATTCTATTGGACGAGATGTGTATTTTGACGTTCGTTTTTATTCCACACTGGTACATTACTCTTTCTTAAGTTTATGGACATCATAGGACATATATTTCATCAACAATTTCGCAAATTTATAGGCATTTGTTTCACTTTCAATCGCTTCCTGCTTCAGAACACATGTATTCCTCCAGGTTTCTTGACTGGTCTTTTCATGAGACTTCTTTCCAAACAAATTATTTTCGATTTTCATAATAAATTTGAAGCAAAGTCACACACTTTTCATGTTAAACCAAAATCCTCATATTTCCATTAGATGTATAATGGGTTGGAATGAATGATTGTATATTAATATAAGATTTCTTATTTGTTTTCAAATTTATTTCAATCTATTATTTCAAGTTGAAACCAGTTTTATTATTTATTCACAGTATGGTCTATTCATGCATTTCCTCTGTATTCATAGACACAGGGTGCACCTTTTTGTAGCCCCAATACAAATTTATACATCTTCAAAATATTGCTTCCAGAAATGGTGGAAGAAATACTCATGTAACCTGATCTACATATACATTTCATCACAGTAATATTCTAGACACAAAATTCAAAGGTCACACTTATGATTCTACCAAATCCTAAATAGAAAGTGAACATGGATTACTAAAAACATCCATGTCCAGGGTGCCTTATGCTCTCAAATGTCAATCCGATTGGTGACTACATATTTGTTTCTTCCTAAGATTATATGTTCAACCTCAACCCTGTTGAAAATATCTAATCCTATCACTCACTTTATACTTTGCCTGATTTCCTAATGTCTCTATTGATATCTGCATTCCTACATATTTTCCCCACTTCATCATTGTTAGAGACCCTTCACATGTGCTGTTATTGAAATTCACTCTCTAACCAAAACCCTATTGCTAAATAACTTTTGGTCCAAATCCTATACTCATTGTTCTTCCGATACTTACCGACTATCTTCCTGATCCTACTGACTATCTCTGTTTGAGGGGATGTTCTCTTCTACATTCAATCATCCAAGGTACAAGTTCCTATGCCATTGTATATCAATTTATCTGAGATACCTGTGCAGAACGTAATTCAAGCTAAGTAATCCAATCAAGGACCCAATGACTTTCTGGACTTCAAATCTTACCTGGATTTCTGTTTTCATACTTATATTTCACCTATATATTCTTGTAAGTATTGCAGTTACCCAATACCATTATACATCCCGTAGAATGATTCCTAACCCAAATCGAACTGGTTATTAAGCATAACCATACACTGTTCCCTCAATATAACATTACAGAAGAGATGGAACAGAGTTGGTCTTACAATGCAGGGATGGAGGGGATCTTCCACCTACTTAGAACCTCAATGATCCATGCAGAAATTATCCCTGGAAAACATGTAGGCAGGTATGAAGGACCTGAGAGAGCAAAGGTCATCTTCCATGGCAAACAGCCTGGTCAGGATGAAGGGTTGTGTCTGAATCAGCCTCTCTCTTCTTAATGTAGAGAAGATGGACCAAACCAAGCCTGTGTGGAGAGCTGTTCCTGGGTGACTATGGTTGATATACCATTCTAACTTGTAAAAATGTCACAGGAATTGGGGCAGCATCCATCTCATGGGACCCTTGGAAGCAACTGTTAGGGCAAAGTAGTTGCCAAGGCAGTGACCTCATTCAGTTCCTGAAAAAAGTGACCTCACCTCACTTCCTTTGTAGTGGAACTCTCTTAACTTGGGAACCAGGAAGCTAGGCCCCCAGAGACAGTGCCAGTCCCAGTTGGCACACTTGATTGGATTTACCAAGGACAGAGTCAGTCTTTATTGGTACCAACTGATGTGAGGATGGCCAAATGCCAGGAAAGCTATGAAGACAGGTGTTTCCTGAGAAAGCAGGTAGTTGTTCTGGCAAAGACACCAAATCTGAGAAAGTACAGGCCATTTCGGGGGAACATGGTATGGCCCACCAGTCAGAGGAAACTCCGGATAATCAAAGACCTACTTCTGGGAAGGAGGTGCTTTGTGGGTGTGGGTGTGAGTTTGTGGTTTTGTCTCATGTTCTGAGAATAGGTAGGGATGGTGGATTGTTTGTTTTTGAGTGGATTGTTTCTAGAAAGTCGTTTGACATGGGGAGGGTTTCTAAAAGTGTATCCCACTGTGTCCGTGGTTGTTGACATTTGAAAAGAGAATGCATCAATGGAAGTGCCCTGTCTAGTAGAAAGCTACCCAGCATTCATCCTGCGCAATTGATGAATGGACTGCAGCTTGCCTTATGAATGGACAACACCTACTATCTTCCTAAGCTCCAGTTTTCTTCCTGAATTCTGGCCACTCTCCGGAATAGTCTCATGGTTTGGTGTCCAAGATATGTACCGCCTCCAAGCTTTGTTAGATGGCCATGTACTGGATAGCTGAAGGCAATGGGAGCATCTCAGAAAACTCAGATATCAGTGTGACCAGTAAAGTCTCAGTGGAGAAACCCTGCTTTGGGCCTTTTGCTAACCTATTGTTCTGTTGCCCTGAATGTCAGGAATTTCTTTGCCTCAGGCAACCCCTTTGTAAAGCCTGAAGAAAACAGTTTTCAAATGAAAATGAATGGGCATCACCTGTGGCTGTTTGCTTAATTGCTTCAAAAGGGATGTGTCTGAATCAGCCCCTTGGCACTATGTGAGGCTGGGGCTTAGATTCTCGGCACCTCACGGATCTACAGAAAGATCCCATCTCTGAATCCCAAACCAAAATGGCCATAAGAGCAGTCAATGTGGATGAAGTCTCTTGCCTTCCTCTGTAAGTCCTGACCTCTATCAAGTGAGAATAGATATCATTTGGGTCAAATGAGTTTTTCAAAGCCCTGAAGAGGCTAATGCATAGGTGCTTGGATTTTCTCATGACTCCAATTCACACAAAGAGTTTATACTCAACAATCAGTAACAGTCAAAATGGAGAAGCAGAGCAGTATTAAGGGCAGGCCTATTTGATCACTCCTGGTTCACAGGAAGGGTGTCCAGGCCACCCTGACTTTAGGCAATTGAGGGGTAAGTGAGCTTATTTTGGACACTGTCTTGGGCTGCATCCCTCATGAAAACCTGCAGCAAGAGGTTATGATGAGTGTCTCTATGGCAGAAGATGAGGGTCATGTGGGAGTGTTTTGGTTTCAATTGCGGTCATTTGTGTGGCAGTGGAATAGGCCACTAATGAGATTCGCCCTTCTAAACTGAGATCTAGCTCACTCCTTGGGAAAAATTGCCTGTGAGAGTTCTCCAGATCTTTTATTGAAATGAGCTTCCTCACCATTTAATGGTTCCTGAATGAATTGAAACCCACAGTGCTTCCAACTTCATCCTTGAAAAGTGGCTACATAAATACCATGAAATTTTTGCCATTCCAATGACCAGGTGGCACTGGAGAACCTTTGATGTCCTTTTGCTCATCATGAGTGTACCAGATAGTGCCTTGATTGTCTGGGTTTCATGAAAATGGTGTAGAACATAAATGCCAGTAACTTGTAGCCTACTGAATAGTGGTGTGTGTGCAGGTGGTGTGCAGGTGTGTGATAAAACATCTCTTGTGGGGCCATGTGGATCTGCCATTACTTCCAAAGGGCTTGAGACTGACATGGTGCATCCAGCAGAACCTTATATGTCTGAAACCTCTCCATGTAAAGGCATCTTTTTATATGGAGATTTTCAGGGCAATGTTCAGAATCAGGTTGCTATGATCAAGGGGGCAATCTATGTGGGATAGAATCCTGGTTGGTGAATTCTCCTGCAGACCCTGACCCACCATACATGACAGAACTCCCTCCAGCACTGGGTCTCAGTTGAACTCATTTTATTTAGTGAAACAAATACCAAACTCCCAGTGCAGCGGCAAGAAACACCATGAAAAGCGTAGGATGACCAAATGGCTTCACAGTTCACACGGGGAGACACTTAGCCTTGAGTGGCCACAGTTTACCTACAAAGAGTGAATTCAGCACTGCCGCCTCATGTCTTTTGGAAAATAAGAAACCATGTTCTCCAGGTTACATAGATGCAGACACAGCTTTGATGCTTTCACTAGAAATGAAGCTAAAGCTCCTGACAAAAACATATATTTCAAGGATCTTCTAGCTTTCAGAGTCTGTGTTGAAATATCAGCTGTTATCCTGATTGCTTTACCCCTTAATGTAATCTGCTTCCTTTCAATTGTAGCTTTTAAAATTCTCTCTTTATTCTGTATGTTGGGTATCTTCATTATAATGCGTCTAGGTTTGGATCTCTTATGATTTTGCACATTCGGCGTCCTGTTGGCTTCTAGGACTTGGGAGTCTGTCTCATTCTTCAAGTCTGGGAAGTTTTCTCGTATTATTTCATTAAATACTTTGCTCATTCTTTTGGTTTGGACCTCTATACCTTCCTGTATCCCAATGACTCTTAAGTTTGGTCTCTTTATGTTATCCCATATTTCTCGGATGTTCTGTTCATGGTTTCTTAACAGTCTTGCTGAGCTGTCTATGTTCTTTTCAAGTTGAAATACTTTGTCTTCATTGTCTGATGTTCTATCTTCTAAGTGTTCTACTCTGATGGTAGTGTTCTCAATTGAGTTTTTAAGTTGTTTTATTGCTTCCTGCATTTCTAGGATTTCTGTTTGTCATTTTTTACAACTTCTATCTCCCTGTATAATTGATCTTTTGCTTCTTGGATTTGTTTGTGTAATTCATTGTCGAAGTGATCTTTCATTGTCTGATTTTGCTGTCTAATGTCTTCCTTGAGACTCCAGATTATCTGAAGCATGTATATCCTGAGTTTTTTATCTGACATTCCATCTGCTGCAGCTATTAACTCTTCTAAATTTGTGTTGACCTGCATTGCTTGTGGTCCTTTTTTCTTTGTCTTTTCATACGGCTTGCGTTTCTTTCTGCTTGGTGAAACTGTTGTGATTTTGAAATTTTCCCCCTATATATTTATATTGCTCTTGTATATTTGAAAAGTCTTCCTTGCAGGGGCGGGGGTGGCTGTTGTGCTCTTCCAATTGGGGTGATCTATCTACCATGCTGATGGGCCGCTGGGCCTGTTCTCCTGATCGGTCGCAGGTCTGCCTACCCTGCAGGCGCGGGAAGCGGCTCTGCTAAGCCCCTCCTCTAATTGGTGTGACGTGTGTACCACACCCATGGACCCCTGGGGTGTTCTGCCAGTCGGTCTCAGGTCTGCCTACCTTAGAGGCGCGGGCAGCGGCTCTGCTCTGCCCCTACTCCAATTGAGGTGACGTGACTACCATGCCTGCTGGTCGCTAAGCCTGTTCTGGGCACCTGTGGTGGCTCTGCTCTGCCTCAATTCCAATTGGGGTGAAGTGAGTATCATGCAGGTGTGTCGCTGGGCCTGTTCCAGGCATGGGCAGCGGCTCTGCTCTGCCCCTCTGGCTTGATGACAAAGTGAGAGAGACTCGGGTGTTTCTGACTCACTTTCTTTACCAGGAGACCAACTGTTTCTGTCACCGCTGGTATTAATGAAGTTATCTCCTCCGCTGCTTTCTGATGACATCAGATCTCTGCCATGTTGGTATCCCATGCAAAAGGCAGCATTTCGTTCCCTTTGCTGGGTGACCAAAGCAATGGGTGAGTCCTGACTTGCCCTCACAAGCCTCGTCTCAATCCTGTTGCCACTGCCTATGAAGGCTCGGTTGATATTTACCTCCACATTATTCAGCAAGACCCACACCGGGAAGCAGTTTCCACGGGTTCTTGAGCCCTGGGCCAGATCAGTTCAGGGAGGCCAAATTTGGCCGCTCTGGGCTCAGTGTATGTTCTAATAGGAGCAGGCTCCAAGACGCAGTTTCTGCGGGTTCTTTAGCACTGAGCCTGAGTAATTTGTCTGTGAAGCAAAGGTGAATGGAATCCTGAAATTACCTGTTCTATAGCTGAATGAGCTGCGATCAGTCGAAAACAGGGATGGTGACGTCAGCTCTTCAAGATGGTGGACGCTGGCTTCCTCTGGTGTCTGACCGGTATGGAGAACGGAATTGGACCACATCCATCCCCGTCTCAATCCCAGAATTCAGCACTGAGCACAGTAATTGCATAGCGGGCAGGAGCCCATAGAATCCGCACCACTGTATATTTGCGATGCTATCTCGTCTTTTCCCAGTGCGCGCCACACACTCTAGCTGCAGGGCAATTTGCTGAATAAGCAGCATGACCCTCCGTGCGGAAAAATCACTCGCGTTTGAGCCCCCGTAGCTGATCCTCGTGAGATGGATATATGTCCACTAGGTTTTGGAGCACCCCAAATTTGCTGGAAATTCCTAACAAGATAGGTTTTAGCCATTCTAACTCATCATTTTCCCGCACAGTGACGAGGTACATGGGGGTAATGCACTCCATTCGCCGCCATCATGTGATCCCCCAAAGTTAGTTTTCAGTACAACGAAAAAAATATGTATTTCAGTTGGAGGAATTTTTCTGAGAATAATCTTGTGAAAAGTTGATTATAAATCCACATACATGAATATGAATGAATTTAGGGAGGGTATAAAAAGAAAAATATACTAAATATTTTGAAAAATCTGGAGAGTGAATATATATATATATATATATATATATATATATATATATATATATACACACAGACACACACACACACACACAGACATTAAAAAGTAGCATTATGTATGTGAATTGAAATTCACCATGAAATATATATCATCCACAGATCCAAAAATATTCATTTTAATGTACATGGATTCATGTTGTTTAACTAAAAAGCTCACCCATATGTTGAATTTTCAGTTCCAACAGCGTTAAGTAGGAGTGATCTCTTCTCACAATTTGTATCTGCCAAGCCAGCCACCTCACCAAATGTACGACTGATACCAGGTAGAATTCTGTATGTGCTTATAAAAATACATGTGATGAATAGGCTACAGAGAAAGGGAGACAGTTATTCACATATTTGTTAACTTTGAAAACACATGGAGAACTATTTCAATTAAAATTCGCTAGATTTATAACACCTACAATTTATCATACGAAAGGCAAGTCCAATTATACACCATGCCTCCTGTGAACCTCTTGTATTTGTATTCTGTTTGGGTTATTATTCTCCATCAAATTAGGATAAGAAGTCAAAGTCTAGTAGGGTATGTGTTAGTGTCAGGGATTCAGTATTTCGAATGGAAAATTGGAAAATGTATCCAATGTGTATGCAAATATGTGCTACACAAAAATCTTCCCACTCTCATTCAGAATAATGCCTTGACATTACCTTCGCCCTACATAAGACACAATTAGAGGAGAACATTTAGAAAATCTGTGAATACATATGTGGAATGGAAAATGCTCAGAAGTTCACAAATTTGGAGTTGGTAGAGGAGTTTCCAAAAGTAAGGGACAGGGTAATCACTCCAAAAACATGAAGTTCTGCCAGCCTAACATCTGAAGAAACTGCCTGTGATGTTGGGCAATGAAATATATGCTGTTTTCAGAAGCATTAGCTTCATATGTAGTGAGACCATCAAATCTGGTTCTGCATCTATGTGACCTGGATGACATGGTTTCTTATTTTCCAATAAACATGAGGCAGCAGTGCTGAATTTTCTATTTGTAGGTATACTGTGGCCACTGGATTCTAGGTGTCTCCCCGTGTGGACTGTAAATTCATTTGGTCATCCTCCACTTTCGTGGTGTTTCTTGCTGCTGCTCTGGGAGTTTGGTATTTGCTTCATTAAATACAAGGGTTCACCTGGGACACAGTGCTGAAGTGAGTTCTGTCAAGTGTGGTGTGTCGAGTTCTGCAGGAGAATGCACCAACCAGGCTTCTATCCCACATAACTTGCCCTATTGACCATAGCATCCTGATTCTGAACATTGCCCTGAAACCTCTCCATATAACAATATGCTTTTAGATATAAGGTTCTACTGACTGCAAAATGTCAGTCACAATCCATTTGGAAGCCAATGGCAGATCCACATGCCCCCACCACAGATGTTTTATCACACACCTGCCAACCACTGCTCTAGAACAACTACTCAGCAAGATCCAACTTACTGGAATCTCTGTTCTACACCATTTTCATAAAACCCAGTCAATCAAGGCACTGTCCTGTATACTCATGATCAGCCAGAGGACATCCAAATGTTCTCCAGTGCTACCCGGTCATGGGAATTTCAAAAATTTCATGATATTGATATAGCCAATTTTCAAGGATGAAGTTGGAGGCACTGTGGATTTCAATTCACTCAGAAACCATTAAATGAAAACTCTGGAGAATTCTTACAGGCAAGGCTTCCAAAAGTGGCCAAAAGTCAGATTAAGCCAGGCCCATTGAGGTCTACAATGTATGGTCCATGTGTGTTTTGACTCTCAAATATGGCTGCCAAGTCTTTAAGATTAATATCATGTGTTATCCTGGCTGAGATTCCCTGTGCTCTGTGGAAAGTCAACTAGGGCCTAGATGTCACTTTCCAAGGGCAACTCTCATGCATGGCCATCTAAAATTCCAACACAATTCCTGGCAATAATTCTCTGAGATCAGTAAAAGAACTCAGTCTCTAAGGGGAATCACACCAGAGTGCAAGCCTAGGTGGACCCAGTGATCTCTTCCAACCGCCAGACAAATGTCCACAATTAAAACCAAAACACTCTCACATGGCCCTCATCTTCTTCCATATAGACACTCATTATATCCTCTGGCTGGAGGTTTCCATAAGGAACGCAGCCCACGACAGTGTCCAAAATAAGCTCCTTGCACCGCATTTGCCTAAAGTAAGGGTGGCCTGGACTCTCTTGCTGTGAACCAGGAGTGATCAAATAGGCCTACCTTTAATATTGCTTGGCTTCTCCAACTTGAGGCCGTCTAGCTTTGGGGTTTAGATTCCTTAAGTGAATTGAAGTCATGATAATCAAGCACCTATGGCCTAGCCTCTGCAGGGCTTTGAAGAACTCATTTGACCCAAAGGATCCCTATTCTCACTTGATGGATATCTGGAACCTACCAGAGGAAGGCAAGAGAGTTCATCAACAATATCTGATCTTTTTGCCATTTTGGTTTTGGATGCACGCATGGGATCTATCTTTAGATCCATCAGGTGATGAGAATCTAAGCCACAGCCTCACACAGGGCCAACAGGCTGATTCAGACATATCCCAATCCTAAGCAATTAAGCAAAGAGCCACAGGTGATGCCAATTCATTTCCATTTGAAAACTGTTTTCTTCAGGGTTCACAAAGTGGTGGCTTGAGGCAAAAAACTTCCTGAGATTCAACAGAACAATAGTTAAGCAAAAGGACCAAAGCAGGGTTTCTCCACTGAGACTTTCCTGGTCAACAGATATCTGAGATTTCTGAGATGCTAGCCATTTCCTTCAGCTATCCAGTACATAGCCATGTCACAGATCTTGGAGGTGGTACAAATCTTGGACACAAAACCATGATACTATTCTGGAGAGTGGGCTGAATTGAGAGAGAAAACAGGAAATTAGGAAGCTTGTAGGTGTTGCCCATCCATAAGGCAAGCCAGAGTCCACTCATGAATTGGGCAGGATGAATGCTGGGAAGCTTTCTACTAGACAGGACACATCCATTGATGCATTGTCTTTTCTAATGTCTACAACAATGGACTCAGTGGGATACACACACATAGAAACACTCACCTTGTCAAAGGACTTAATAGAAATATTCCACACCATACCAAACAAACCGCCTTTCCTACCTATTCTCAAAAAATGATCCACTACCTGCTTTCTCAGGGAAAGCCCCTCTTCAGAGGTTTCCTGGCATTTGGCCATCCTCACATCTGTAGGTACCAAGAAAGACTGACTCTGTCCTTGGTAATTCCAAACATGTGAGACCACTGGGACTAGAACAGGGACTGTCTCTGGGTGCCTGGCTTCCTGGATCCCAAGTTCAGAGAGTTCCCTCACCAAGGAAGTGAGGTGAGATCACTTTCTTCAGGATCTAAATGATGTCACTGCCTTGGCAACCACTTTGTTGCTTCCAAAAGTACCATGAGGTGGAGGCTGCCCCGATTTTCATGTGACACTTTCTCCAGTTAGAATGTTATATCAACCATAAGCACCCTGGAACAGCTTCCACACAGGACTGGTTTGGTCCATGTTCTATACATTAAGAAGAGAGAGAATGATTCAGACACAACCCTTCATCCTGACCAGGATGATTGCCATGGAAGTTGACTTTTGCTTTCTGAGGTACTTCATAGCTGCCTTCATCTTCACCAGGGATTATTTCTGCATGAACATTTGAGTTTCTCAGCAGGTGAAGATCCCCTAGATTCCTGTAGTTTAATACCCACACTGTTCCTGCTCTCCTGCAAAGTTAGTGTATGGTTAGGGTTAATAATATTTTCGATTTGGGTTAGGAATCATTCTGCAGGATGAATAATGGGATTGGGAACCTGTGATATTTATAAGAATATATAGGTGAAATATATGTATAAAAACGGGAATCTAAGAAAGATTTGAAGCCCAGAAGGGCATTGGGCCCTTGGTTTGGATACTTAGTGTTGAATAATGTTCTGTACAATTGTCTCAGTTAAATCGAAATACAATGGCATAGGACCTTGTACCTTGGATGATTGAATGTAGAAGAGAACATCCAGTCAAAAAGGGATAGTTGGTAGGATTAGGAAGATAGTCAGTAGGTTTAGGAAGAAGAGCGAGTATATGATTTGGAAAAAAAAGCTTCTTTAGCAATAGGGTTTCGTTTAAAGAGTGAATGTAAATGTCAGCACATGTGAAGAGTAAGCCAAAATGATGAACTGGGGAAAATATGTAGGAAAGCAGGTGTCAATAGAGACATTACTAAATCAGCAAAGTATAAAGTGAGGGATAGGATTAGACATTTTCAACAGGCTTGAGTTTGAATATATAATCATAGGAAAAAACAAATATGTCGTCATGAATGGGAATGACATTTGAGAGCATTAGGCAACCTGGACATGGATGTTATTAGTTATCAACATTCACTTTCCTTTTAGGCTTTGGTACAATCATAAGTGTGATATTTTATTTTTTTGTTGTTCAGAATATTACTGTGATAAAATGTATATGTAGATCAGGTGACATGAGTATTTCTTTCACCATTTCTGGGAGCAATAATTTGAAGACGCATACATTAGTATTAGGGGCACAAAGAGGTGTAACCTATGTCTATGAATATAGAGATAATGCATGAATAGACCATACTATGAATAAATAACATAACTGATTCCACTTTAAATAATGGATTGAATTGACATGTGAAAATATATAAGAAATCTTATATTGATATACAATCATTCATTCCAACCAGTTATATATCTAATGGTAATATTAGGATTATGATTTATGATGAATGGTGTTTGAGTTTTGCTTTATAAGTGATGATGTTAAACGAAAGTAATGTGTTTGGAAAGAAGTCTCATGAAAAGACCAGTCAAGAAACATGGAGGAATGCATGTGTTCTGAATCAGGAAGTGATTGATCGTGAAACCAATGCCTATAAATTTTCTAATTTGTGACTGAAATATATATCCTATGATGTGGATAAACTGAAGACATAGTAACGTACAAGTGTTGAATAAAAATGAAAGTCAAAATACACATCATGTCCCCTAGGAATCTACTTGCATTGATTTTAAACTGGCTAAGTAAATGTAGAAATAATAGGGTTTGTATGCACCATTCACTGAATTTAGTTTTCAGTACTAGGAAACAATATGTATTGCAGGTGGATGATTATTATGAGAATAATCTTGTGGAAAGTTGATTATAAATCCACAGATATGAATATGAATGAATTTAGGGAGTGTATAATAAGACACATATATTTCATATTTTGAAAAATCTGAAGAGTGTGTATATGTATAAATATAAATATAAATATATATACAAACACGCACATGCACAGATATTAAAAAGTAGCAATACAGGAGATCCATTATTAAGGCAGGCATGGAGAAATCAAGTCTCTGATCTCTTCAGCTGCACGGGCATAGGAAGTCGTAAACTGTCTAAATGCTGTTTGCTCAGAATCACTAGGCAATGTTGACCTGTTGTGAATCTGGGGCGAACAGTCTGGGCCCCTCAGAACACACACAGAGCCCGGATTGGCTGCATTCAAGCTTAGATTCGTCTGGTTTTTGTGACTCAGCACTAACATTCCCGCTGAAATAACTGGTTGGGCTTTGTGAATTGACAGAGTTAAAAGACAACTGAGCCTTCATAGGCAGTGGCCACAGGATTGAAATGGGGCTTGCGAGAGATAGTCAGGACCCACCCATTGCATTGGTCACCCAGCAAAAGGAACGAACGGTCACCATTTTAATGTGATGCCACCATGGCATAGAACTGACATTACAGGCAGAGGAGATAACTTCATTGAAACCAACGCGACAAGTGTGTAATCCCATTGCCATCTCTCTCAACACCACGGGGAAACCTCAAGGGCCCCTCCCAGGTCTCCCAGGAGCACGATAGCCAGACCTAGGGAAACAGGATTGGCTCGGGACTTGCGGCGTGGAATTCCCGGCTACCACTCCCACCAGTGCTGACAATTGAGGTCTCTTACACCACCTACCAGGGGCATGGCTCCCGGAAGACTAGAAAATTCGCTGGCGGTTCTCAGGACAAAGCTCTACAAACTTAGGGTCTGAGGGAGGCAAACAGGGAGAGTGTGCCCAGGCGTTCATTAAAACAGGGCTACCAGGAGCAGAGGCCTGGCGTGTAACCAGTATTGTGGTGAGCGTCAAAGGTGAGCGGGGCCTGGCTTGAGGAAGCACAAGAGAAGGCCCTAGGCACTCAGGATTGGAGACCCGCCGAGTCTGGGAGGAAGAGCTGCTGCACAGTGATTTGTTCCCACTCATTTAGAGGAGAAGCTTGGCCCAGTGCACACAGCTCCAACTACTGGAAGAGAAGTTAATTGAACTCTAGTACTGCATGTATTATTATTATTATATTATTTGTATGTTTTTCTTTTTCTTTCATTTTCATTTTTGTTGTTGTTCTTTAACTTTTTTAATGTTTTTTATTTTTTAAATTTTTTATTTCATTATTATTATTATTATTTTAAATTTTAATTTTCATTTTTTAATTATCATTATTACTTAAAATTTTCTTTCTTTATTTTCTATTTTTTTCTTTTGTCTTTTCATTTCTTTTCAATTTTATTATACCCCCTTCCTTGAATTCTACCTGGCTACTCTCATTCTCTTTAGTGACTTCTTCCCTTCCCTTCTAATATCTTTCCTTCCAAGCATCAAATAAATTTATAAGAGTAAGCAGTAACTCAGTAGTCAAACAGAACAAGAAGTAACATGAGCAGCATAAAAAAGCAAGGAAGAAAAAAAGTACAAACAATGAAGGACAGCCTAAATATTCAAGAGCATCTGGAGTCATCAGAAAAATGGTCATATAAAGAACTCAAGGAATACCTTAGACAGATGTAATGGAACATTAAAGAGGATACGAGACAACAAAAACAAACAGTGAAAGAACGCATTGAAAATGAATTACATAAACAGATAAAATAAGAAATTAAGCATCTTTATCAGGAGATAGAGATTATTAGAAAAATCAAACAATAATTCTAGAAATGAAGGAAATGATAAACCAAATTAAAAACTCAATTGAGAGTATCACTAACAGAGTGGAGCAAGTAGAAGACAGAATGTCAGATAATGAAGACAAAATATATCATCTTGAAAAAACTCTATCCAAGAAAGAAATGCTGTAAAAAATTATGAGAAAACATCCAAGAGATATGGGATAACATTAAAAAAACAAACTTATGAGTCATCCCGAAAGAGGAAGGTACAGAGATTCAAACCAAGGGAATGAGTAACCTGCTGAATGAAATAATTAGAGAAAACTTTCCAAAAACAAAAATGGAAACAGATAAACAAATTGTAGATGCTTACAGGACACTGAGCACACAAAATCACAGTAGACCAATGCCAAGACACATTGTTATGAAGATATCCAATATACAAAACAAAGAGAAAATATTAAAACCTACCAGAGAAAAGAGGCAGATTACAATCAGGGGTAAAACAAAAAGGTTAACAATGGTTTTTTTTTTTATCACAGATGCTGGAAGTGAGAAGATCCTGGAACAACGTACTTCAAACACTGAAAGACAATGGATGCCAACCAAGAATTATGTATCCAGCAAAATTAAGCTTAATGTAAGACAACAAAATAAAAATATTTCATGATAAATAAAAGCTAAACGAATTTGCAGCCAGAAAACCAGCATTGGAAAGCATCTTGAGCAAAACACTACACGAGGAAGAAATGAAAATCAACAATGTAAACCATCAGTGGGAAGTGCCTCAGTAATGACAGAGGGCGGGAAAAGCTAATCATGGAGAAACAAACTAATTTAAAAAAAAGATATAAGCAAACATGGGTGGCAGTTCAAACCATATATTAATAGTAACTCTAAACGTTAATGGCTTAAACTCTCCAATAAAGTGACATAGGCTTGTAACTTGAATTAAAAAAAACAAATCCAACAATATGTTGCCTCCAGGGGACACATCTGAATGGAAAAGACATACACAAGCTGAAGGTGAAAGATTGGGAAAATTTATACCATGCACACAGTCCACGTAACCAAGCAGGGGTGGCCATCCTCCTATAGAATAAAATCGACCTCAAGACTAATTTAATCAAAAGGGATAAGGAAGGACATTATATACTGTTAAAAGAAACCATTCACTGACAAGACATAACAATTATCAATATTCACGCAGCTAATAATGGTGCTGCGACGTTCATTAAACAAATTCTCCTCAATTTCAAGAATCAAATAGACCACAGTACAATAATTATGGGTGACTTCAACTCACGTCTCTCACCATTGGACAGATCCTCCAAACAAAAGTTGAATAAAGAAACTATAGAACTCAATATCACAATCAATACCCTAGACTTAAGTGACTTATATAGAATATATCAACCATCATCAAGTGGATATACTTTTTTCTCAGCAGCACATGGATCCTTCTCAAAAATAGACCATATGTTTTGCCATAGGGCAACCCTCAGTAAATATAAAGGGGTGGAGATAATACCATGAATTTTTTGTGATCATAATGGAATGAAACTGGAAACCAATGATAAAAGAAAAAAGAAAAAATCATACATTACATGCAAAATGAACAATATGTTACTGAATGATCAATGGGTTACAGAAGACATAAAGGAGGAAATAAAAAAATTCTTAGAGATAAATGAAAATACAGACACAACATATCAGATTCTATGGGACAAAATGAAAGAAGTTTTAAGAGGTAAATTCATCTCCTGGAGGTCATTCCTCAAAAAAAGAAAGAAAAAAAAAACAACAAATAAATGAGCTCACACTTTATCTCATAGCCCTAGAAAAGGAAGAGCAAAACAACAGCAAATGTAGCAGAAGGCAAGAAATAATTAAAATAAGAGCGAAATTGAAACAAAAGAAACTATTGAAAAAATTAACAAAACTAAAAGTTGGTTCTTCAAAAAGATAAATAAGATCGACAGACCCTTAGCCATGCTAATGAAGAGAAGAAGAGAGAGAACTCAAATTACTAACATACGGGATGAAAAAGGCAATATCACAACAGATGCAACATAAATACAGAAGAAAATTAGAAATTATTTGGAAACCTGTATTCCAATAAAATAAAAAATAGTGAAGACATCGATAAATTTCTTAAGTCATATGATTTGCCCACACTGAGTCATAAGGGAACACACAATTTAAACATACCAATATCAATGGATGAAGTAGAAGAAGCAATCAAAAGACTACCAACCAAGAAAAGCCCAGGACCGGATGGGTATACAGCAGAGTTTTACAAAACCTTTAAAGAAGAATTAATACCATTACTTTTCAAGTTATTCAGGAAATAGAAAAACTGGGAGCTCTGCCAAATTCGTTCTATGAGGACAACATCACCCTGATTCTGAAACCAGACAAAGACACCTCAAAGAAAGAAAACTACAGACAAATATCTCTGATGAACCTAGATGCAAAAATCCTCATTAAAATTCTGGCGAATTGGATACAAAGGCACATCAAAAAAATTGTGCACCATGATCAACTAGGATTCATCCCTGGGATGCAAGGCTGGTTCAATATATGGAAATTAATAAATGTTATTCACAACATCATTGGACTTAAAGATAAGAACCATATGATCATCTCGATAGACGCAGAAAAAACATTCAACAAAGTAGAGCATTCCTTTATGTTCAAAACATTTTAAAAACTAGGGATAACAGGAACTTACCTCGACATTGTAAAAGCTATCTATGTTAAGCCTCAGGTTAGCATCATTCTGAATGGAGAAAAATTGAAGGCATTCCCTTTAAAATCTGGAACAAGACAGGGATGTCCTCTATCACCACTTCTATTCCATATAGTTCTCGAAAAACTGGCCAGAGCAATTAGAGAGATGAAAGACATTAAAGGCATAAAAATAGGAAAAGAAGAACTTAACTTATCACTATTTGCAGATGACATGATTCTATACATAGAAGACCCAAAAGGGTCTACAGAAAAAACTACTAGAACTAATAAATGAATGCAGCAATGTGGCAGGATAAAAAATCAACATGCATAAATCAAAGGCATTTCTGTATATTAGCGACAAAACTTCTGAAACAAAAATGAGTCCAAACACTGCATTCCCAATTTCCTCAAAATAATTAAATACTTGGGAATCAACCTAACAAAAGAGGTGAAAGATTTATATAATGCAAACTACAGAACCCTAAAAAGAGAAATAGAATAAGATCTTAGAAGATGGAAAAATATACCCCGTTCATGGATAGGAAGAACTAACATCATCAATATGGCTATATTACCAAAAGTTCTCTACAGGTTTAATGCAATGCCAATCAAAATCCCAAAGGAATTTTTTGTAGAAATAGATAAAGCAATTATGAAATTCAAATGGAAAAATAAAAGACCCAGAATAGCAAAAGCAATTCTAAGCAGGAAGTGTGAATCAGGCAGTATAGCAATACCAGATTTCAAACTATATTACAGAGCAATTATAATAAAAACAGCATGGTACTGGTACCAAAACAGGCGGGTGGACCAATGGTACAGAATGGAGGACACAGAGACTAATCCAAAAAGCTACAACTATCTTATATTTGATAAAAGAGCTAATGGCCTGCAATGGAGGAAGGATGGCATCTTCATCAAATGGTGTTGGGTAATCTGGAAATCCATATGCAACAAAATGAAACTGAATCCCCTCCTCTCGCCCTGCACAAAAGTTAACTCAAAGTGGATCAAGGAGCTAGATTCAAATCAGAGTCTCTGCGTCTGATAGAAGAAAAAGTTGGCTCAGATCTACATATTGTGTGGTCAGGCTCCAAATTCCTTAATAGGACACCCATAGAACAAGAGTTAATAACAAGAATCAAGAAATGGGACTTACTTAAACTGAATTTTTTTTTCTCAGAAAGAGAAACAATAAGAGAGGTAAATATGGAGCCTACATCATGGGAACAAATTTTTAGTCCTCACCCTTCACATGGATCCCTAATATCTAGAGTATACAAAGTATACAAAGAACTCAGAAAATTAGACAATAATATAACCAATAACCCAATGGGCCAAGGACCTGAACAGAAACTTCTCAGAGGAGGACATAGAATCAATTAACAAGTACATGAAAAAATGCTCTCCATTTCTAGCAGTAAGAGAAATGCAAATAAAAACCACCCTAAAATACCATCTCAATCCAGTGAGATTGGCAGCTATAATGAAGTCAAACAACAACAAGTGCTGGCGAGGATGTGAGGAAAAGGGTACTCTTGTACATTGCTCGTGGGACTGAAACTGGTGCAGCCAATTTGGAAAGGAGTATGGAGACTCCTGTGAAAGCTTGGAATGGAAGCACCATTTGACCCAGCTATTGCCCTTCTTGGACTATTCCCTGAAGACCTTAAAAGAGCGTACTACAGTGATACTGCCACATCGATTTTCATAGCAGCACAATTCACAATTGCTACACTGTGGAACCAACCCAGATGCCCTTCAATAGATGAATGGATAAAAAAAAGTGACCTTTGTATACTATGGAAGATTACGCAGCACTAAAATATGACAAAATCATGGAATTTGCAGGGAAATGCATGGCAATAGAGAAGATTATGCTTAGTGAAGCTAGCCAATCACTAAAAAACAAATACCAAATATCTTCTTTGATATAATGAGAGCAACTAAGAACAGAGCAGGGAGGAAGAGCATGAAGAAAAGATTAACATTAAGCAGAACCATGAGGTGGGAGGGAAAGGGAGAGAAGAGGGAAATTGCATGGTAATGGAGAGAGACCCTTATTGTTACACAAAATTACATATAAGAGGTTGTGGGAAAATAAACAACGGGAGAAATGAATTAGAGTAGGTATGGTAGAGAGAAAAGATGGGAAGAGAAGGGAGGGGGTATAGTAGAGTATAGGAAAGGTAGCAGAATACAACATTAACTAATAGGGCATTATGTAAAAATATGGATGTGTAACTGATGTGATTTTGCAATCTGTATTTGGAGTAAAAATGGGAGTTCATAACCCACTTGAATCTAATGTATGAAATATGATATGTCAAGAGCTTTGTAATGTTTTGAGCAACCAATAAAATAAGTAGTGATATATATGCCAATAGAAATTTATCATGAAATATATATAATCAACAGATTGAAAAATATTAATTTTACTGAACATGAAATTATGAATAATGTTATTCAACTAGGAAGTTCACCCATAGGTTGAATTTTCAGTTCCAACAGCGTTTAGGAGGAGTGATCTCTTCTCTCAATTTGCATCTGCAAATTCAGCCACCTCAAAAGTGTATACGAGTGATATCAGGTAGGATTCTATATGTGCATATAAAAATACATGTGCTGAATAGGCTACAGAGAAAGGGAGACAGGGATTCATATATTTGTTAATTTTAAAAACACATGTAGAACTATTTCAACAAAAAATTGACTAGATTTATAACTCCTACAAAATATAATGCAAAAGGCAATTCCAACTATACACCATGCCTCCTCTGAACTGCTTGTATTTCTATTCTTTTTGGGTTATTTTTCACCATCATATTAGGATCATAATTCAGAGTCTAGTAGGGTATGGGTTAGTGTCAGGGATTCAGTATTTCAAAATAAAAATTGAAAAATGAATCCAGTCTGTGTGTAAATATGTGCTACACAAAAATCTTCCCACTCACATCCAGAACAATGCCTTGACATTACCTTCACCCAAGTAAGACACAATTATAGTAGAAAAGTGTGAAAATCTATGAATACATATATTTAATGGAATATGCTCGGGAGTTCACAACCTTGGAGGTGGTAGAGGCGTTTCCAAAAGTAAAGGACAGGGTAAACACTCCACAAACAAAGAGCTCTGCTGGCCTAAGACTTCTTGGAATACGGCTTCTGAGGTTGGGCACTTGAAATATATGTTGTTGTCATGAGCTTTGGCTTCCTTTGTCGTGAGACCATAAAAGCTGGGTCTGCATCTATGTGACCTGGAAGACATGATTTCTTATATTTCAATGAACATGAGGCAGCAGTGCTCAATTTTCTCTTTGTAGGTAAACTGTGTCCACTGGAGGCTAAGTGTCTCCCGGTGGGGACAGTGAAGACATTTGATCATCCTCCAATTTTCGTGGTGTTTCTTGCTGCTACACTGGGAATTTGGTACTTGCTTCACACAATATAAGAAGTTCATCTGGGATACAGTGCTGGAGGGTGTTCTGTCACGTGGGGTGGGTTAGCATCTGCAGGAGAATGTACCAACCAGGCTTCTATCCCACATAGCTTGTCCCAATAACCATAGCAACCTGATTATGAACATTGCCCTGAAACCTCTCCATATAACAAGATGCCTTTACATACAAGGGAATGGGGGCTGCGCCATATCAGTCACAAGCCATTTGTAAGCCGATAGACAATCCACATGGCCCCACCATGATGTTTCATCACACACCTGCCCACCACTGCTCTAGGCCCACTACTCAGCAGGCTCCAAATTCCTGGCATCTCGTATTCTACACCATTTTCATGAAACCCAGTCAAACAAGGCACTTTCTGGTATACACATGATCAGCAACAGGACATCCAACGTTTCTGCAGTGCCACCTGGTCATGGGAATTTCCAAAATTTTATGGTATTTATCTAGCAAGTTTTCAAGGATGAAGTTAGAGGCACTGTGGGTTTCAATTCATTCAGGAACCGTTAAGTGTTGAGAAAGCTCATTTCAATGAATGCTCTGGAGAACTCTAAAGTCAAGGCTTCTCAAAGAGTTGCCAACAGGTCACATGAAGCCAGGCCAATTGACGTCTACAATGTGAGGTCCATGTGTGTTTTGACTCTCAACTATGGCTACCAAGTCTTTCAGAATAAAATCATGTGATATTCTGGCTGAGATTCCCAGGCCTCTGTGGAAAGCCACCCTGGGCCTAGATCTCAGTTTCCAAGAGTGAGTCTCATGCGTGGCCTCCTAAAATCCCAACACAATTCATGGCAATACTTCTCTGAGGTCAGTTCCAGAACTCAGTCTCTAAGGGTAAATCATACCAGAGTTCAAGCCCAGGTGGACCCAGTCATCCCTTTCAACTGCCACAAAAATGACCAAAATTAAAATGAAATCACTCCCACAGGGCCATAATCTTCTTCCTTGTAGACACTCATCATAACCTCTAGCTGGAGGTTTCAATGAGCACAAGGTAGTGTCCAAAATAAGCTCACTTGCCCCTCATTTGCCTAAAAACATGGTGGCCTGAACACTATTCCTGTGAACCAGGAGTGATCAAATATTGCTGCTGTTAAAGTGTTCCGCTTCTCCAATTTGAGGCCTACTGGCTGAAGCCTATAAATTCTTGATGTGATTTGGAGTCATGAGAAAACCCAAGCACATATGGGCTAGCCTCTGCAGGGATTTCAAAGACTCATTTGACCCAAAGGATCCCTATTCTCACTTGATGGAGGTCAGGAACCTAAAACAAGAAGGCAAAAATATTCATCCACAATGACTTCTCTTTTTGTCATTTTGGTTTTGAAATCACATGGGATCTTTCTTTAGATCCATCAGGTGCTGAGAATCTAAGCCACAACCTCATTCAAGGACAAGAGGCTGAATCAGACACATTCCATTCCAAAGCAATTAAGCAAAGAGCCACAGGTGATGTCCATTCATTTCCATATGAAAACAGTCTTCTTAAGGCTACACAACAGGGTGGCCTGAGGCAAAGACTTTCCTGACATTCAGGGTAATAGAAACAGAAGTAAGCAAATGGCCCAAAGAAGGGTTTCTCCACTGAGACTTTACTGGTCACACTGATATCTGATTTTTCTGAGATGCTCCCATTCCCTTAAGCTATCCAGTACATGGCCATGTCACAGACCCTTGTGGTGTTACATATCTGGGACTCAAAACCATGAGCCTATTCTGGAGAGTGGCTGGAAAACACGAAGAAAACAGGAACTTAAGAAGATAGTAGATGTTGCCCATCCATAAGGCAAGCTGCAGTCCATTCATCAATTGGGCAGTAAGAATGAGGGGAAGCTTTCAACTAGAGACAACACATCCATTGATGCATTGTCTTTTCTAATGTCTACAACAATGGATTCAGTGGAATACACAGACATAGAAACACTCACCATGTCAAACGACTTACTAGAAATAGTCCACTCCAAACGAAACAAACCACCTTTCCTAGCTATTCTCAGAACATCAGAAAAAAACACAAACTCACACCTACAATGGCAAAGGCAATTCTTTCCCCCAAGTAGGTCTGTGATTATCCGGAGTGTCTTCTGTCTGGTGGGCCATATTATGTTCCCCAAAAATGTCTTGTCCTGTTTCAGTTCTGGTCTCCTTGGCCAATTCTGTGAAGTTGTCAGGAGCCAGTGGTTCGCCACTACCTACTTTCTCAGGAAAGGCCCCTCTTCAGAGCTCTGCTGGAATTTGGCCATCCTCACATCAGTAGGTACCAAGAAAGACTGACTATGTCTTTGGGAAAAGCAAACAAGTTAGCCCACTGGGACTCGGAGTGAGACTGACTCTGGGTGCCTGGCTTCCTGGATCCCAAGTTCAGAGAATTACATCACCAAGGAAGTGAAGTGAGGTCACTTCTTTCAGGAACTGAATATGGTCACTGCCTCGGTAACCACTTTGTCCTAACAGTTGCTTCCAAGGTTCCCATGAGATGGAGGCTGCCCCAACATCCTGTGACACATTCAGAAGTTAGAATGGTATATCAACCATAGGCACCCGGGAACAGCTCTCCACACAGGCCTGGATTGGTCCATCTTCTCTACTTTAAGAAGACAGAGGCTGATTCAGACACATCAATTCACCCTGACCAGGTTGTTTGCCATGGAAGATGACTATTGCTCTCTCAGGTCCTACATAGCTGCCTACATATTCTCCAAGGATCATTTCTCCATGGATCTTTTAGGTTCTCAGCAGGTGGAAGATCATCTACATTCCTATATTGTAAGACCCACTCTGTCCCTGCTCTTCTGTACGTTATATTGAAGGAACAGTGTATAGTTAAGGTTAATAATAGGTTTGATTTGGGTTACGAATCATTCTGCGGGATGAATAATGGCATTGGCAACCTGTGATATTTATAAGAGTATATATGTGAAATATAACTATGAAAGCAGAAATCTAGGTAAGATTTGAAGTCCAGAAGGGCACTGGGGACTTGAGTGGGATACTTAGCTTTGAGTTATGTGCTGCACAGATGTCTCAAATAAATCAATATACACTGGCATCGGACCTTGTACTTTGGATGATTGAATGTTGAAAAGAACATCCAGTCAAAAAGCGATAGTCGGTAGGATTAGGAAGGTAGTCTGTAGGTGTAGAAAGAAGAGTGAGTATAGGATTTGGACCAAAAGTTCTTTAGCAATAGGGTTTCGGGTAGAGAGTGTATGTAAATGTCAGTACATGTGAAGAGTCAGTCACAATGATGAACTGGGGAAATCATGTAGGAAAGCAGATATCAATAGAGACATTAGGAAATCAAGCAAAGTATAAATTGTGTGATAGGGTTAGACATTTTCAACAGGTTTGAGGTTGAATAGATAATCTTAGGAAGAAACAAATATGTAGTCACCAATAGGATTGATATTTGAGAGCATTAGGCAACCTGGACATGGATGTTTTTAGTAATCCATGCTCACTTTCTATTTAGGCTTTGGTACAATTGTAAGTGTGACCTTTGCTTTTGTTGTCCAGAATATTTCTGTGATAAAATGTGTATGTAGATCAGGTGACATGAGTATTTCTTCCACCATTTCTTGGAGCAATATTTTGAAGACTTATAAATTAGTATGGTCGTACAAAGATGTGTACCCTGTTTCTATGAATATACACATAATGCATGAATAGACCATACTGTGAATAAATAATATAACTGGATCCACTTTAAATAATGGATTGAATAGATATCTGAAAATATATAAGAAATGTTATATTAATATACAATCATTCATTCCAACCAGTTATATATCTAATGATCATCTTAGGGTTATGGTTTATCATGAAGGGTTTGTGAGTTTTGTTTCAAAATTGATTATGGAAATCGAAAAAAATGTATTTGGAAAAAAAGTCTCATGAATAGACCACTGAAGAAACGTAGAGAAATTCATGTGTTCTGGAGCAGGAAGTGATTGAAAGTGAAACAAATGCCTATAAATTTGTTAACTAGTGAATAAAATATATATTCTATGATGTACATAAACTGAAGGAATAGTAATGTACCAGTGTGGAATAAAAATTAACGTCAAAATACACATCATGTTCCATAGTAACCTACATGCATTGATGTTTAACTGGGTCAGTTAAACAGTTAGACATATTAGGATTTGTATGCACCTTTCATTGAAGTTAGTTTTCAGTACAAGGAAACAAATATGTATTTCGGGTGGATGAATATTTCTAAGAATAATCTTGTGAAAAGTTGATTATTAATCCACATACATGAACATGAATGAATTTAGGGATTGTATATAAGACACATATATTTCATATTTTTAAAAATCTGGAGAATATATATATATATATATATATATATATATATATATATATATATATACACACACACACACGAACAGAGACATTAATAAGTAGCAATATATATGCCAATCGAAATTCATCATGAAATATATATCATAAAGATGCAAAAACATTCATTTTACTGAACATGGGTTTATGTATAATGTTGTTCTACTGGTAAGCTCACCCATAGGTTGAATTTTCAGTTCCAACAGGGTTTAGGAGGAGTGGTCACTTCTCACACTTTGTATCTGCTAAGTCATGTAACTCCCAAGAATGTACGTGTGATATCACGCAGGATTCTATTTGTGCATATAAAAATACATGTGCTGAATAGGCTCCAGAGAATGGGAGACAGTAATTCACATATTTGTTAACTTTGAAAACACATGGAGAACTATTTCAATTAAAAATTGACTAAATTTATAACACCTACGCTTTATCATGCAAATGGCAAGTCGAACTCTGAACTGCATATACTTATGTACTGTTTGGGTTATTTTTCTCCATCATATTAGGATTAGTAGTCAGAGTCTAGTAGAATATGGGTTAGTGTCAGGGATTCAGAATTTCGAATGGAAAATAGGAAAATTAATCCAATGTGTATGCAAATATGTGCTACAACAAATCTTCCCAGTCTCATCCAGAACCATGCCTTGACATTACCTTCGCCCCAAGTAAGACACAATTAGAGGAGAAGAGTTACAAAATCTGTGATTACATTTTTGGAATGGAAAATGCTCAAGAGTGCACAAACTTGGAGGTGGAATAGGAGTTTCCAAAAATAAGGACAGGGTACACACTCCACAAACATGGAGCTCTGCTTGCCTAAAACTTTTTGAGAAACTGCCACTGAGGTTGGGCACTGAAATATAGGTTGTTGTCACGAGTTAATCTTCCTTTGTAGTGAGACCCTCAAAGCTGGGTCTGCATCTATGTGACCAGGAGGACAAAGTTTCTTATTTTACAATGAACACGAGGCAGCAGTGCTGAATTCTCTCTTTGTAGGTAAACTGTGGCCACTGGGGCTTAGTGTCTCCAAGTGTGGACTGTGAAGCCATATGGTCATCCTCCATTTCGTGGTGTTTCTTCCTGCTGCACTGGGAGTTTGGTATTTGCTTCACGAAATACAAGGAGTTCAACTGCGACAAAGTGCAAGATGGAGTTCTGTCACGTGTGGTGGGTCAGGGTCTGCAGGATGATACAAGAACCAGGCTTCTATCCCACATAGCTTGACCCCTTGACCATAGCAACCTGATTCTGAACAATATCCTGAAATCGCTCCATATAACAAGTTGCCTTTACACAGAAGGTTCTGCTGGCTGTGCCATGTCAGTCACAAGCCATTTGGAAGCCAATGGCAGATCCACATGGCCCCACCACAGATGTTTTATCACATACCTGCCCAACACTGCTCTAGGCCCACTACTCAACAGAGTCCAACTTACTGACATCTCTGTTCTACACCATTTACATGAAACCCAGTAAAACAAGACACTGAAATATTCATGACCAGCAACAGGTCATCCAAAGGTTCTCCAGTGCCACCTGGTGATGGGAATTTCAAAAATTTCATGGCATTTATCTAGCCATTTTTCAAGAATGAAGTTGGAGGCACTGTGAGTTTCAATTCATTCAGGAACCATTAAATGGTTAGGAAGCTCATTTCAATGAAAGCTCTTGAGAACACTCACAGGTAAGGCTTCCCAAAGAATGGTGAGAAGATCACATGATGTTTAGCTCATTTAGCTCTACAATGTGAGGTCCATATGAGTTTTGACTCTCAACGATGGGTGCCAAGTCTTTCAGAATAAAATCATGTGGTATCCTGGCTGAGAGGCCCAGTGCTCTGTGGAAAGCCACCCTGGGCCTAGAACTCAGTTTCCAAGGGCGACACTCATGCCTGGCTTCCTAAAATCTCAACACTATTCATGGCAATACTTCTCTGAGTTCAGTTGCAGAACTCAGTCTCTAAGGAAATCACACCAGAGTTCAAGCACATGTGGACCAAGTCATCTCTTCTAACCGCCACCCAAATGACCACAATTTAAACCAAAACACTCCAACGTGGCGCTCATCTTCTTCCATATAGACACACATAATAACCTGTGGCTAGAGTTTTCCATGAGGGGCACAGCTCAAGTCCGTGTCCAAAATAAGCTCTCTTGCACCTAAATTGCCTAATTCAGGGTGGCATGGACACCCTTCTTGTGAACCAGGAGAGATCAAATAGGCCTCCCATTAATACTGCTCCACTTCTTCAATTTGAGGTCAACTGACTGTGGGGTTTGGATTCTTTATGTAAATTGGAGTCTTGAGAAAACCCAAGCAACCATGGGCTAGCCTCTGCAGGGCTTTGAAGATCTCATTTGACCCAAAGGATCCCTATTCTGACTTGATGGAGTTCAGGAAAGTTACAGAGGAAGGCAAGAGACTTCATCCACAAGGACTGCTCTGTGGCCATTTTGGTCTTGGATGTACACATGGGATCTTTCTTTATATCCATCAGAAGGTGAGAATCTAAGCCACAGCCTCACACAGGGCAAATAGGCTGATTCAGACACATCCTCTCCAAAGCAATTAAGCAAAGAACCACAGGTAATACCCATTCATTTCCATTTGAAAACTGTTTTCTTCAGGCTTCATAAAGTGGTGGCCTGAGGAAAAGACCTTCCTGACATTCAGGGCAACAGAAGATTAGGTAATCAAAAGGCCCCAAGCAGGGTTTCTCCACTGAGACTTTACTGGTAACACTGATATCTGAGTTTTCTGAGATGCTCGCCATTCCCTTTAGCTATCTAGTACATGGTCATTTCAAAGAGCTTCGTGGTTGTACATATCTTAAACACAAAACCATGAGCCTATTCTGGAGAGTGGCCAGAATTCAGGAAGAAAACAGGATCTTAGAAAGATAGTAAGTGTTGCCCATCAATAAGGCAAGCTGCAGTCCATTAATAAATTGGGAAGGATGAATGCTGGGAAGCTTTCTAGCTGACAGGACATATTCATTGATGCATTCTCTCTTCTAATGTCTACAACCACGGGCACAGTGGGATACACTGACATAGAAACACTCGCGTTGTCAAACGACTTACTAGAAACCGTTCACTCCAAAAAAAACCAAACCTTCTTTCATACCTATTCTCAGAACATGAGACAAAACCACAAACTCACACCCACATCACAAAGGCACCTCCTTCCCCCATGTAGGTCTGTGACTATCCGGAGAGTCCTCTGACTGGTGGGCCATACTATGTTCCAGGAAATGGCCTGTTCTTTCTCAAATCTGGTCTTTTTGGCCAACTCTGTGAAGTTTTTAGGATCCAGTGGTGAGCCAATGCCTGCTTTCTCAGGAAAGCCCCCTCTTCATAGCTTTTCTTGCATTTGGCCATCCTCACATCAGTAGGTCCCAAGAAAGACTGAGTCTGTCCTTGGTAAATCAAAATAAGTTTGACAACTGGGACTGGGACTGGGACTGGCTCTGGGTGCCAGGCTTCCTGGATTCCAAGTTCAGAGAGTTACATCACCATAGAAGTTAGGTGAGGTCACTTTTAGGAACTGAATGAGGTCACTGCCTTGACAACAACTTTGTCTTAACAGTTGCTTCCAAGGTTCCCATGAGAAGGAGGCTGCCCCTACTTTCTGTGACACTTTCACAAGTTAGAATGGTATGTCACCCATTGGCATGCAGGAGCAGCTCTCAACACATCCCTGCTTTGGTCCATCTTCTCTACATTAAGAAGAGAGTGGCTGATTCAGACACATCCCTTCATCATGAGCAGGTTGTTTGCCATGGAAGACTTTTGCTCTCTCAGGTCCTTCATAGTTGACTACATCTTCTCCAGGGATCATTTCTTCAAGGACCTTTGAGGTTCTCAGCAGGTGGAAGATCCTCTATATTCCTGTATTTTAAGACCAACTCTGTCCCCGCTCTTCTGTAAAATTAGATTGAGAGAACAGTGTATGTTTAGGGTTAATAACAGGTTCAATTTGGGTGAGAAAAGAAACTACATTGTTGAGCAAACAGGGTCCTACAGTTAACAATAATATGAGAATTATTAATGGACCAGCCTGGGTGGATAAAAGTGTAGTTAACTAGGTGGACTATGTGAACCAAGACTCAAACCTCCCTTTGGGGGCCTCTGTCTTTCTTTGACACTCTTCAAGTAATTTTCTTAATTTACTCATAGATTCTTTTACAACTCCAGTATTGTCGGCATAAAAAACATCATTCTTTCCTCAATGCATGCAAAAAGGCACCCTTCTCTCATGAAGAGGAGGTCCAACACTCGCCTGCTCTGTAAACAACTTCAGAGAGAGAGAGGTTAAAATTCCTGTAAAGCTGTGATGTCGGTTTTTAATGTCTTTAAGCTTTGGTCTATTTCTGCTTCTAATTGTGTCTTTGTTGTGTCTCATGGTCTAGGGCAGTTGTTCCTGTGCCCACCCCTTCAGCAACTATTATTTCTAATAGGATGGCTAAAGTGAGGGATACAGGTTTCCGGTGGAACCGGGTTGTATGCCCCCCCTATTTGATCTTTAAATGAACCTGCGTCCTGATAGAGCACTCTGGAAAACATCTGCATCATTACATAATTAATCGCAACTATTGACCACTTTATGAAAACATAAATAATGTTAAAGTGTATAGAATTATACTGTTGTAGAGACGGACAAGGAAAGGCACCTAAGATAGCACCAAAGACAGGAAAGGAGTTTTATTTGTTTGCATCCGTATTGAGAGGGCATTGCTTCTGTTGTAATCAATTAATCCCCTGAACCCCAAGTTTTGGTAGTTTTAGTATTTGTACCAACATGTAAGGGAAGGGGCTCAGAAGTTCACAGTCTGCAGAAATTCACACAAATCAGTTTTTGTTTCTGTTTTTTTTTCCTCTGTTCTGTGCACGTTAACTTTTCAATTACACCTTGGAATGGGAGAGCTTTTTTGTCTCTTTTTTTTCCTCCTTGCCAGCTGTCACCATGGAGCCCAGTTGGTAACTTTTTTATCTTAGAAATGTAGCAATCTCTCTGAAGCCCCAGCTCAAGGCCAGAGTCCTTGTTCACATATTTTGTGAAAAACTGGTAAGGCGATGTCTAGCTTAGGGGTGGTGATTTTTCCAGCCAGTGGCCAAGTAGAACAGGGCAACATGAAGAGTGGAAGTTTATCTCCATTGAACTTTTTCAGAGGGACTCTTTTGCTGAAAGCCCTAAAGTAAGCCTTGGTAAAGACTTCTGGAGAAGGTCATTTAAGACATTTCTGTGGACCTGGTACAGAGGGGGATGACAGGGAAGGCGATGCTGAGAGCAGCTCCGTGGATCTGAGAATGAGGAAGGAGAGATGCCAAAGAATAATGGGAAAGGGGTTTGGGATTTTCCTAGAACAAAAACTTGAGCAGTAGAACAGGTAGAGTAGAGGGGAAGACGGGAGTGAGTATTCCAAAAAGCCTGTGAGGGACTTTAAATTCTTAGAAACCTGTTTTCAGTGATGACAAATCAACTTTAAAGGTCATTTTCATTACATCTTGGATAGGGGTCTGAGGGCTCTTCTCAGCTGGTTTGAGCTTTGGCTAAGCTTGCTAGAGGACTTGGTGGGACCTAGTGCAGACACTGACAGGAAAAGAGAGGAGTGGGTGGAGGGGTACCTCGGTACCTGCTTCCTCAGCAAGGGGGCAATGTTCTGAGATCCAGCGGAGGTTTGGGTTTTTGATCTAGTAATTGGAGGGGAGAAATCAGGTTGCTGAGGTGGGAGTGAATGCAGAGAGTCTAGAGCAGAAGGCTGAGGGTGAGGAACTATTGGGGAAGCATAGTACAGGATGTGAGCGAAGGAGGAAAAAGGATTCCACATAGGGGAATTTCCCCCTTTTGAGCACTTGCCGAAGTTAAAAATGTCATGCAGAATTTGAGGATCTAGAGAACCCTCTGGGGGCCATAGTTTTTGGTTGTCTAATTGGTAATATGGCCAATGCTTTGTACTGAATTTGATGAGGAGTTTGGGTTCCACCAGGCAGCCCCTCTATGCTCACATCCCCATGACTTACACAAGAAGTCGGCTTTTCCCCCACACAGCGATGGCTGTTTGTCGCTTTGATAGTCTGCCGGGCATACATAGTAATATAGGCTAGCCAACCTGCATCTGGCTCGCGTGTCCCTGCATCCATAATGTTTGTTTCAATTATCTATGGTACGGAAGGGATTTAATGGAATTTTAGTGAGATCCTCTTCATCAGGCATGTCTCAATAGGAAAGACCTATACCGAGCTGAAAAATGTCTGGGTGGAGAGATAGTCACCAGGTCCCTAAGGGGGCCGTTAAGGTCTCTTTAATGGTTCTATTTATTTTTTCTACCTGTCCTGAGTTCTGGGGTATATAAGCATAATGTAACTTCCAATTAATCCACAGGGTCCTGGTTAACACCTGACTTACCTGGGCCATGAAAACCAATCCATTATCAGTCCATTAGGCAGATCGTATCTTGGAAAAATATCTTTCAGGATCTTCTTGAAAACCATTTGCGCCGTTTTTTTTTTTTTTTTTTTTTTTTTTTTTGTGTGTGTGTGTAAGGCTTCAATCCATCCTGAAAATGTATCTACAAAGACTAGGAGATATTTAAATCCATACCTTGCTGGCTTAATTTTAGTAATGTCCACTTCCCAGAATTGTCCTGGTCTGGTTCCTCATAGGTGCTTTCCTCTAGGAAACTTGGAAGGGTAAGCATTACCCAATTGACGGACCCGACAGGCTTTTGTTACCCGTTCAGTTATTTCCTTTCACTGTGAGTTGGTTAGTGGAAAACTCTGTTCTTAATCTTACAGTAATGCCTGCAGTTTCTTTGAACCAAGGTGAGTGAGTTGATGTACATTTTTAACGTAGTGTAGGGCTTGCTCTAATTGCAGGCTGAGCTCAGTGAAGTTGAGGCGTTCAGTGTCAGTGTCCTTAGATGTTATCAAAAACTTCCTGGTCCTCAGGGTTTCATTGGAATTGGGCATCTTCCTTTAACAGCGGGTATAATGGAGCAGCTAAGGACTCAAACCCAGGCATCCATAACCTGCAAAGGCCAGCAGTCCCAAGAAATTCTCTGAGTTGTCTGCTGTAAGATGGGGGTGGTATCTACATAATGGTTTGTTTTCTGGGCTCAGTGAGCCATCGTTTACTGCCCCTAAGGGAATAGCCCAGGAAGATTACTTCAGGCTAGCAAATTTGGGTCTTTTTGGTCGAAACTCTATACCCGAGTTGAGCAAGCTCATATAATAGTGCTTGGGTCCCAGACTCACAGTTTTCCTTGGTGTTGGCTGCCAGTAGCAGGACATCCACGTATTGAAGCTGGGTAAATTCAGGGTGCGTAGTTCTGAAGTTGTTGAGATCTCTGTGGAGGGCTTCATCAAAGAGAGTGGGGGAGTTTTTGAACCCCTGTGGGAGTCTAGTCCAAGTTAGTTGACCAGACGTTTTGGTTTCTGGGTCTACCCACCCGAAAGCAAACAGCAACTGACTATCTTTATGCAGAGGCAAGCAAAGGAAAGCATCTTTTAAGTTCAGAACAGTATATAATTTCCCCTCAGGGTTCAGAGTGCTAAGCAGATTGTACCGATTAGGTACCGTGGGGTGAATGTCCTGCCCTCTTTTGTTGATCTCTCTTAGCTCTTTAATGGGGCGATAGTTCCCGGTCCCTGGTTTTTTTTTTCTAGTAGCAGGGGAGTGTTCCAGGCCGATTGACAGGGCCTTAGGACCCCTAATGCCAGATATTTCTGAATATGGGGCCTTATCCCACCTTTAGTTTTTTTGCTTAGAGGATATTATTTGACATTGACTGGGGAGACTGAGGTTTTTAACTCCACTGTTATTGGAGATTGTTTCACGGCCAGGCCTAACCCAGCAGTTTTTGCCCAGGCATCTGGGTAATCTGTTATCCATTTTTGGGGTAGCTTGCCTGTTTGATCAGACTTGGGGCATGTGAATGGTGGATGTTCATCTTCTACTAATATAGTTAAAGCCGTGACTATAGGAGTTTTTGCTGAAGTATTTAGAAATTTCATTTGGGGGCCTTCATGGTTAAAAGTTATTTTGGCCCGGAGCTTGATGAGAAGATCTCTGCCCATCAATGGGTCCAGGCACTCTGGGATTCCTAGGAAGGAGTGATGGATTTTTCCTTTTCCCAGGTCCATGGTCCTCTTAGTTGTCTAAGCCTGATATTTACTGTCATCATCCCTTTGAACTAGAGACCTTTTATTTGATAGAGGGCCCAATGGGGCCTTAAAAGCTGAGTATACTGCTCCTGTATTCACTTCAAAGTTTACTGGAGTCCCCTCCACTTCAAAAGTTACCCTGAGCTAGGGGATGGGTTCTGAGCCCTGACTTTCTTAGTCATCCTCCAGAGTCAGAATGGCCAGCTGGCGTGGCTGTCTCTTTATAGGGAACTCTATGGCCCAGTATCCTTTTTCTTTAGAGTAGGCACACTGATCTGAAGCCAGGGGTGGCCTCTGGCATGGGCCCTTCCTGTCACCCTATGTCTTAATTTCTGGCCTCTTTCTTGTTGTGATCAGGACCTTAGTCAATGCCTTAGTCTGTCTTTTGGTTCTCTCATCCTCCCTTTGCTCCCTTTCTTTCTCCCTGTTTCTCTCTTATAGTATACTTTCTTGGCTTCTTTGACAAAATCTCTCTTTTATTTTTTTTTTTTAATATCCATGGCAGCTTGCTCAATTAAGGCCATCGTGACAGATGCCTTTTAATCTGCTGCCTGAGGATCGAAAGGAGTATATCTCTTATATGCCTCCATGATTCTCTCTAGAAACATAAATGGAGATTCATCAGGCCTTTGAATAATTTCTCTTACCATGGCCAAATTAGTTGGTCACCCAGCGGCCACTTGGAGACCCGCTGTTAGAGCCTGGCAATAATTGAACAGATGCTCCCTATCTTCAAAGGTGTTGGGGTCCCAGTTGGGTGGGTTTAAGGAGAAGCCAGCTTTGATTATGTTGGGAAGTTGTGTTGGTCGCCCATCAGGTCTGTGGATATTTTTTTCTACATTCCAGGAGATTTTTCTCTCATTGCTCTGTCATGAAGAGAGTCGCTAGGTGGTGTTGGCAGTCACCTCAAGTAGGCAGGTGTGAAAACGTCGGTGAGTTCTCTGAGTTCTTTTAGCCGGGCCAGCTTCCTCCAGGGAAGGAGGGGCTGTGTGTGCCGCGGGACAGTCATCTGGATGACGCTGGGCCAGCCTAGCTTCCTCGAATGGTGGAGAGGCTGAGTCAGCAGAAGGGGAATCACTTAGAGGGTGTTAGGGGTTGGGAGACGAGGGCAGATGATAAGGAGGGGGTGGTGAGTCCAGTAGAGTCTTGAGACTCAGGGAGAACAGAGGGTGGAGGAGGAGGAGCAGAGAGGTTGAGATAGAATCATGGGGGAAGGAGTAGGAGCAGGTGCAGGGACAAGGAAAGGCTTGACCCATGGAGGAGATTTGTAGAGGTACTGACAAGTTAAGATATATGGCTGTTGATCTGGATGTCTATGTGGCACCTGCTGAAAGACAATATCTCGGACTTTTCAAATAAGTGCGAAGTTGAAAGATCCTTCTAGGAGCCATCCCACTGCAATGGTGGGTCATTCTGAGACACAGAATCTGCCAGGTCTGGCGTTTTACTGAAAAAGAAAGATTCTGAGCCCTTAAGCAGATTTTGGTCCAGTGATTAAGGGTCAGGGACAGAGGCATTGAAATGATCTGTCCCATAATGAAATATACACAGACACTGAAAGCAACGACACACAACACAGACAAGACAAGACAATAAAGACAGGCAATGGACGTCCAATACTGAGACCAGGACTGACTAGTCGGCAAAACCTGAAGGGCTGGCAATACCGAATCAGAAACAAAATATCACTGAGTCGAGGAGACTATTGTTCCACGATTTCCCGAGTCTATCCCCCAGGGACATGGCCTGTGGCTCTGTGACATGTGTGTCAGCCACCATGGGAGAGAGCTCACGCTCTTTACCAATAGCCGTTTTGCCATACCCTAACCTGAAGCCTGAAACGAGAAAGATGGGCCTTATTTACCCCCAGAGGAGCCCGTTGGGGGTATTTTGTCTGCAGCTTCCGGATCTTGCTAGGGCCACCAGATGTAAAGGTTGGGCGAGCATCTGCGGCAGAGACCACTAAGAGACTGTCTCATGCAACAGCAAAGGGTTTATTGGGAGTCCGGCATGAAGGGCTCAGAGATCACTTGAACAGAGCAGAGAGCCCTGAGAACAGCTTAAGAAATGGTTATATATTTTTCTTGGAGAGGGCAGGGAGAGAAATTTATTGATGGGTAATGGCGAGTGTCAGTTTGCGAGCAACTGGTTGACGGAGTACATTCTGCAGTTTGGCAGTTTGGGACAGCACATTCTGGGAACAAGAATAGTAAACAGTTCTCAAGATTTCAATGGTGTTTTGTTAAGCATACAGAAAAACAGGAAATGACAAGTATCTATTTTATTAACCTTTGAATATAAATATGAAAACAGAAATCTAGTTAAGATTTGAAGTCCAGAAGTTCATTTGGCCCTTGATTGGTATACTTAGCATTGAATTACGTTCTGTAGAGATGTCCCAGAAATATGGATATACAATGTCATAGGACCTTGTACCTTCTCGGAGGTCAGTTCCAAAACACAGTCTCTAAGGGGAATCACACCAAAGTGCAAGCCAAGTTGGACCCAGTTATCTCTTCCAACTTCCACACAAATGACCGCAGTTAAAACCAAAACACTCTCACATGACACTCATCTTCTTCCATATAGACACTCATCATAACTTCTGGCAGGAGGATTCCATGAGAGGCGCAGCACAAGACAGTGTCCCAAGTAAGCTCCCTTTCCCCTCATTTACCAAAAGTCAGGGTGGCCTGGACACCCTTCCTGTGAACCAGGAGTGATCAAATATGCCTGCCGTTAACACAGCTCTGTTCTCCAATTTGAGGCCTACTGACTGTCGGTTTAGATTCTTTATTTGAATTGGATTCATAAGAAAACCCAAGAACCTATGGGCTAGCATCTGCAGGGCTTTGAATAACTCATTTGACCCATTGGATCCCTATTCTCACTTGAGGGAGGTTAAGAACCTTATGGAGGAATGCGAGAGACTTCATCCACAATGACTGATTTTTGGCCATTTTGATTTGGATCCACACATGGGATCTTTCTTACAATCCATCAGGTGCTGAGAATCTAAGCTCTAGGCTCACACAGGGCCAAAGGGCTGATTCAGACACATCCCTTTCCAAAGGAATTAAGCAAACAGCCACAGGTGATGCCCATTCATTTCCGTTTGAAAACTCTTTTCTTCAGGAATCTCAAAGGCGTGGCCTGAGGCAAAGACCTTCCTGACATTCAGGGCAACAGAACAATAGGTAATAAAAAGGCCAATTGCAGGGTTTCTCCACTGAGACTATCCTGGTCACACTGGTATCTGAGTTTTCTGAGATTCTTGCCAATTCCTTCAGCTATCCAGTACATGTCCATGTCACGGTGCTTGGAGGTGCTACATATCGTGGACACAAAAGCATGAGTCTATTCTGGAGAGTGGCCAGAATTCAGGAAGAAAACAGGAACTTAGGAAGATAGCCGGTGTTGCCCATTGATAAGGCAAGCCCTAGAGTATTCATTAATTGGGCAGGATTAATGCTGGGAAGCTTTCTAATAGACAGGAAACATCCATTGATGCATTCTCTTTTCTAATGTCTACAACCACGGACACAGTGGGATACACAGACATAGAAACACTCGCCTTGTCCAACAACTTACTAGAAACAGTTCACTCCAAACCAAACAAACCGACTTTCCTACCTATTCTCTGAACATGAGACAAAACCACAAACACACATCCACACCCACAAAGTCACCTCCTTCCCCCAAGTAGGTCTCTCACTCTCCAGAGTGTCCTCTGACTGCTGGGTCATACTGTGTTCCCCTGATATGGCCTGTCCTGTTTCAGATCTGGTCTCCTTGTCCAACTCTGTGAAGTGGTCAGGAGCCAGCTGTGAGCCACTACCTGCTTTTTCAAAAAAGGCCCCTTTTCAGAGTTTTCCTGGCATTTGGCCATCCTCACATCAGTAGGTACCAAGAAAGACTGACTCTGTCCTTGCTAAATCGAAGCAAGTGAGACCACTAGGACTGGGACTGGGATTTGCTCTGTGTGCCTGGCTTCCTGGATCCCAAGTTCAGAGAGTTCCATTACCAAGGAAGTGAGGTGAGGTCGCATCCTTCAGGAACTGAATGAGGTCACTGCCTTGGCAACCACTTTGTCCAAACAGTTGCTTCCAAGAGTACCATGAAAAGGAGGCTGACCCTACATTCTGTGGCACTTTTGCAAA
Source organism: Callospermophilus lateralis (assembly GCF_048772815.1). Classification (NCBI taxonomy): domain Eukaryota; kingdom Metazoa; phylum Chordata; class Mammalia; order Rodentia; family Sciuridae; genus Callospermophilus; species Callospermophilus lateralis. Next base: position 937,381 of record NW_027514440.1, on the reverse strand, counting down.
TTAGGATGGTATATCAACCATAGGCACCAAGGAACAGCTCTCCACTCAGGCCTGGTTTGGTCCATCTTCTCTATATTAGGAAGAGAGCCTTTAGTCCCGGGAGCATTGCAGTGAACCTCTGCACTAAAACTATTAGCAAGCACCTGATGGAGGAGGCCTCCATAGGTAAGTGGCGCCTTTAAAACATCTGATATCCGGTTAAGGGAGATCTCTTCTGATGACAGAGATGTGGCCTGGGGAGGCTCACATATACTCCTGTCCAGGACAGTAACAAGAATCGTTCTGTCCTCTGTTCTGTTCTGTAGGAAATTCCTCTGGAAGTGTAGAGAGGTGCCGACGGGCACGCATGCGCTCCTACCCTGGAGCTTTAGCAAGATGTTGCACTGTACCACTGTTTTTCTGTTTAGGCGCCAGGTTTCTGTTTTTCTTTTTGTGTGTGTGTGTGTGTGTGTTTTGTTCTGCGTTCTATTTTTTTTTGTTTGTTTGTTTGCTTTTGTTCATTTTGTTGTGTGATTTTGGTTGTAAAAACTTAAGGATATTGGACGTGAAAATGGGTAATAAAGAGAGAAAGCCTGACACCCGTTTGAACTGTGTTTTAAGGAACTGCGATGAACTTTACCCCCCTTTGTTTAGCAGGATGATAGAAGCCCCTAGCTGGCTGCCTGGAGCACAACCATTGCAGAGGGCAATGGTATCTCCCAGGTTAACAAGTGAAACTCCTTTAAAACCCCTTGTCCCTCCAGATCAAGAGAGTCACAACATTTGGCAGAGTCCCCTGTGTTTCTCCTTTGTTAGCAAAGCAATTAGCCTCCCCTTTTCTTTTTCTCAGAACCCATTCCTCATTATTTAATTGGTATAAATTGGCTTCTAGGTCAGGAACCGAACTTTAAGTTACAAATTTGGTACCCCCCCTCCGCCCCAGAACTTTGTGAGAGCTGTCTACTGAAATGTTAGGAGATGGAGCTTGCTTGGGGTGGAACTGAACCAGAGGAGCTAATCCTGTAAGTAAAAGGAGGGACTGAGGGACCCCCAGCAGCTGCCAAAGCCCTGTTGATTCAGGGAATACCCTCCTTCCTTCCGTGCACTGTAAGGATTATGCCACCTCTGTCTTGTTAAAAAAGAGAAAAAGAAAAAGGGGACACTAAATTCAGTAGAGTCACCATATAGACACTTTATTTTACATTTCAGGTTGCCCCTCTGTTAAAACATCTGGTCCCCCCCCCCATGGTGCCACTGGTGTAGTAGATTTTTTCTCTTATCTGCTCTGGTTTAAAGGATTCTGTCTGACAACAATAGTCTCTACCTCCTTTCTGTCTGTCTTGTGTCTTTGTTTCTGGTCCTTTAAGACATGTGCAATAATGTGTTGATATTATAAATTTTTTCTTGGGAATGATCTTAGCTGAATGTGTGTCTAAATGATGATGTTTTATCATAAAAAAACTGGTATCTGAATGGGTTTTTGAAGCATTGCACAACCTTGCAGTTAAAAGTCGGGTTTAGGTCATTGTTTAGTTTAAGATTTCAGGTAATTCATGCCAGAGAACTTAAATACTTAGGATGGAAAACTGAAGAACTCTACTTCCAAGTTGGCAAGTAACTTCCCAATCATTCACTTTTTTTTTTTTAACCAATTTTGAATTCGGTAGCCAGAGAAAATGTCACTGTGTGTACCAGTGCATTAATTTGGACAAGGATAGTAAACCATAGTATGGTATCTGTTGACAAAATAAGATGTAAAGACATAAAATTTTGTGAATTGTATCTTGAACTTGTATCATAATTTTCAACACCCCAACCGGAAAATTATGGTTAATATGCCTTAGGCCTGAGGTGTCTGCTCAGAATAGCAGTTTTTTTCCTGCTCCTTCCAGACCTCAGCCATGACTCATGTTGAAATGCAAATGAAAAAAGCCTGCAAGCTTAGTAGGAGACTGATTTGATGCCTAACGGAAAAAAAAAGTAAATTGTATGGTATTTACTAATTACTGGCCAGTCATTTTTTCTAGGACTCTTATTGTTTTCCTTAGATACTTTATTATTTTTGAGCTCATGATTCTGAGCATACAGACCTAGGTTAATGTTTTTCTGATCAGTTCTATCTTTGACCAACTGTGGACTTTTTGAAACATTGCAATAGATATTTAACCTGTGAAAAACTACAAGGCCTTTACTATTATTATGTGTGCACAATTTTGTTATGTGTTGTCTGTCTATATAGACATATATCCGTATATCATATATATGATACACAAATTAACATATATAAGGAGCGCTCATTAAAAAAAGCGCTCATAAAAACAAATTTTAAAAAGTGGATCCAAAGATCTTTAGTTCACGTGGTTTAAATGTTTCAATTTAAATCGGATAAACAGATAAAAATAAATGTTTTTAAATTTAAGCTTACAAATTTTTCTAGGTGTTCAAAAATCTAATAAAATATTAATATCTACAAAACGTCTAATGTGCCTTGGTTCTAGAACATTTTCTTCAACATAAAAATGGTTTACACTGTTCAATACATTTCTCTAATATTTTGATAAATAAGTAAAGTAAATTTGATATGGGATTACTCATTCGTGAGTACTTTTGTTAGAAATCTGATTCATTTACTAAGGTCTGTATAAGTTTTTACTAAACTCTATATAAGGTTTTAAAAATCAGTCATGTGTTAATGAGACAAAAATTTTTTGAAACATAAGTTTACCCATAACATTGTGTTTATTAAGTTTTATTTTTTCTAGAGCAAGGAACCATAAAAATTAAAAAAACTTATTAAATCAGAACTGTTATTTTAGAGCATTGTACTGCCATTTCTTTAAAAGCTAAACTTGGTTAATGTAGAAACATCAATGTAATTGTGATGCTATTAATGTTTTCATATTTTACAGGTATGCAAGTCTGTAAGGTAGAAACTTTAAAAGAGCATTATATCAAGCTGGTGTTCTGAAGTTGTATGGTAAAAAAATATATTGGAGATTTATTTACCTGTTATCAATAAGATATGTAAAGTTTTATGTTACTTTTTACATTGTGGAACAATTTAAATGTATTTTTAAGTTAATGAGAGCCTAATCTATGTAAAAGTTGAAAACTTTCAGGCTTTCTTTAATTCATGTTTTAAATGTGATATCATATGGTGTTAGCTAATGTTCATGAGACCACAAACAATTTATGTAAACTTTGTCAATGTTGCTTTTAATTTTTACTTTTTAATAAAAACAACCCCATACCATTATTGTCATCTGGTAATAACAAAAGGGTAATCAAAGCAATATAAACAAATACTTTAGGATTATACTCCTAAACAAAAACACCTAAAAAAACAAAACTGCCTTCTCAATAATTCATGACTTCATTGATCATTTCTAGTTAGAGACACTTGGTAGCAGAGTAATATTATCTCCTTTTGGTACACAGTGACCCAGTTCTGTTCTTTACTTTGTTTTAAATCAATTTCTTCTGCATCATCTGATGAGAGGTTCATATACTTCTTAAAACCAATGATTGAGCCCTCAACCTGCACATTCACTTGCTCATAGAGCCAAACCTGAAATTGGGAACTGTTTTGCAAGTGTCTGAAGATGAAGTTGATGGGTTACACCTTCACTGTCTGTACATTTTGACCTTGGCCACAGTACACTAAAATGGAAGTTCACAAACACCACAATGACCTAGAGGCTCCTCACATAGAAACTTACAGATCTGGTATACTGTTTTCTAGAAACCCTTCCAAATTATAAAGTAATTCTAATAATCCATGTTTATCATAATTTTTCCTACCAAAACCCAATCCTGAGTATGAACTATTAGTTTTTTAAAGAGTAGATCTTCCCAGACCCCCAAACAAAAAAAAAAATAAAGATCAGCTTTAGAACTAAAATGCTTAAGATTTATAAAGAGCCCTGCCTTACCTGAGATAAGGCTGTGTGTCCCATCTTACTGAGAATGACTATGAAACAAGTACGTCAGATAATATTTCTTTAAAGTTATGTTAAAAACATAAAAAATGTCAAGATTCCTAGGATCTCAAACAGGGGATATAATGTAATACTCAGCCAAAAAATTTAGGGTAGCTATTACACGAACTAAGTATTTTTACTTTTGTTAATTTTAGTTGAAATTTTCTTATAAGTTATCTAAAGATTCCCTGTTAGTGTTTTACAAATGTGTTGCTTTAAGAACACAACATGGGTTTATTCAAGATAATAAGTCATCACCTACAATACAGACAGAATAATACAGATCCCAATTAATAAAAAGATAATTATAAAGTTATAGACATTAAAGTCCAGTACTCTTAATATAAGGCTGTTAAAATTAATTTGCTGGATGTTTAAGATTAGGATTTAAAATTAAAGTTAAATGAAAAGGGCCAAGAAAACCAATATGTGGCTCTTACCCTCTGAGTCAATCTGAATCCAGGGAACAGGGGACTTCTCTAAAGAGCTTTGCAACTCTGAGCCACATAACCTCCTGATCAGGGAGATTAATGAGACCACTGGAGAACAGAAAGCCAATCAGTGCATTTGTTATGAAGAGGAGAGTCATCAGAGAAAGGAGATATCCCTGATGCTTCTGAGGGAAGATAAATGGTCAAGCAAGACCTGGACCCACCTAGCGCAAATGGCACTAGCAGAATTGAAAATGTGCTCTCATTTTTCCAGAATTGACTCCCATAAAAGGTCAGCTGACTGTTAACAATAGATAGAAACAAAAATCCGTTTGACTGCTTCATCTTAAACACTTTGGAAAGACAGTTAAGACGAAAATTCAGCCATTCCTGGGCATTTTAAATAATAATAATAATAATAATAATAATAATAATAATAATAATATTTTAAGGTATGCACTTTATTTTAGCCTCCCAAAATAAGTAAGACTGGAGGCTACAAAGAAGGATTCTCAGACAGGAATGCCTGATACTTATAAAAAGAGACTATCAAGAAGAGCTGCCACAGGCAGAAATTTTTAATTTAAGGCCTGCAGATATTCCTAACCAACACAGGTAGGCTTGGTGTTTGCTAGTACGATTATCCAGCCCTGAGTAACAGAATTAAAGGTTTCTCTATTAGACGCAGAGGTCATACTAGAAAAAGGATTTTACAAGATCAGATGACATTACATTGTTAAACTGTATCTTATGGGGAAGGACAACTGTAACACTAAAAGTTAAATATTAATTTGATAGTCCTGATCACTGGGGATATTAAAGACTGGTGAGGGAACTTCTATACAGTAACATGTTCCGGCTGCTGCAACATTTATTCAGTACTCATGGTTTTTGTTTCTCTCATAGAAGAACCCATCCCCAGATGACTTTACAACCTGTTCTTCCCCAACCAGACTTCAATCCGAAATGACTTCTAAAAGGCAACTCATGTCCCCCAACTGACTTATAAAAGGCAACTCATGTCCCTCACGCCATGCCCACTCACTTCACCCTGTCTCAGGTCAGAAGAAGAAATAATGATTGACGCCACTCTTCTTACAACAATGGAGAGAAAGATAAGTAGACTATCAATATAAGTAATTAATTAAGTCTGGTAAAATCAGGGAGATCGGTTTTGGGTAAGTTCTAAAAATTTGGAGACTCTTACCTGAGGGATTAAAATTTCCTCAGTGCTCTTCCCCTAATCTATTAAAGATTTGAAAGGGACACAGAGAAAAGGGGGAAATGATAGACCCAACCTGATCTTTTATTAAAATTGAGAGCCATCTTGCCACAAAGCCATGAAAAGGTAATTTTGGCTTTACCATAAATTACTGCAAATTCTGAACCTGCTTGAAATGCCTGCCCGTGCCTTGAACTCACGCATGCCCGGCTCTCTGACCAGATAGCAGCCCTCTCTGAAACTTTAGTGACACATCATAAATATTTGCCTTCTCTGGCCAGACAACATCCCTCTCTGAGGCTCTAATGGTCCTCTGAATTCTGATGTAGGGACAGCAAAAAAAACCTAAACTACCATTAGTGTGATGCTTGTCAGAGTTCTGTTATCTGTAACACCCCTTTTGTGTAACTTTCTGGGCTATAAAGCTGGGCTGTAGGAAAGCTGGGGTTGCTGTCTTGTTCCGGCTGTTTTGGGAGGGGAGGCAGCATGAAAGGTAGAAATAATAAGATTAATTTAATATGATTTTAATTAGAGTCAGTGGTCTTTTCTTGTGTCGTGGTCTAACAATTAACACTCCAAAAACATGGAGCTCTGACGGCCTAAAGACTTCTTGAGGAACTTCCTCTGAGGTTGGGCACTTGAAATATATGTTGTTGTAAGGAGCTTTAGCTTCCTTTCTAGTGAGACCATCAAAGATGGGTTTGAATCTATGTGACCTGGAGGACATGGTTTCTTGTATTCTAATGAACATAAGGCAGCAGTGCTGAATTTTCTCTTTGTAGGTAAACTGTGGCCACTGCGTGCTAAGTGTCTCCCCGTGTGGACTGTGAAGCCATTTTTTCATCCTCCACTTTTCGTGGTGTTTCGTGCTGCTGCACTGGGAGTTTGGTATTTGCTTCATGAAATACAAAGAGTTCAACTGGGACCCAGTTTTGGAGGGAGTTCTGTCACTTGTGGTGGGTCAGGGTCTGCAGGAGAATGCAACAACCAGGTTATATCTCACAGAGCTTGCCCCCTTGTACATAGAAATCTGACTCTGAACTTTGCCCTGAAACCTCTCCATGTAACAAGATGCCTTTACATAGAAGGTTCTGCTGGATGCACAATGTCAGTCACAAGCCATTTGGAAGGCAATGGCAAATCCTCATGGCCACACCACAGATGTATTATCACACACCTGCCCACCACTGCAATAGGCCCAGTACTCAGCAGGCTCCAACTTACTGGCATCTTTGTTCTACACCATTTTCATGAAACCTGGTCAATCATGGCATTCTCTTGTACACTAATGATCAGCAACAAGACATCCAAAGGTTCTCTAGTGCCACCTGATTATTGGAATTTCAAAAATTTCATTGTATTTATCTAGCCAATTTTCATGGATGAAGTTGGAGACACTGTGGGTTTCAGTTCATTCAGGAACCATTAAATGGTGAGGAAGCTCATTTCAATGAAAGCTCTGGAGAACTCTCACAGGCAAGTCTTCCCATAGAGTCTTCAAAAGGTCACATGAAGCCAGGCCCATTGAGGTCTTCAATGTGACGTCCAAGGGTGTTCTGATTCTCAATTATGGCTGCCAAATCTTTCAGAATAAAATCATGTGATATCCTAGCTGAGATTCCAAGGCTCTGTGGAAAGCCACCCTGTCCTTGATCTCAGTTTCCAAGGGCGAATCCCATGCGTGGCCTCCTAAAATCTGAACACAGTTCATGGCAATATTTCTCTGAGATCAGTTCCAGAACTCAGACTTTAAGGGGAATCACACCAGAGTTCAAGCCCAGGTAGACCCAGTCATCACTTCCAACCGCCACACAAATGACCACAATTAAAACCAAGCACTCCCACAAGGCCCTCATCTTCTTCCATATAGACACTCATCATAACCTGTGGTTCGAGGTTTCCATGAGGGGATCAGTCCAAGACAGTGTACAAAATAACCTCCCTTGCCCCTCATTTGCCTAAAGTCAGGGTTGCCTGGACACCCTTCCTGAGAACCAGGAGTGATCAAATAGGCCTGCCATAAATACTGCTCTGCTTCCCGAATTTGAGGCCTACTGACTCTCGGGTATATATTCTTTATGTGAATTGGAATCATGAGAAAACCCAAGCACCTATGGGCTATCTTCTGCAGGGTTTGAAGAACTCATTTGACACAAAGGATCCCTATTTTCAATTGATGGAGGTCAGGAACCTTACAGAGGAAGGCGAGAGACTTCGTCCACAATGACTGCTTTTTTGGCCATTTTGGTTTTGGAAGCACACATGTAATCTTTCTTTAGATCCATCAGGTTCTGAGAATCTATGCAACAGCCTCACACATTGCCACGAGTCTGATGCAGACACATCCCTTTCCAAAGCAATTAAGCAAAGAGCTACAGGTGATGCCCATTAATTTCCATTGAAAAGCATTTTTTCAGGCTTCACAAAGGGGTGGACTGAGACAAAGACGTTTCTGACATTCAGGGCAACAGAACAATAGGTAAGCAAATGGCCCAAAGCAGGGTTTCTCGAATGATATCTGAGTTTTCTGAGATGATCCCATTCCCTTCAGCTATCCAGTACGTGGTCATGTCACAGAGCCTGGAGGTGGTACATATTGTGGACACCAAACCATGAGCCTATTCTGGAGAGTGGCCCGAATTCAAGAAGAAAACAGGAACTTAGGAAGATAGTAGTTGTTGCCCATCTATAAGGCAAGCCACAGTCCATATATAAATTGGGCAGGATGAATGCTGTGAAGCTTTCTACAAGACAGGAAACATCCATTGATGCATTCTCTTTTCTAATATCTACAACCACAGACACATTGGGATAAACAGACATAAAAACACTCGCCTTATCAAAAGACTTACTAGAAACGATCCAATCCAAACCAAACAAAGCGACTTTCCTACCTATTCCCAGATCATGAGACAAAACCACAAACTCACACGCACACCCACAAAGTCACCGCCTTCCCCCAAGTAGGTCTGTAACTATCCGGAGTGTCCTCTGACTGATGGGCCATACTATGTTCCCCCAAAATGGGCTATCCTATCTCAGATCTGGTCTCCTTGCCAACAATGTGAAGTTGTCAGGTGCCAGTGGTGAGCCACTACCTGCTTTCTCAGGAAAGGCCCCTCTTCAGAGCTCTCTTGGCATTTGGCCATCTTCACATCAGTAGTTACCAAGAAAGACTGACTCTGTCCTTGGTAAATCCAATCATGTGAGACCACTGGGACTGGGACTGGGACTGCCTCTGGGTGCCTGGCTTTTTGGATCCCAAGTTCAGAGAGTTCCATCACCAAGAAAGTGATGTAGGTCACTTCCTTCTGGAACTGAATGAGGTCACTGCCTAGGCAATCACTTTTTCCTAACATTTGCTTCCAAGTGTCCCAATAGATGGAGGCTGCCCCTACTTCCTGTGACACTTTCACAAGTTAGAATGGTATATCAAACATAGCACCCGGAAGCAGCTCTCCACACAGGCCTGGTTTGGTCCATCTTCTCTACATTAAGAAGAGAGAGATTGCTTCAGACACACCCATTCATCCTGACCAGGTTGTTTGTCGTGGAAGATGACTTTTGCTCTCTCAGGTCCTTCATAGCTTCCTCTATCTTCCCCAGGGTTCATTTCTGCATGGACCTTTGAGGTTCTCAGGAGGTGGAAGATCTCTTATGTTCCTGTATTGTAAGACCAACTCTGTCCCTGCTCTTCTGTAAAGTTAGATGGAGGGCAAAGAGTATGGTTAGGGTTAATAACATGTTTGATTTGGTTTAGGAATCATTCTGCTGGATGAATAATGGTATTGGGAACCTGCGATATTTGTAAGTATATATAGAGGTGAAATATATGTATGAAAACAGAAATCTAGGTAAGATTTGAAGCCCAGAAGGGCATTGGATCCTTGATTGGGATACTTAGCTTTGAATTATGTTCTGCACATGTGTCTCAGATAAATCTATACACAATGGTATAGGACCTTGTACTTGGATGATTGAATGTCGAAGAGAACATCCAGTCTAAAAAGGATAGTTGGTAGGATTAGGAAGATAGTTGGTAGAATTAGAAAAAAAGAGTGAGTATAGGATTTGAAAAAAAAGTTCTTTAGCAATAGGGTTTCAGGTAGAGAGAAAATGTAAATGTCAGCACATGTGAAGAGTTGGTCACAATGATGAATTGGGGAAAATATGTAGGAAAGCAGATATCAATAGAGACATAGGAAATCAGGCAAATGATAAAGTGATTGATTGGATTAGACATTTTCAGCAGGCTTGAAGTTGAGTATATAATCTTAGGAAGAAACACATATGTAGTCACCAATAGGATTGACATTTGAGAGCATTAGCCAACCTGGACACGGGTGATTTTTATAATCCATACTCATATTCCATTTAGGCTTTGGTACAATCGTAAGTGTGACTTTGCATTTTCTTGCCAGAATATTACTGTGATAAAATGTATATGTAGATCAGGTGACATGAGTATTTCTTGCACCATTTCTGGGAGCAATATTTTGAAGAGGTATAAATTAGTATTGGGGGCACAAATAGGTGTACCATGTGTGTATGAATATAGAGAGAATGATTGAATAGACCATTCTGTGAATAAATAATATAACTTGTTCCAACTTTACAAATTGGAATAAATTAATATCTCAAAATACATAGCAAATCTTATATTGATATACATACATTCATTCCAACCAGTTATACATCTAGTGGTAATATTAGGGTTGTAGTTTATCATAAATTCTGTGTGAGTTTTGCTTCAAAATTGATTATGGAAATTGAAAATAATGTGTTTGGAAAGAAGTCTCATGAAATGAGCAGTCAAAAACAAGTAGGAATATATGTGTTCTGAAGCAGGAAGTGATTGAATGTGTTACAAATGTTTTTAAATTTGTGAACTTGTGGATGAAATGTACATTTTATGATGTACAAAAACTGAAGAAATAGAAATGTACCAGTGTTGAATAAAATTGAACGTCAAAATACACATCATGTCCCATAGGAATCTACTAGCATTGATGTTAAAGTGGGTCAGTTACTGTAGAAATATAAGGATTTGTTTGCACCATTCACTGAAGTAAGTTTTCAGTACTAGAAAACAAATATGTATTTCAGGTGGATGAATGTTTCTGAAAATAATCTTATGAAAAGTTGATTATAAAACCACATACATGAACATTAGTGAATTTAGGGAGTGTATAATAAGACACATGTATTTCATATTTTGAAAAATCTAGAGTGTATATATATATATATATATATATATATATATATATATATATATATATATATATACACACACACAAATACATTGGAAAGTAGAAAATATATTCCAATCAAAATTCATCATGAAATATATATCATTCACAGATCCAAAAATATTAATTTTACTGAACATGGATTTATGTATAATGTTGCTCAACTAAAAAGCTCACTCATAGTTTGAATTTTCAGTTCCAAAAGCATTTAGGAGGAGTGATTTCTTCTCATACTTTCTATCTGCCAAGTTAGCCACCTCACAAAAATGTACGTGTATTCCAGGTAGGATTTTGTATGTGCATATAAAAATACATGTGCTGAATTGGCTACAGAAAATGGGAGACAGGAATTCACATGTGTGTTAACTTTAAAAACACATGGAGAACAATTTGAAGAAAAAAATTGACAAGATTTATAACTCCTAGCCTATATCATGCAAAAGGCAATACCAACTATTCACCATACCTCCTCTGAACTGCTTGTATTTCTATTCTGTTTGGGTTATTTTTCTCCATCATATTAGGATTAGTAGTCAGAGTCTAGTAGGGTATGGGTTAGTGTCAGAGTTTCAGTATTTCGAATGAAAAATTGCAAAATGTATCCAATGTGTATGTAAATATGTGCTACACAAAAATCTCCCCACTCTTATCCAGAACAATGTCTTGACAATACCTTCGCCCCAAGTAAGAAACAATTAGAGGAAAAGAGTTAGAAATTCCGTGAATACATATCTGGAATGGAAAACAATCAGGAGTTCACAATCTTGGAAGTGGTAGAGGAGTTTTCAAAAGTAAGGGACAGGGTAAACACTCCACAAAAATGGAATTCTGCTGGCCTAGAGACTTCTTGGGAAACTCTCTGTGAGGTTGGGCACTTGAAATATATGTTGTTGTCAGGAGCTTTAGCTTCCTTTCTAGTGAGACCATAAAAGCTGGGTCTGCATCTATGTGACCTGGTGTACATTGTTTCTTTTTTTCCCAATGAACATGAGGCAGCATTGCTGAATTCTCCCTTTGTAGGTAAACTGTGGCCCCTGGGGGCTAAATGTCTCCCCATGTGGACTGTGAAGCCATATGGTCATCCTCTATTTTCGTGGTGTTTTTTGCTGCTGCACTGGAAGTTTGGTACTTGCTTCACGAAATACAAGGAGTTTAAATGGAACACAGTACGGGAGGGAGTTCTGTCACGTGTGGTGAGTCAGGGTCTGCAGGAGAATACAAGAACCAGGCTTCTATCCCACATAGCTTGCCCCCTTGACTATAGCAACCTGATTTTGAACAGCGTCCTGAAACCTCTCCGTATAAAAAGATGCCTTTACATATAAGGGTCTGCTGGTTTGACCATGTCAGTGACAAGCCATTTGGAAGCCAATGGCAGATCCACATGGCCCCACCACAGATGTTTTATCACACACCTGCCCACCATTGCTCTAGGCCCACTACTCAGCAGGATCCAACTTTCTGGCATCTCTGTTAAACACCATTTTAATGAAAACCAGTCAATCAAGGCACTGTCTGGTATACTCATTGTTGGAAAAAGTATAAACGGCAGCCATACCCCAGAGAAAAACCCCAACATGGCGCCTAAGGACTTCTTCTTCCTACCTTCTTCTTTTCTGAAGTGGCGCGAAAAGTTCCCGCCCGGGTGAACTCTCCCACTGGTGCCAATTTCAAATCTCGCTGGCGGGGAACCTTAGCCCCAATGAGAACTAACTCCTGGGCTCCGGAGCTGATATCTGAAAGAACTTGCCAATAAACGGGTTGCCTGCCATTTATCTAAGTCCTTTCATCTCCTCCTTAGTTCTATATAAGCACACAGCTTTTTGCAATAAAATTGGAATTCTCCCGGCAAAGTGCCTTTGAGTGGGGAGTTCTTTCATTCTGGTGCCCCGTTTGAGGATACGGGTGAGCTCTTTCCAACAAGAGCCCCGTCCCCCGTTCCGCCCAGACACTCCGTCCTGGTCCGCTCGTTTCAGATGCCAGCTTCCTGCACTCACCACTGATCTGATGTATGTAAGCTTCCCCTGACCCCGGCTGGCCAACTTCCTTCGGGCTACCGCTAGTTTTGTGACCCTGATCGTCCAGCACACTCTAGACGCCCGGTAGGGGAGAGGGAATTCCTCCCACCAAGACCTTTACTGGTCACAGTGGACCCTCTAGTGATCCGTTTCCCTTTGGGGCATGAGGGTTCTGAGTTTACACGAGAGGCTCTGTGGTTTTTCCTCCTTTGCTGCCACTGCTGCTGCCGGCTAGATTTGCTGTTTCCTGCAGGGCTGCTGTGTCTGGCTGAAGCTGCCTCTCTGCTCAGGGAAAACTGAACTCCCGTCCTAGAACTGCATTCTGCTGGAGCTGGAGTTCTGTTTTCATTACTGACTTCTTCAGCTGCGTTCGAAAACTTTCCTGACGTCAGGTTGCCCATGGCTCCAAACCCATTGGGTCTTCCAGATCGCACTTCACTGGTGACGACCAGGTAGTACCCTCTGTATTTCCTCGCGACAGCTGGTCATTTTGGGGACACCCACGTGACCCCCATTCGCCCTGAATTTCCTGGAAGCCATTCCAGCTCGGGTTTTCTCTTTGTCTCTCTCGCTTACTCTTATTCTCTCTCTCTCTCTCTCTCTCTCTCTCTCTCTCTCTCTCTCTCTCTCTCTCTCTTCCATCTCTCCCTGTGACAATGGGCACCTCTTCATCTGTACCTGAAGCCTCACCTCTCAAATGTTTAATAAAAAATCTGGCCACACTCTCCCTCACACCAGACATCAAGCCCAAACTTTTAATTAAATTCTGTACCCAAGATTGGCCTCCATATCCACTGGATAATGGCAATCATTGGCCTCCAGAAGGCTCCTTAAATCCAAACCTCCCCTGGGACCTTTTTAACTACTGCCAGCGTCTGGAAAAGTGGAGGGAGATTCCCTGCATTGAAGGTATTAGCCTTCCCACACAGCACCTTTTCTCTGCTCCTCCTGCCCTCCCCCTCAGGTCCTCTTTGCTTGCAATCCCCACTCTTTCCCTACTTCTACTTCTGACTTCACAGATTCTTCCTCATTCAACCCAGCAGATGAACCCCCACCTTCTCCCCAGCCCCATCTGCCCCTTCTCTTCTGCAATACCCTCCTCATCCTCTGCCTGATTCCATGGATCCTCAGCCTTCCATTTTATCCCCCTCCCCTCCGTCCTCTTCTGCCTGCTCCACTTCCTCCTCTTCCAAAGAGACACTCCCTTCCCCTCCCTCTCCTTCCTGTCCTCCGCCTGCCTCTCTCAGTCCTCCTTTTACCAGGTCTAAAGGACACCTTCGCACCCCTAAGAGAATCGCACCCCTTCGTGAGGTAGCTGGTCCCGAGGGTGTCATGAAAGTCCATGTGCCCTTCTCCAGGTCAGACATTACTCAACTAGAGAGCAAGTTAGGCTCAATCACCACTAAACCCACCACTTACATTCGGGAGTTTCAATGGGTCCTGCAAGCATATAGCCTCACTCATCATGACATATACATGCTCTTGGCGAATACACTTCTCCCCAAGGAAAGGCAATGGGTCTGGGAGCTAGCCCAAGCCCATGCTGATGAAAATCATAGGACCAATCCTGACCACCCCACGGGCTCTCATGCTGTCCCAGAGCAGGAACCCTATGGGATTACAACACCCTTGAAGGCTTACAGACTCATGACCTTTTTACATCCTGCCTCTTGGCGGGCCTGAAAAAGGCGACCCACAAGGCTGTTAACTTTAAAAAGGTGAAGGAGGTCATTCAAAGGAAGGAGGAAACACCTTCAGAATTCCTGGATAGACTAACCAAGGCCCTTCAACACTGCACATAACTCGACCCAGAAACCCCTGATGGCCGTCATCTCTTAATGACATATGTTCTGGCCCAAAAATACTCCGACATTAAAGCCAAGCTTAAAAAGCTTGAACAGGGCCCTGCTACTCCTCAGACCGAAATCCTCGCTGTCTCTTTAAAGGTTTTTCATGGTAGAGAGGATGAAATTGAATGCCCTAGGCAGAGAGCTGAAAATGCCAAATTCCAAATGTTGGCCCAGGTCATTCAGAGAAGGCCATCACCACGCCGTCCCAATGTGACACCCCCTGGAGCTTGCTTCAAATGTGGTAAGAATTGTCCTTCGCCGAGAACACCCTACAACTCCTGCCCAACATGCCATCAAAGGAGACACTGGGGGGCAGACTGCCCAACAACCCGGAAGGGAGGTTGGTCAGCCAGCCGGCAACCCCAGCCTCTCCTGGGCTTGGCAGAGGAGGAATGATGGAGCCCTGGGCCTTCCCTCCAGACTATTACCATCAAGAATCAAGAACCTAGGGTCACCTTCCTGGTGGATGGACGCTTCATTACCTTCCTTTTGGATACTGGTGCCACTTTTTCGGTCTTGAGGGAGTATTGGGGTTCTACCACACCCTCAAAAACTCCTATTGTCGTGGTAGGAGGTAAACATATTTTCCCTCAAAATCCCTTTTGTCCTTCACTCACTCCTTTCTCGTTATGAGCCATTGCCCCATTCCCCTTCTGGAAAGGGACATACTCTCACTATTAAAAGTCACCATTCACATATCACCCCACACCTCTCCTACCTCTCATTTCCTCATGATGTTCCTAGGGGCAGATACACCTCCTCCATGCACTCTCCCACGACTATCTAAACCAGTTAACCCTGAGTTTTGGGACACAACTACACCCTTTATGGCTAAATGCAGTCCTATTCATATTGTCTTACTGGACCCTTCAAGATATATTAGTCAACCATGATATCCACTCACAACCACAGCCTTCCTCGGATTAGAAGCCATCATCCAGGATTTATAATGAAAGGGGTATCTTAGGCCTACACACTCTCTTTCAACACCCCCATTCTGGCAGTTAAGAAACCTAACGTGTCCTACAGGCTGGTTCTAGACCTTCCCCTTGTCTACTCCTCTGTGGTCCCCATCCACCCGCTAGTGTCCAACCCTTACACCCTCCTCTCTCAGATCCCTGCCACTACTACCCACTTCTTGGTTCTAAATTTGAAACATGCATTCTTTTCTATTCCCTTGTTCTCAGAATCTCAGGATATCTTTGCTTTTACTTGCACTTACTCTTACACCCGCCATTCTCATCAGCTTACTTGGACTGTCCTCCGACAGGGATTCAGGGATAGCACCCATCTCTTTGGCCAAGTTCTTGCCCAGGACCTCACATCCTTTCACCCGACCTGTCCTGACTCTACTCTCCTTCAATATGTCGATGACCTTCTTCTATGTAGTCCCTCTGGGAACACTCTCAATCCCACACTGCTCAGCTTCTTAATTTCCTAGCAGACAAGAAAAATAGGAAGTCTCCCCACAAGGCCCAGGTTTCCCAGTCTTCTGTCACCTTTCTTGGTTTTTGCCTTACACCCAGAAAAAAGGAAATAACACTGGATAGGAGGCAACTCCTCTCTGATCTTCCAGTGCCCCATACAAAAGCCAAAATACTATCATTCCTAGGACTAGCAGGTTATTTTAGGGCCTGGATCCCAAATTATTCTCTTCTATACAAATCCTGTATGAACTAGCAAAGGGACCCCCTAGTGAATCTCTTGCCTCCTCCCCAAACTACCACTTGCACAGGCTTCAGCAACTTGTCTTAAAGGCACTTGCCCTTCACCTTCCTGATCTTTCAAGACCATTTCATGTATATGTCCATGAAAAAGGGAGGCAAGAACTTGGGGTCTTAGGTCAAAATTATGGGCCTACATTTGCACCTGTGGCATATTTGTCCAAGCAAATTGACCCTACCATCCGTGAGTGGGCCCCTTGCTTAAGAGCTCTGGCTGCTGGACAAATTTTACACAAAGAAGCCTCTAAGCTTACTTTTGGGGCCCCTTTAACTATCCACTCCCCACATCACTTGAAGGATCTTTTAGCTTATAAGGGCTTTCAAACCCTTCCTCCATCCAGAGTTCTGTCACTCCTCACTTCCTTTCTGGAAAACCCTAATATTACTTTCCTCCCCTGCTCTGCACAGAACCCTGCCTCACTGCTCTCAATGACTCCCACGTCTAACACACCAACTCATAATTGGTTGGAAACCTTAGATGATTTCCTCCCCTGTCATTCTTCCATTTCTGAGAGACTACTAGCCAAGCCTGACCTTATCTGGTTTACTGATGGCAGTTCCTTTAGGCAGAATTGCACTCATTACTTTGGATACACTGTAGTTTCAGCCACTGAGATTATAGAGGCCAAAGCTCTGCTTTCAGGAACTACCAACCAGCAGTCTGAACTTATAGTAGCCACTCGTGCCTGCCTTCTTGCACAAGGCAAATCCCTAACCCTTTATACTGATTCAAAATATGTCTTCCATATCTTATCCCATGCTGCAATATGAAAGGAGCGAGGCCTACTTACCACCAAAGGTAATGTGATCACTAATTCGGCTCTTATAACCAATCTGATAAAGGCCTCCCACTTACCCACCCAGGTGGGAGTTGTCCATTGTAGGTCTAATTAGAAGGACGTCTCTCCTATCACTGAGGTCAATGCCAAAGCTGACCAGGCGGAACAAATGGCTGCTACCACTTCCAATGATGGACCCCCTGGGGGACATATAATGGCCACTTTAGACAGCTCATCTGAAGCCCCTACTTCTTCCAGTAAGAACAAGGATCTCTTCAAGTTCCTTCATACTCTATTCCTTTCCAATTCTCAGTCTTTGACCCTCTTTTTACAGAGCTTCTTCTCACTCACCCTCTCTGACAAAGCCATGCTACAGAATATAGCCTCTAATTGTCAGACTGTCAGTGGACCAACACTTATACTCCTTTAAGGCCCAAACCTTTTCCTTCCCACCAAGCCCGGGGACACATTCCCACTGCTGACTGGCAGGTAGACTTCACCAACATGCTCACAGTATGGCGCACTAAATACCTCCTTGTCTTTGTGGACACTTTCTCTGGTTGGATTGAGGCATTTCCCACTTCCAATAAAACGGCTTCCACTGTAGCTTTAATCTTACTGACAGACATCATCCCCAGGTTTGGTATGCCCACTTCTCTACAATATGACAATGGCCCTGAGTTTATTTCTAGAATCACACAAAAGGTCTCTCAAGCCCTCTCCTTCAAGTGGCATTTCCACTGTCCATATTATCCCCAAGCTTCAGGGAAAGTGGAAAGGGTAAATTGTACTCTAAAGAAAGTCCTTACCAAATTTACAATGGAATTAAACTTAGACTGGGTCAAACTCCTTCCCTTGGATTTGCTTCGAATCAGAGCTCTCCCTAAAAACCATCTTTACTGTCTCCCTTTGAGATAATGTATGGAAGACCTCTTATACCCCCTGGGTTGGTCATTTCACAAGGACCTCTCACCAGAGATTTGTCTTTGCCTCTTTTGTATCATCTCCGCTCGGAACTCTGGAAATATCAGGACTGGCTTCATCCGGACCCAGTGTCCTCTCCAAACATTCCTCCCTTAACACCTGGGAGTCTAGTATATTATAATACCCCAGAGGAGAAAGGGACTCTTGCCCCAAAATGGGAAGGCCCCTATCCTGTCATTCTCTGTACCCCCACTGCCGCCAAACTCTCCTTACCAGACAACCGTCTAACTCCCTGGATTCACATTTCTAGGTTGAAGCCATATCACCAGGAGGCCCCACCTGCTGACGACAGGACCAACCCAGAGGAACTCCAAGAATCACCTCCTGGACCTCCCTTTAACTCCTGCTCTCCACACTCATCTCACCCATTTAAGTTGCGGCTCACACGGTGTTCCATGCAGCCCAATTCCTCTTAAAAAAGTCACAATGGGCTCTCTCAACACCCTAATCTTCTGTAACTGCTTGTTTTTTGTGCTCTGCTTATTTTCTGTGCTCTATCGGGACTGGTCTTTACCCTCCTCTCCTACCATGTATTTATTCACTCTTCAGGAACGATACTCAGAACATGGCATGTAGAAGGTCCGTGCAGTGGATTCAACTACTTGCTTCATCCACAACTGCACCTCTATTTCCCTAAAATTGTCACCTTCAAGGACCTTCGTCCCTGGTAGCTGGAACTGGCTTTTCATTTGCTTCCTTTTTGATCAAACAAAAGACTATTGTCATTGGTGGCCTGAGATATATAATGGGTGCCCCTATTGGTCATGCAGGTTCCATGATGAACATGGTAGCTATTCTTACCACTCACTTGGTTACCCTAAAGTGTGGACTTCTAGTTACCTAAAGTGGGATAAAGTCTCTTTATCTGATAACAATGGATGGTATACTTTAGATATACCTGACCCCAAGGCCAAACGTTGGGACTATGTTGAGTTTGCTGTCTATGCTCAGACAACCTCAGTCAGACCCACAGGGTGGATGACTATTGGCCGCACCCTGATTACGCCACCTAAGGCAACCATCCAGGTAGTCGAACACATTAAGGACTCAGAATCAAAACTTTTAGATCTTATCCATAGCTCATCCACAAAGGATTCAGACCCTTCAACCCCCTCAGGTCCCCCTGACACATGGCTCAATTTGTTACACCAATCTCTTCGATTATTAAACTCCACCCCTCTTTCTGTGCCTCCTTCTCAGTGCTTTCTCTGTGCTTCACTTAGTCCCATTAGCGGCAGGAAATATTTCAGCAAAAACCTACAATTTCTCTAAGAAAGGACAACCCCTACATGTGACACGTATCCCACTGTGGGAAAGTTATTTCACCAATACTTTATTTGCTTTCATCTGTTTCCACCTGCCAATAATGAATCCTTTACCCATTTGTTCCTTGAGCTTAAGCACCCAATCGAGCCCTGCATTTATGCAACCTGGACATTTCCTCTGGTGTAATGGGTCTTTAAGTACCTCAACGATCAATGTCTCTGGCACCTGTTTCTTGGTTACTGTAGTTCCTCAGCTGTCTTTGTATACTCCCACCGAATTCCGACAGTTGGCCCTACCTTCCTGAACCCGTAGGGCAGTCTTTCTGCCGGTTCTGGTAGGCCTCACTTTAACAACCTCAGTGGCGGGTCTCGGACTCTCTGGTGGAGCTATAGGTCATGCTCTATGGGCATTCAAAGACCTGCAACAAAAACTGCAGGAAGCACTCGATACCACTGCTGAGTCTCTGGGCTCCTTGCAGCACCAGGTTACTTCATTGGCACAAGTGGCTTTACAGAACCAAAGGGCAATTGATCTTCTCACTGCAGAAAAAGTGGGTACATGCCTATTCCTCAGAGAGGAATGTTGCTCTTATGTTAATGAATCTTTGCTGATAGAAAAAAATGTTGTTAAATTGCAGAAATTATTGACCAAATTGCTCAAACCTAGCTCCTCCAATCCCATAACAGGGTTCTTCCAATCCTATCTTGCCATGTACTTACTACCTATCTTGGGGCCCCTTATTGGGATGCTCCCTTTTTTTGCTCTCTTGCCATGCATAATAAAGTTCCTTCAAACCCAACTGCAAAAAATTTCTAATCAAAATTTCAACCAGCTTTTGCTTAGGCACTACCATCCTCTGATGACCGATGAACCCCTAACATCTCCAAGAGAACAGTTCACTCAGTGATGAAGCTCACTACCAGGCACGATGGAATGCAACGTACATCAGACAGCGGGAGGCAACGAGCTTGGAGAACCTCTTAATCTGCCATCCTGGATTCATGAGTCTTTATGACCTTCTAAGCTTCCTCATGGCCCTTGGCCTCTTCTATGTCAGTCCCCCAACATGGAACTTCTGCCAAAAATTGACCTTTGCTTTAATTTTTATCTTCATTCTGTTTTTATTCGCTCTGATCTTCTTCAAGTGCTGGTGACGCCATGACCAGGCAACGCTTCCAGTATTTCCTAGAGTCTCTGTTACAGGACCAGTAGCTGATACCAACAATCTCCTCCATCCAGAACTGGTTTCATGCCATCGACAACTTGTGGCATCAGGGAACTTTCATAGACTTTACCCCTACTGAAGTAGCTATCTATACCACTGGCTTTTATTTCTGGCTGCCATGATATCCCCAGACCTGGCCCCCGAGCATTTGTCCACTTCCCTTTCTAGGCCCCACAGCACCCCCACACAGCAGGCAGCAGCCAGAAATGACAAACAATGCCCCACTTTCTAAGAAAACAAAAAGGGAGGAATGTTAGGAAAAGTATAAATGGCAGCCATACCCCAGAGAAAAACCCCAACATGGCACCTAAGGACTTCTTCTTCGTACCTTCTTCTTTTCTGCAGTGGCGTTAAAAGTCCCCGCCCTTGTTAACTCTGCAGCCAGCGCCAATTTCAAATCTCACTGGTGGGGAACCTTAGCCCCAATGAGAATTAATTCCTGGTCTCCGGAGCTGATATCTGAAAAAACTTATTCTCAGAACATGAGACCAAATCACAAACCCACAACCACACCCACAAAGGCACCTCCTTCCCCCAAGTAGGTCTGTGACTATTCGGAGTGTTCTCTGACTGCTGGGCCATACTATGTTCCTCCGAAATGGCCTGTCTTGTCTCAGATCTCGTCTCCTTGGTCAACTCTGTGAAGTTGACAGGAACCAGTGGTGAGCCACTACCTTCTTTCTCAGGAAAGGCCCCTCTTCAGAGCTCTTCTGGCAATTGGACATCTTCAAATCAGTAGGTACCAAGAAAGACTGACCCTCTCCTTGGTAAATCCAAACAAGTGAGACAACTGGGACTGGGACTGGGACTGGCTCGGGGTGCCTGGCTTCCTGGATCCCAAGTTCAGAAAGTTCCAACACCAAGGAAGTGAGGTGAGGTCACTTCCTTCAGGAACTGAATGAGGTCACTGCCTTGGCAACCACTTTGTTTTAGCAGTTGCTTCTTATGGTCCCTTTAGATGGAGGCTGCCCCTACTTCCTGTGACCCTTTCATAAGTTAGAATGGGATATAATCCATAGGCTCTCAGAAACAGCTCTCCAAAAGGCCTGGTTTGGTCCGTCTCCTCTACATTAAGAAGACAGAGGCTGACTCAGACACCAAACTTCATCCTACCAGGTTGTTTTCCATGGAAGATGACTTTTGCTCTCTCAGGTCCTTCATAGCTGCCTACATCTTCTCCAGGGATCATTTCTGCACATACCTTTGAGGTTCTCATCAGGTGGAAGATCCCATACATTCCTGTATTGTAAGACCAACACTGTCATTGCTTTTCTGTAAAGTTAGATTGAGGGAACAGTGTATGGTTAGTGTTAATAACATTTTCAATTTTGATTAGAAACCATTCTGCTCGATGAACAATGGTATTGGGAACCTGTGATATTTATAAGAATATAGAGGTGAAATATATGAACGAAAAGAGAAATCTAAGTAAGATTTGAAGCCCAGAAGGTCATTGGGTTCTTGATTGGGATACTTAGCATTGAATTACGTTCTGCACAGATGTCTCAGATAAATCGATATACAATGGCATAGGACCTTGTACCTTGGATGATTGAATGTAGAAGAGAACATCCAGTCAAAAAGGGATAGTCGGTAGGATTAGGAAGACAGTAGGTAGGTTTAGGAAGAAGAGTGAATATAGGATTTGGACCAAAGTTTTTAGCAATAGGGTTTCGGTTAGAGAGTGAATGTTAGTGATAGCACATGTGAAGATTCAGTCACAATGATGAACTGGGGAAAATATGTAGGAAAGCAGATATCAATAGACACATTACAAAATCATTCAAAGTGTAAAGTGAGTGACAGCTTTAGACGTATTCAAAGGGTTGAGTTTGAATATATAATCTTTGGAAGAAACAAATATGTAGTCACCAATAGGATTTTCATTTGAGATCATTAGGCAACCTGGACATTGATGTTTTTAGTAATCCAGGATCACTTTCCATTTAGGTATGGTACAATCATAAGTGAGAACTTTGCTTTTTCTGTTCAGAATATTACTGTGATAAAATGTATATGTAGATCAGGTTACATGTATTTGTTCCACCATTTCTGGGAGCAATATTTTGAAGACGTATAAATTAGTATTGGGGGTACAAAGAGGTCTACCCTGTGTCTATGAATATAGAGATAATACATGAATAGACCATACTGTGAATAAATAATATAACTGGTTCCACTTTAAATAATGGATTGAATTGATATCTGTAACTAAGTAAGAAATCTTATATTGATATACAATCATTCTTTCCAACCACTTATACATTTAAAGGTAATATTAGGGTTATGGTTTATCATGACGGGTGTTTTGCTTCAAATATGATAAAGGAAATCGAAAATAATGTGTTTGGAAAGAAGTCTCATGAAAAGAGCAGTCAAGAAACATGGAGGAATACATGGGTTCTGAAGCAGGAAGTGATTTGAAGTTAAACAAATGCGTATAAATTTGCTAAATTGTGGATGAAATATTTATATTTCCTCTGATGTGCATAAACTGAAGAAATAGTAATGTTCCAGTGTTGAATAAAAATGAACGTCAAAATGCACATCATGTCCCATAGGAATCTAATCTACTTGCATTGATGTTAAACTCGTGTCAGTTACTGTAGAAATATTATGATTTGGCTTTTTTTTTGGTGTTATAATACAATTTATTTTAGTACTAGCATGCCACAGAATGTAGAGGAAGGAACAATGGATTATTATTATCATTGTGATAATTTAAGTTTTTATATCACATTAAGCTATAATATGGCATAATATATCTTATGAATTAGAGAAAAATTTTTTTAAAAAACCTATTATTTAAGGACCATATGCACTGACAATTTAAATGGCTTTCTCGTGATTTCAATTTCTATCAATTGTGTATTAATTGCCAAATATTTATTTTAGTACTTTTCATATTCATAATTGATATAAAGTCAATTGTTTAATTCTTCTTGTAAGTAGTTACTTATTACAGCAGGGACATTATTAATAATTCTAAATCTTTATAAGAAAAATGGTACAAAGTTATTTTCATGCAAAATTAAGAATAATTGCCTTCTCTGAATGTTTGATTGTTAATACATATAACAAAGAGCTTTTGATGAGTCTCTTCCCCAGTAAAACATAAAATGCAAAGATATAGTTGGGTATGTATGTCCAAATAAAGATAAGAAGAAATACACATTATTAGCTAGAAACAATTAAATAAAAGATGAAAAGAAAAATCCAATACATTGTACGAACTTGTCAGATGAGGTAGTATTCTGGAAGAATAGCCTAAGGCTAGACATGGTCCATGACAAAATATTAACTAAAAAAATGAAATATGAAAAATATAGGAAATGCTATGAATTTTTCATGAAGGTAGGTGAATTATTCTTTAATCTCATTTTATGTGCATTTTCAAAAGCCAAATTTCTGGTAAAATAAATTTGTGATAGTTACAACTACACAAAACAAAGTTTCTGCTTAGCAAAATGAATGCATCTCAACCCTTTTTTAGCTGATTTCTTCCCACTCAATTTTAAACCTTTATTTATATATTTATTTTTATTGGTTGTTCAAAACATTACAAAGCTCATGATATATCATCTTTGATACATTTTTCTCATTTGGTTTATGAACTCCCATTTTTTCCCCAAATAAGAATTGCAGAAACACATTGCTTACACATTCACATTTTTACATAATGGCATATTAGTGACTGTTGTATTCTTCTACCTTTCCTATCCCCTACTATCCCCCCTCCCCTGCCCTCCCATCTTCCCTCTCTACCTCATGTGCTGTTGTTTAATTCTCTCCATTATTTCCTCCCCATTTCCCCTCACAACCTATTATGTGTAATTTTGTGTATCATTGAGGGTATTCTACCATTTCCATATGCTTTCTGTTCTCTCTCCCTTTCTCTCCCCCCACACGTCTTTGTATAATGTTAATCTTTTCCTCATGCTCTTCCTCCCTTTCTGTTCTTAGTTGCTCTCTTTATATCAAAGAAGACATTTGGCATTTGTTTTTTTAAGGATTGGCTAGCTTTGCTTAGCATATTCTGCTCTAATGCCATACATTTCACTGCAAATTCTATGATTTTGTAATTTTTTAGTGCTGCGTAATACCCAATTGTGTGTAGATTCCACATTTTTTTTTATCCATTCATCTATTGAAGGGTATCTAAGTTGGTTCCACAGTCTAGCTGTTGTGAATTGTCCCGCTATGATAATTGATGTGGCAGTATCCCAATAGTACGCTGTTTTAAGATCCTCAGGGAATAGTCCAAGAAGTGTGATAGCTTGGTCAAATGGTGGATCCATTCCCAGCTTTCCCAGGAATCTCCATACTGCTTTCCAAATTGGCTGCACCAATTTGCAGTCCCACCAGCAGTGTACAAGTGTCCCCTTTTCCCCACATCCTCGCCAACACTTACTGTTGTTTGACTTCCTAATGGCTGCCAATCTTAATGGAGTGAGATGGTATCCTAGGGTGGTTTTGATTTGCATTTCTCTGACTGCTAGAGATTGTGAGCATTTTTTCACGTACTTGTTGATTGATTGTATGTCCTCCTCTGTGAAGTGTCTGTTCAGGTCCTTGGCCCATTTGTTGATTGGGTTATTTGTTACCTTACTTTTTAATTTTTTGAGTTCTTTGTATATTTTGGATATTAGGGCTTTATCTGAAGTGAGAGGGGTAAAAATTTGTTCCCAGGATGTAGGTTCTCTATTTACCTCTCTTATTGTTTCTCTTGCTGAGAAAAAAAAAAAAAAACTTTTAGTTTAAGTAAGTCCCATTAATTTATTCTTGTTATTAACTCTTGGGCTATGGGTGTCCTATTAAGGAATTTGGAGCCCGATCCCACAGTATGTAGATCGTAGCCAACTTTTTCTTCTATCAGATGCAGTGTCTCTGATTTGATATCTAGCTCCTTGATCCATTTTGAGTTAACTTCCTTGCTTGGGGAGAGAAAGGGATTCAGTGTCATTTTGTTGCATATCGATTTCCAATTTTTCTAGCACCATTTGTCCTTCGTATATTGCAGGTTTTTAGCCCCTTTTATCAAATATAAGAAAGTTGTTATTTTGTGGAATGGTTTCTGTGTCCTCTATTCTGTACCATTGGTCCACCTGCCTGTTTTGGTACCAGTACCATGCTGTTTTTGTTACTATTGCTTTGTAGTACAGTTTGAAGGCTGGTATCGCTATACCTCCAGATTCAAACATCCTGCTTAGAATTGCTGTTGCTATTCTGGGTCTTTTGTTTTTCCATATGAATTTCATGATTGCTTTATCTTTTCTACAAGAAATGTCGTTGGGATTTTGATTGGCATCAATTTAAACCTGTAGAGAATTTGGGTAATATCGCCATTTTGATGATGCTAGTTCTGCCTATCCATGAATTGGGTATATTTTTCCATATTCTAAGATCTTCTTCTATCTCTTTATATTTCTGTAGTTTTCATTTATAAATCTTTCACCTCTTTTGTTAGGTTGATTCCCAACTATATAATTGTTTTTCCAATTATCTTATTTTCTTTGAGGATATTTTGAATGGAGTGGTTTTCCTCATTTCCATTTCAGAAGTTTTGCTGCTGATATGCAGGAATGCCTTTGATTTATGCGTGTTGATTGTATATCTTGCCACTTTGCTGAATTTATTTATTAACTCTAGCAGTTCCTCTGTAGACCCTTTTGGGTCTGTTAAATATATTATCATGTCATCCGCAAATAGCGATAATTTAAGTTCTTCTTTTCCTAGTTTTATGCCTTTAATTTCTTTTGTCTGTCTAATTGCTATGCCTAGTATTTCAAGAACTGAATTAAATAGAAGTGGTGATAGAGGGCATCCCTCTTGTTCCAGATTTTAGAGGGAATGCCTTCAGCTTTTCTCAATTTAGGATGATGCCAGCCTGAGGTTTAGCATATATAGCTTTTACAATCTTGAGGTAAGTTCCTGTTATCCCTAGTTTTTCTAGTGTTTTCAACATAAAGGGATGCTGAACTTTGTCGAATGTTTTTTCTGAATCTATCGATACGATCATATGGTTGTTGTCTTTAAGTCTATTGATGTGGTGAATAGCATTTATTGATTTCCGTATAATGAACCAGCCTTGCATCCCAGGGATGAATCCTACATGATCATGGTGCATAATTTTTTTGATATGCTTTTGTATTCGATTCACCAAGATTTTATTGAGAATTTTTGCATCCAAGTTTATTAGAGATATTGTTCTGTAGTTTTCTTTCTTTGAAGTGTCTTTGTCTGGTTTTGGGATCAGGGTGATATTGGCCTCATAGAATGAATTTGGAAGAGTTCCTTATTTTTCTATTTCTTGAAATAGCTTGGAAAGTATTGGTATTAATTCCTTTTTGAAGGTTTTGTAGATCTCTGCTGTATACCCATCCGGTCCATGGCTTTTTTTGGTTGGTAGTATTTTGATGGCTTCTTCTATTTCTTCCTTTGTTATTGGTCTGTTTAAATTGTGTGTGTCTTCCTGACTCAATCTGGGCAGATCACATGACTTAAGTAGTTTATTGATATCTTCACTATCATCTATTTTATTGGAACATAGGGTTTCCATATACTTTCTAATTATCTTCTTATTTCTGTAGTGTCTGTTGTGATATTGCCTTTTTCATCCCGTATGTTAGTAATTTGAATTCTCTCTTTTCTTCTCTTCCTTAGCATGGCTAAGGGCCTGCAAATCTTATTTATTTTTTCAAAGAACCACCTTTTAGTTTTATCAATATTTTCAATTTTTTTTGTTTCAATTTCGTTGATTTCTGCTCTAATTTTAATTATTTATTGTCTTCTACTACATTTGCTGTTGTTTTGCTCTTCTATTTCTAGGTTTTTGAGGTGTAGTGTGAGTTCATTTATTTGCTGATTTTTCTTTTTTTTTTTTGAGGAAAGAACTCCAAGAAATGAATTTCCCTCTTAAAACTGCTTTCATTGTGTCCCATAAATTCCAGTATGTTGTGTCTGTATTGTCATTTGTCTCTACGAATTTTTTTTATCTCCTCCTTTATGTCTTCTGTAAACCATTGATCATTCAGTAGCATGTTGTTCATTTTCCATGTGATGTAGGATTTTTCCTTCCTTCTTTTATCATTGATTTCCAGATTCATTCCATTATGATCAGATATTCTGCATGGTATTATCTCCACGACTTTATATTTACTAAGAATTGCCCTATGGCATAATATATGGTCTATCTTTGAGTAGGATCCATGTGCTGCTGAGAAGAACGTGTATCCACTTTTTGATGGTTGATATATTCTATATATGTCGGTTAAGTCTAGGTTACTGATTTTGCTGTTGAATTCTATAGTTTATTTATTCAGTTTTTGTCTAGAGGATCTGTCTAATGGCAAGAGCGGTGTGTTGAAGTCACCCATAATTATTGTGTTGTAGTTTATTTGACTATTGAACTTGAGGCGAGTTTGTTTTATGAGTGTTGCAGCTCAATTGTTTGGTGCATACAAATTGATAATGGTTATGCATTGTTGGTGCAAGGTTCCTTTTAACAGTATATAGTGTCCTTCTTTATCCCTTTTGATTAACGTAGGTTTGAAGTTGATTTTATTCGATATGAGTATGGCCACTCCTGCTTGCTTCCGAGGGTCATGTGAGGGGTATGATTTTTCCCAAACTTTTAATTTCAGCCTCTGTATGTCTTTACCTATCATATGAGTCTCCTGAAGGCAGCATATTGTTGGATTTTTTTTTTTTTGATCAAGGTTACTAGCTTATGTCTCTTGATTGGTGAGTTTAGGCCATTAACATTTAAGGTTACAATTGAAATATGATTTCTACTTCCAGTCATGTTTGTTTGTTTGTTTATTTATTCATTCATTTATTTATTTATTTTGGTTAGTTTTTACTTTTTGGTTATTTTCCTCTCCCTTTACTGAGATACCTCCTGCTGCTAGTTTCAGGCATTACTTTTCAAATCCTCTTCTTGTAGTATTTTGCTCAAAATGCTTTGCACTGCTGGTGTTCTGGCTGTGAATTCTTTTAGCTTTTGTTTATCGTGAAAGACTTAAATTTCATTGTCAAATCTGAAGCTTAATTTTGCTGGATACAGTATTCTTGGTTGGAATCCATTATTTTTGAGCGTTTGAAATACTTTGTTCCAGGATCTTCTTGCTTTCAAAGTTTGTGATGAAAAAAATCAGTCGTTAACTTAATTGGTTTACCCCTGAATGTAACCTGCCTACTTTCTCTGGTAGCTTTTAATATTCTCTCTTTGTTCTGTATGTCCTTGTTCTGGCTATCTTCATAAATATTTGTCTTGGAGTTGGTCTATTATGGTTTTGAATGCTTGGGGTCCTGTAGGCTTCCAGGATTTGGCAATCCATTCCATCTTTCATCTCTGGGAAATTTTCTAGAATTATTTCATTTAATATGTTGTCCATTCCTTTGGTTTGAATCTCTATGCCTTTTTCTATCCCGATGACTCTCAAATTTGTTTTTTTTTTATGACATCCCATATCTCTTGAATAGATTGCTCATGGGATTTAAGCATCTTTTCTGTGTTTACTCTATTCTTTTCAAGTTGATAAACTTTGTCTTCATTATCTGACGTTCTAACTTCTACTTGATCTAGTCTATTTGTAATACTCTTCGTTTGAGTTTTTAATTTGGTTTATACTTTCCTGCATTTCTAGGATTACTGTTTGATATTTCTTTTTAATGTCTCTATCTCCTGGTAAAGCTCATTCTTTGCCATTTGAATTTGTTTGTTTATTTGATTTTCAAAATATAGTTTTATTGCTTGGACTTGCTGCCTCATGTCTTCTCTAATATTCCTTTCCATCTGAGTTAGGTATGCCTTGAGTTTTTTCCCTATCCCTATTTCTGATGCTTCACGGTCCTCCTTTAGAATTTAGTTGTCCTGCATTTTTTGCACACCTTTTTTTCCCTTGTTTTTTCATGATGTTCACGTTACTTTTCAGCTCAATTTGATTGCTGTGTTTCTGCTTTCTTCAATAGATTTGTTTTGGTTTTATATATCTCTGTTGTTTCTCTTTTGTGTTTGTAGACTATGCCTGCAAAAGTGGATTCCACTTGGAAGGAATTCCGACAGCTGAGCTCCAGTGATGTCACCTGTCTGCTATGGCGGGCCCCAGGCTCCTTGCCGGGGTGTTTGAATGGGGGGGTGGGACTGGACTGTCTCTGGTTGGTTTCACCTCCCGGTCGCTGGCGGGCGGGCGGTCTCCAGCCATCCAGTCGTGCAATCAGCGAATGGGCTGTCACCGGCGGGCGGGTGATCTCTAGCTGCCCAATTGCGCAGGCAGCCAGCGGGTGATTGGTTGCTGGTGGGCAGGCGTTCTCCAGCCTCCTAGTCACGCGTGTCTGTCCTCTGGTCCCCTGGTTTCCTCTGCGAGTCCTGATTTCCCCTGCTACACCAGATTTCCCCTGAGTGATGCCTCTTGGCAGCTCAAACTGTACTCTTTGCCTGCCGTTCCTTGGGTGTGGAGGGTGTCTATTGGGAACACTGGCACTCTATTGTTTTGATTTTTCCCGCTTGCCCCACCCATTGCGCTGGCTAGACAAGTTTTGTTTTCACCGGTGATGGGAGGAAGGTTGAAGGTCAGGTGCCACTAGTTTTCCCCCCGTCTTTATGAAGGCTTTCTCTGGTAATCCCTCCCCCGGAAAGCCTAAGAGAGAATTTTTGCGAATTACCTGCTGTATGGGAGATAAGCTGAGTAACACACACCTGTTTTGTTGTTGCAATCTGTCGGAGAGTGGTGGTGGATACTTCAGCTCTCCAAGATGGTGGCCGTTGGTTTCCTCGGTGGAGTTTCGGTTGTGGGGGATAGAACTGTAACACTTTCTTCCCCATCTGAAATCCCGAACTCAGCCCCGGGCTCAGTGGTGGGTGAGCCAGCCGGATTCCACAGAATCCGCAGCAACGATTCTCCCTGCATGCTGGTCGCTTCACGGTGGAGGCCCGCCGTCTGTAGCCACGGCATGCGCCGCACGGATCAGCCACCCCAGATCTTCGGTCGCATAGTTGGCTCTTGTTTGAGACTCAATTACAGGACCTCGGTGGTGGAAATCATTCTTCTAGGTTCCAGGCACACCCGTTTTTCTGTAAGATCCTAACAAGATACTTTTTCGTCATTCTAACTCCTTATTCACATGTGAAGTTGCGCAGTACACAGGGTGTGATGCACTCTATTCATGGCCATCTTGCAATGTCAAAATATTAGGATTTCTATGCACCATTTACTGAAGATAGTTTTCAGTACTAGTAAACCAAAATGTTATTTCAGGTGGATGAATATTTCTGAGAATAATCTTTTGAAAAGTAGATTATAAATCCACATACATGAATATGAATGAAATTTGGGAGTGCATAATAAGACACATATATTTCATATTTTGAAAAATCTGGAGGATATATATATATATATATATATATATATATATATATATATATATATATACAGACACACACAGAGAGACATTAAAAAGTAGCATTATATATGCCAATCGAAATTCATCATGAAATACATATCATCCACAGATTCAAAAATATTCATTTTACTGAACATGGATTTATGTATAATGCTATTTAAATAGGAGGATCACCCATAGGTTGACTTCTCAGTTCCAACAGCTTTTAGAAGGAGTGATATCTTCTCACAATTTCTATATGCCAAGTCAGCCACCTCACCAAAAATATACGTGTGATACCACGTATGAATCTATATGTGCATATAAAACTACATGTGCTAAATAGGCTACAGAGAAAGGGAGACAGGAATTCACATATTTGTTAACTTTAAAAAAACATGGAGAATTCTTTCAACCAAATAATTGACTAGATTCATAACTCCTACCCTATATAATGCAAAAGGCAAGTCCAACTATACACGATGCCTCCTCTGAACTGCTTGTATTTCAATTCTGTTTGGGTTATTATTCTAGTCAGAGTTTAGTAGCGTAGGGGTTAGTGTGAGGGATTCACTATTTTGACTGGAAAATTATAAAATGAATCCAATGTGTATACAAATATGTGCTACAAAAAATTGTTTTCACTGTCATCCAGAACAATGGCTTGACATTACCTAGTCCCCAAGTAAGACAAAATTAGAGGAGAAGAGTTAGAAAATCTGTGAATACATATTTGGAATAGAATATGCTAAGGAGTTTCCAAAAGTAAAGGACAGGGTAAACACTCCACAAACTGGAGCTATTCTGGCCTAAAGACTTCTTGTGGAACTGCCTCTGAGGTTGGGCACTTGAAACATATGTTGTTGTCAAGTGCTTTAGCTTCGTTTCTAGTGAGACCAATAAAGGTGGGTCTGCATCTATGTGATCTGGAGGACATGGTTTCTTATTTTCCACTGAACATGAGCAGCAGTGCTGAATTTGCTATTTGTAGCTAAACTGTGGCCCCTGGGGTCTAAGTGTCTCTCCGTGTGGACTGTGAAGCCATTTTGTGATCCTAAAGTTTTCATGGTGTTTCTTGCGGCTTCACTGGGAGTTTGGTATTTGCTTCACAAAATACAAAGAGGTCAACTGGGACACAGTGCTGGAGGGAGTTCTGTCACGTGTGGTGGGTCAGTTTCTGCAGGACAATGCACCAACCATGCTTCTATCCCACATAGCTTTCCCCATTGACCATAGCAACTTGATTCTGAAACTTTCCCTGAAACTTCTCAATATTACAAGATGCCTTTACATAGGAGGGACTGCTTGCTGCACCATGTCAGTCACAAGACATTTGGAAGCTAATGGCAGATCCACATGGCCCCACCACAAATGTTTTATCACACACCTGCCCACTACTGCTCTAGGCCAAGTACTCAGCAGGCTCCAATTTATTGGCATCTCTGTTCTACACCATTTTCATGAAACTCAGTCAATCAAGGCACTGTCTGGTATACTCATGATCAGCAACAGGACATCCAAAGGTTCTCCAGTGCCACCTGGTCATGGGAATTTCAAAAATTTCTTGGTATTTATCTAGCCATTTTTGAAAGATGAAGTTGGAGGCACTGTACGTTTCAAATCAATCCAGAACCATTAAATTTTGAGGAAGCTCATGTCAATGAAAGCTATGGAGAATTCTCACAGGCAAGGCTTCCCAAAGATTGGCTAAATGGTCACGTGAATCCAGGCCCATTGAGGTCTACAATGTGAGGTCCATGTGTGTTTTGACTCTCAACTATGGCTGCCAAGTCTTTCAGAATGAAATCATGTGATATCTTGGCTGTGATTCCCAGTGCTTTGTGGAAATACAACCTGGGCATACATCTCAGTTTCCAAGGACGACTCTCATGCGTGAACTCATAACATCCCAACACAATTCATGGCAATACATCTCTGAGGTCAGTTCCAGAACTCAGTCTCTTAGGGGAATCACACCAGAGTTCATGTCAAGGTGGACCCAGTCATCTCTTCCAACCACCACACAAATGACCACAATTAAAACCAACACACTCCCACATGGCCCTCATGATCTTTCATATAAACACTCTTCATAACCTCTGGTTGAATGTTTCTATGAGGGGTGCAGACCAAGACAGTCTCCAAAATAATCTCCTTTGCCCCTAATGTGCCTAAAAACAGGGTGGCTTGGACACCCTTCCTGTGAACCTGGTGTGATCACATAGGCCTGCTGTTAATACTTCTCTGCTTCTCCAATTTGAGGACTACTGACTGTGGGGTTTAGATTCTTTGTCTGAATTGGAGACATGAGGAAACCCAAGCTCCTACGGGCTAGCCTCTGCAGGGCTTTGAAGAAATTATTTGACCCAAAGCATTCCTATTCTAACATGATGTAGGTCTAGAACCTCACAAAGGAAGGGGAGAGACTTCATCCAGAATGACAGCTCTTTTGGCTATTTTGGTTTTGTATGCACACATGGGATCCTTCTTTAGATCCATCAGGTGCTGAGAATCTAAGCCTAAGCCTCACACAGGGCCAAAAGGCTGATTCAGACACATCCTTTCCAAAGGAATTAAGCAAAAAGCCTCAGGTGATGCCCATTCATTTCCATGTGAAAACAGTTTTTTTCAGGCTTCAAAAAGGGGTGGCCTGAGGCAAAGACCTTTCAGACATTCAGGGCAGCAGAACAATTGGTAATTAAAAGGCCCAAAGCAGGGTTTCTCCACTGAGACTCTCCTGATCACACTGATACCTGAGTTTTCTGAGATGCTCGCCATTCCCTTCAGCTATCCAGTACATGGCGATGTCACAGGGCTTGGAAGTGGTACATATATTGGACACAAAACCATGAGCCTATTCTGGAGAGTGGCCAGAATTCAGGAAGAAAGCAGAAACTTTGAAAGATAGCAAGTGTTGCCCATCGATAAGGCAAGCTGAAATCCATTCATAAATTGGGCAGGATGAATGCTGGGAAGCTTTCAACTAGACAGGACATATCAATTGATGCATTCTCTTTTCTAATGTCTACAACCATGGACACCGTGGGATACACAGACATAGAAACACTCGCCTTGTCAAACGACTTACTCAAAACAGTCTACACCAAACCAAACATACCGACTTTCCTACCTATTCTGAGAACATGAGACAAATCCACAAACTCACACCCACACCCACAAAGGCACCTCCTTCCCCGAAGTAGGTCTGTGACTATCCAGAGTTTCTCTAATTGTGGACCATATTTTATTCCCACAAAATGGCCTGTCCTGTCTCAGATCTGGTCTCTTTGGTCAACATTTTGAACTACTGAGGAGACAGCGGTGATCCAATACCTGCTTTCTCAGTAAAGGTGACTTTTCAGAGCTTTCTGGCATTTGGCCATCCTCACATCAGTAGGTACCAAGAAAGACTAAATCTGTCCTTGGTAAATCCAAGCAAGTGAGATCCCTGGGAGTGGGACTGGGACTGGATTTTGGTGACTGGCTTCCTGGATCCCAAGTTCAGAGAGTTCTGTCACCAAGGTTGTGAGGTGAGGTCACTTCCTTCAGAAAGTGAATAAGGTCACTGCCTTGGCAACCACGTTGTCCTAACAGTTGCTTCAAAGAGTCCCATGAAATGGAGGCTGCCCCTACTTCCTGTGACACTTTCACAACTTAGAATGGTATATCAACCATAGGCACCCAGGAACAGCTCTCAACACAGGCATGGTTGGGTCCTTCTTCTCTAAATTAAGAAGACAGAGGCTGATTCAGACACATTCCTTCATCCTGACCAAGTTTTTTACAATGAAAGATGACTTTTGCTCTCTCAGTTCCTACATAGCTGCCTACAACTTCTGCAGGGATCATTTTTGCATGGACCTTTGAGTTTCTCAGTAGTTGGAAGGAATCCTACATTTTTGTATTGTAAGACCATCTCTGTCCCTGCTCTTCTGTAAAGTTAGATTGAGGCAACAGTGTATGGTTAGGGTTAATAACAGGTTTGATTTGGGTTAGGAATCATTCAGCTGGATGAATAATGGTATTGATGACCGGCGATAATTACAAGAATATATAGGTAAAATATAAGTATGAAAACAGAAATCTATGTAAGATTTAAAACCCAGAAGTGTATTAGGACCTTGATTGTGATACTTAGCTTTGATTTATTTTCTGCACAGATGTCTCAGGTACATCGATATACAATTGCATTGGACCTTGTGCCTTGGATGATTGATTGTCAAAGATAACTTCCAGTCAAAAAGTGATAGTCGGTAAGATTAAGAAGATAGTCGGTAGTTTAGAAAGGAGAGTGAGTATAGAATTTGCACCAAAAGTTCTTTAGCTATAGCTTTTCGGGTATAGAGTAAATGTAAATGTCAGCACATGTGAAGAGTCAGCCACAATGATGAACTGGGAAAAATATGTAGGAAAATAGATATCAATAGATACATTAGGAAATCTGGCAAAGTATAGTCGTTAGTGAAAAGTTAGTAAAATAGGTAGTTGTCTCTTCATGTTTTTCTGTATACTTAACTTCCCTCCCTGCCCTCCCCAAGGAAAGTATATAAGCCCTGTTTAAGCTGTTCTCAGGACTCTCTGCTCTATTGAAGTGAGCTCTGAGCCCCAGCATGCTGGACCACCAATAAACCCTTTGCTTTTGCATGAGACAGTTTCTTAGAGGTCTCTTCGCCTGACACTCATCCGACCTTTACATATGGAGGTTCCACCGAGTTCTGGCAGCAGCGGACGAGAGACCCCAACTGGCTCCTCAAGGGATTTGTAAGGCGCCTCTTTCTGGTGTCAGGTTTCAGGTTAGAGCTTGGCAAAATGGCTGTCAATGAAGAGTGTGAGCTCTCTCTGACGGTGGCTGACAGATGTGTCACAGAGCCACAGGCCACCACCCTGAGGGACACCCCAGAGGACTCTGAAAATCAAGGAACAATAGTCTCCTCAACTCAGTGATATTTTGTTTCAGATTCGGTATTGCCAGCCCATCAGGTATTGCCGGCTACTCAGTCCTCGTCTCAGTGTTGGACGTCCATTTCCTGTCTTTATTGTCTTGTCTTGTCTGTGTCATGTGTCGTTGCTTTTACTGTTTGTGCATTTTTCATTATGGAAAAGAGCACTTCAATGCCTCTGTCCCTGACCCTTGATCACTGGACCAAATTCGGCTTAAGGGCTCAGAATCTTTCTTTTTCAGTAAACCGCTGGACCTGGCAGACTCTCTGTGCCTCAGAGTGGCCCACCTTTGGATTCGGATGGCCCTTAGAAAGATTTTTCTACTTCTCACTAATTTAAAAAGTCAGAGATATTGTCTTTCAGGAAGGGCCACATAGCCATCCAGATCAAAAGCCATATATCTTAACCCGGCATTACCTCCGCAAATCTCCTCCATGGGTGAAGCCTTTCTTTTCCCCTGCCCCCGCTCCTAATCCTTCCCCCACAATCTCTCAAACCCTCTGCTCCTCCTCCTCCTCCACCCTCTTTTCTGCCTAAGTCACAAGATTTAACTCTACTGGACTCTCATCCCTCTCCTTATCCCTTGCCCTGGTCTCCCAACCCCCAACACCCTCTAAGTGATTCCCCTGCTGCTGACTCAGCCTCTCCGCCATTGGAGGAAGCTAAGCCAGCCCAGCACCCTCCAGAAAACTCCCCCGCGGCACACACAGCCCCTCCTCCCCTGGAGGAACCTGGCCCAGCTAAAGGAACTCACCATCAATGAAAGATTGAAAACCCTGGAACTCCCGTGATGCTCCCCCTCCGTCCCTATGTGCCAATGATTGATGATGCCCATGGGGAAAAATTGCAAGCCTACCAGTATTGGCCTTTCTCCTCTTCAGACCTATATAACTGGAAAAATAACAATCCCCCCTTTTAAGAGGACCCTACTCGTGTCTCAGGTGTGGTTGATTCATAGATGTTTTCACACCAGCCTACTTGGAATGACTGCCAACAACACCTAGGGACTCTCTTCATGACAGAGGAACAAAAGAGAATCCTCCTGGAAGCTAGAAAATAATATCCTCGGACCAGATGGGTGACTGACACCACTTCCCAACATATTCAACCCGGCTTTCCCTAGAATCGACAAAACTGGGACCCCAACACCTTTGAAGGTAGGGAGCATCTGTCCACTTATCTCCGGGCTCTAATAGCGGGTATCTTAGTGGCTGCTAGGCGACCAACTAATTTGGCCAAGGTAATAGAGTTTATTCAAGGGCCTGATGTATCTCCCTCTATGTTTCTAGAGAAAATTATGGAGGCATATAGGAGATATACTCCTTTTGATACTCAGGCAGAGGCTCAAAAGGCATCTGTCATGATGGCCTTTATTGGGCAAGCTGCCATGGATATTTAAAGAAAGTTACAACACTTAGATGGATTACAAGATATGACTTTGAGAGATTTAGTCAGAGAAGCCAAAAACGTATACTATACGAGAGAAACTGAGGAAGATAAGGAAGCAAAGGGTGGATAAAAGAAACAAAAGACAGACTAAGGAATTGACTCAGGTCCTGGTCACAACAACAAATAGGCCAGAAATAAGAAACATGGAGACAGGAAGGGATACCTGGGCCCAAACTAGAGGCCACCCCTGGCCTCAGATCAATGTGCCTACTGTAAAGAAAAAGGACACTGGGCCAAAGAGAGCCCTAGAAAGAGACAGCCACGCCAGCCAGCCATTCTGACTCTGGAGGATGACTAAGAAAGTTGGGGATCAGATCCCCTCCCTGAGCTCAGGTTAACTTTTGAAGTGGAGGGCACCCCAGTAAACATTGAAGTGGATACAGGGGCAATATACTCAGCCATTAAGGCTCCATTTTGCCCTCTATCAAATAAAAGGTCTCTAATTCAAGGGGCTAATTGCAGTAAATATCGGGCTTGGACAACTAAGAGGACCTGGGACCAGGGGAAAGGAAAAATCCATCACTCCTTCCAAGTAATCCCAGAATGCCCGGCCCCATTGATAGGCAGAGTTCTGCTCACCAAGCTCCGGGCCAAAATAACTTTTAACCCTGAAGGCCCCCAAGTGGAATTTCTAAATCCTTCAGTAAAAACTCCTATATTCACAGCTCTAACTATGTCAGTAGATAATGTACATCAAATCACTCACCTTAGTTTAAAGAAACTACATTCATTTATGAAGGATCAAGAACAGAGTTTTCCACTAACCGACTCACAGTTAAAGGAAATAACTGAATGGTTAACAAAAGCCTGTCAGGTCCATCAAATGGTTAATTCTTATCCTTCCAAGCTTCCTACAGGAAAGCACCTATGAGGAACCAGACAAGGACAATTCTGGGAAGTGTACTTTACTGAAATAAAGCCAGCAAGTTATGGACTTAAATATCTCCTAGTCTTTGTAGATACATTTTCAGGATGGATTGAAGCCTTTCCCACCAAAAAAAAAAAGAAAAGGAAAAAAAAAAAAAAGAAACAGTGCAAATTGTGGTGAAGAAGATCCTGGGAGATATTTTTCCAAGATACGGCCTGCCTAAAGTAATAGGGTGTGATAATGGACCGGCATTCATAACCCACATAAGTCAGGGGTTAGCCAGGACCTTGGGGATTTATTGAAAGTTACATTGTGCTTATAGACCCCCGAGTTCAGGACAGGCAGAATGAATGAATAGAAACATTAAAGAGACCATAACGAAATTAAGCTTAGAGACCGGCATAAAATATTGGACTATGCTCCTGCCTTATGAACTGTTTCATGCAAGAAATACTCCCTCTGTTTCTTTGTGTAACCTCACCCCCTATGAAATTTTCTATGGTGCCCCTCCTCCAGTAAGGGACCTAACCCCAACTCTAAGACCTAACGATTTCTTTCACACCCATTTGCTTTACAGACTTAAAGCTCTTGAAAGAACTCAGGATACCTGTGAAAACAGATGGCCACTGCCTAACAACCTGGGGACGAGAGGACTCCAAATCAACATCAATTAAGATACTTCTTCTATGTAAGACGACATCAGGTGTCATCCCTGGAACCCCGCTTGAAAGGACCATACCAGGTGCTACTTATAACACCTACAGCAGTAAAGGTAGACAGAATCATTTCCTGGATCCATACCTCTCATCTCAAGCCTGCGGCCTGTTGAGACTCTGGCTGGAAACTGGAAAAGACTGGTAACCCTTTCAAATTGTGTATTCGCCATGTGGATAAAGCTATAGACTCTCCCCTTGACCACCAGTAGTCCTAACCCTCATCAGCCCGTTCAGCAGCGATGGCTGATCACAAATCCTACTGGAAAAGAATTATGGTCTATCTCGTATACAGCCCAATTAGGTAACTAGTGACCATCTCTCTACCCAGACATTTATTAGCTGGCTATACGTCTTTCCTATTGGGATATCCCTGATGAAGAGGATGCCACTAAAATTCCATTAAATCCCTTCCAAACCATAGACAATGGAAACAAACCTAATGGATGTAGGGACAAGTGAGCCAGATGCAGGTTGGCTAGCCTAGATTACTATGATTGCCTGGTGGACTATCAAAGCCACATGAAATCACGGCTGTGTGGGGGGAAAGCCGACTTCTTCTCTAAGTCATGGGGATGTGAGCATACAGGGACTGCCTGATGGATCTCAAGCTTCTCATGAAATTCTGTAGAGAAAAGGGAAAGAAAAGAGAAATTGGATGGAAATGGAAGGAGACCCTCATTGTTATACAAAATTACATATAAGAGGTTGTGAGGGGAATGGGAAAAAAATAAGGAGAGAAATGAATTACAGTAGATGGGGTAGAGAGAGAAGATGGAAGGGGAGGGGAGGGGGGATAGTAGAGAATAGGAAAGGTAGCAGAATACAACAGTTACTATTATGGAATTATGTAAAAATGTGGATGTGTAACCAATGTGATTCTGCAATCTTTGTAATGTTTTGAATAACCAATAAAAAAAATTCTGTACACAGCATTGGCCATATTACCAATTAGATAACCAAAACCGATGGCCCACAGTGGGGTCTCTAGGTCCTCAAATTCTGCGTGACATTTTTAACTTCTGCACATGCTCAAAAGGGTGAAAGGAGATTCCCCTATGTGGAGGCCTTTTCCCTCCTTCGCTCACATCCTGACCTATGTTTCTCCAATAGATCCTCACCCTTAGCCTTCTGCTCCAGTCTCTCTGCTGTCACTATCACCTCAGCAACATGATTTCTCCCCTCCAATTACTAGATCAAAAATCCAAACCTCTGCCAGTTCTCAGACCATTGCCCAATTGCTGAGGTAGCAGGTAATGAAGTACCCCTCCACCAACTCCCTCCTCTCTTCTCCTATCAGTGTCCGCACCGGATCCCACCAGGTCCTCTTACCAGCTAACCCAAATCTCAAACCAGCTGAGGAGAGCCCTCAGACCCCTATCCAAGATGTAATGAAAATGGACTTAAAAGTTTCTTTGTCATCACTGAAAAAAGGTTACTCAGAATTTAAAGTCCCTTACAGGCTTTTAGTGATACTAACTCCAGTCTTCTCCTCTGCTCTACCTGTTCTACTGCTCAAGTTTTTGTTGCTAGGAAAATCCCAAACCCCTTTCCCATTATTCCTTTACATCTTTCCTTCCTCATTCTCAGATCTTCAGAACTGCTCTCAGCCCCACCTACCCCATCTGCCCCCTCTGTACCAGGCCCACCGAAAATTCTTATCTGACCTTCTTCAGAAGTCTTCATCATGGCTGACTTTAGGACTTTCAGCAAAAGAGTCCCTATAAAAGACTTCAGAGTAGATAAAATTCCTCTTTACGTGTTGCCCTGTTCTACTTGGCCACTGGCTAAAAAATCTGCACTCCTAAGGTAGACACCCCCTTACTAGTTTTTCACAAAATATGTGTACAAGGCCTCTGGCCATGAGCTAGGGATTCACAGAGATGGCTACATTTCTAAGATACAGAAGTTACAAACTGGGCTCCATGGTAACAGCTGGCAGGGTGAAAATTAAAGGGAAGAAAGAGCTCTCCCTAACCCAGGTGTCCTTGAAAAGTTAACTTGCCAAGAACAGAGGAAAAAAACAGAAAAATAAACTGCTTTTTGTGAACTTCTGCAGACTGTGAACTTCTGCGCCCCTTCCTTTACATGTTGGGTACAAAATTCTGAAACTACCTAAACTTGGGTTTCAGGGGATTTATTGATTACAACAGAAGTAATGCCCTCTGAATCTGGTTGCAAACGAATAGGACTGTTTCCCTGTCTTCGGTACTATCTTAGGCGCCTTGCCTTGTCTGTCCCTACAGCAGTATAATTCTATATACTTAAACATTTTTTATGTTTTCATGAAGTTGTCAACAGATATGATTAATTGTGTAATGGTGCAGATGTTTCCCAGAGTGCTTTATCCTGATGCATGTTCATTTGAAATTCAAATAGGGGGAAATAAAACCTGGTTCCACTGGGCACATATATCCCTCACTTTAGCCATCCTATTAGAAATAGGAGTTGCTGCAGAGGTGGGCACAAGAACCACTGCCTTCGTCCATGGGACACAACAAATGACAAAATTAGAAGCAGCAATAGACCAAAACTTAAAGATATTAGAAACCTCCATCACAGCTTTGCAGAAATCTTTAACCTCTCTCTCTGAAGTTGTTTTACAGAACAGTCAAGGGTTGAACCTCCTCTTCATGAGAGAAGGTGGCCTTTGTTCTGCATTGATGGAAGAATGTTGTGTTTATGCTGACCATTATGGAGTTGTAAAAAAATCTATGAGTAAATTAAAAGGACAACTTGAAGAGTGTCAATGAGAGAGAGAGGCCAAAAAAGGGTGGTTTGAGTCTTGGTTCACACAGTCCCCCTGTTTAACTACGTATTTATCAACCCTGGCTGGTCCAATAATAATCCTCATATTATTGCTAACTATAAACTCTGTTTGTTCAACCATGTAATTTCTTTTCTCCAATCTCAAATTGGACAAGTTAAACTTATGTTAATACCCCACTAGCAGACATAAAATGTGACACCCCCCAATGATCACTTTTATGACTAAAAGTAGCCAGAAGAAAAAGTGGGGAATGAAAGGTTAATAAAATAGGCACTTGTCACTTTCTGTTTTTCTGTACGCTTAACAAAACACTGTTGAAATCTTGAGGAATGTTTGCTAATCTTGTTCCCAGAATGTGCTGTCCCCAACTGCCAAACTACAGAATGCACTCCCTCACCCGGTTATGCGCAAACTGCCCACTCGCCTTGATCCATTAATAAAAATCCCTCCCTGCCCTCTCCAAGGAAAGTATATAAGCTCTGCTTAAGCTGTTCTCAGGGCTCTCTGCTCTATTCAAGTGAGCTATGAGCACCAGCACGCTGGACCCCCAATAAACCCTTTGCTGTTGCATGAGGTAGATTCTGGGTGGTCTCTTCCTCCGACGCTCACCTGACATTTACTTGGATGACTGA
Source organism: Callospermophilus lateralis (assembly GCF_048772815.1). Taxonomy (NCBI): domain Eukaryota; kingdom Metazoa; phylum Chordata; class Mammalia; order Rodentia; family Sciuridae; genus Callospermophilus; species Callospermophilus lateralis. Next base: position 894,918 of record NW_027514440.1, on the reverse strand, counting down.
ATGTAGAAAAGAACATCCATTCAAAACGGGATAGTCAGTAAGATTAGGAATATAGTTGGTAGGTTTAGGAAGAAGAGTGAATATAGGATTTGGAAAAAAAAGTCCTTTAGCAATAGGGTTTCATATAGAGAGTGAATGTAAATGTCAGCACATGTGAAGAGTCAGTCACAATGATGAACTGGAGAAAACATGTAGGAAAGCAGATATCAATAGAGACATTATGAAATCAGGCAAAGCATAAAGTTAGTGATAGGATTACACATTCAACATGTTTGACTTTAATTATATAATCAAAGGAAAAAAGAAATATGTAGCCGTCAATAGGATTGACATTTGAGAGCATTAGGCAAGTGGACATGGATGATTTTAGTAATGCAGGTTCACTTTCCATTTAGGTTTTGGTACAATCATAAGTGTGACCTTTGCATTTTGTTTTCAGAATATTACTGTGATACAATGTATATGTAGATCAGGTGACATGAGTATTTCTTGTACCATTTCTGGGAGCAATATTTTGAAGACGTATAAATTAGTATTGGGGGTACAAAGAGTTGTACCCTGTGTCTATGAATATAGAGGTTTCCTGGCCTAAAAACATTTTGAGAAACTGCCTCTGAGGCTGGGCACTTGAAATATATGTTGTTGTCAGGAGCTTTAGCTTCCTTTGTTTTGAGACCATCAAAGCTAGATATGCATCTATGTGACCTGAAGGACATGTGTTCTTATTTTCCAATGAAAATGGTGCAGCAGTGATGAATTCTCTTTTTGTAGGTAAACAATGGCCATTGGGGCTAAGCGTCTCCCCGTGTGGACTGTGAAGCCCTTTGGTCATACTCCACTTTTAATGGTCTTTCTTGCTGCTACAATGGGAGTTTGGTATTTGCTTCTCAAAATACAAGGAGTCCAAATTGGTCGCAGTGCTGCACGGCATTCTGTCACATGTGGTTGGTCAGTGTCTGCTGGAGAACGCACCAACTAGGCTTCTACCCCACATAGCTTGCACTCTTTTCCATAGCAACCTGATTCTGAACATTGCCCAGAAACGTCTCCATATACCAAGATGCCTTTTCATATAATTGTCTGCTGGCTGCACCATGTCAGTCACAGGACATTTGGAAGCCAATGGCAGATCTACATGGCCACAGCACAGATGTATTATCACACACTTGCTAACCACTACTCTAGGCTCACTACTCAGAAGGCTCCAACTTACTGGCATCTCTGTTCTACAGCATTTTCATGAAACCCAGTCAATCAAGGCACTGTCTGGTATACTCCTGATCAGCAATAGGACATGGAAATGTTTTCCAGTGCCATCTGGTCAAGGGAATGTCCAAAATTTCATGGTATTTTTCTCGCCATTTTTCAAGGATGAATTTGGAGCCACTGTGTGTTTCCCATTCATCCAGGAACCATAAAATTTTGAGGAAGCTCATTTGAATGAAACCTCTGGAGAACTCTCACAGGCAAGGCTTCCTAAAGAGGGGGCAAAAGGTCACATGAAGCCAGGCCCATTGAGGTCTACAATGTGAGATCCATGTGTGTTTTGTCTCTTAATTATGGCTGTCAACTCTTTAAAAATAAAATCATGTAATATCCTGGATGAGATTTCCATGGCGATGTGGAAAGCCATCCTGGGCCTAGAACTCAGTTTCCAAGGGCGATTCTCATGCGTGGCCTCCTAAAATCCCAACACGACTTCATGGCAAAACTTCTCTTAGTTCAGTTCCAGAACTCAGTCTTATGGTGAATCACACCAGTGTTCAAGCCCAGGTGGACCCAGTCATCTCTTCCAACCACAAACAAATGACCACAATTAAAACCAAAACCCTCTCAAATGGCCTTCAGCTTCTTCCATATAGACACTCAACATAAATTATATAACTGGTACCAACTTTAAATAATGGATTGAATTGTTATCTGAAAATATACAGGAAATCTTATATTGATATACAATCATTCATTCCAAAAAGTTATACATCTAATGGTAATATTAGGGTTATGGTTTATCATGAAGAGTGTGGGAGTTTTGCTTCAAATTTTTATGGAAATCGAAAACAATGTGTTTGGAAAGAAGTCTCATGAGAAGAACAGTCAAGAAACCTGGAGGAATACATGTGTTCTGAAGCAGGAAATGATTGAAAGTGAAACAAATGCCTATTAATTTGTGAACCTGTGGATGAAATATATATCCTATGGTGCGCATAAACTGAAGAAATAGTAATGTACCAGTGTTAAATAAAATGAACTTCAAAATACACATCATGTCCCATAGGAATCTATTTGCATTGATGTTAAACTGGGTCAGCTACTGTAGAAATATTAGGATTGTATGCACCATTTACTGAAGTTACTTTTCAGTACTAGGAAACAAATATGTATTTCAGGTGGATGTATATTTCTGAGAATAATCTTGTGAAAAGTTGATTATGAATCCACATACATGAACATGAATGAATTTAGGTAGTGTATATAGGACACATATATTTTATATTTTGAAAAATTTGGAGAGTATATATATATATATATATATATATATATATATATATATACACACACAAAACACAAACACAGACAATGAAAAGTAGCAATATATATGCCAATCGAAATTCTTCATGAAATATATATCATCCACTGATGCAAAAATATTAATTTTACTTAGCATGGATTTATGTATAATGTTTTTTTTTTTACTAGGAGGCTCCCCCATAGGTTGAATTTTCAGTTCCAACAGCGTTTAGGAGAAGTGATCTCTTCTCACAATTTGAATCTGCTAAGTCAGCCACGTCACAAGAATATACGTGTGAAACCACGTAGGATTCTATATGTGCATATAAAATACATGTGGCAAGTAGGCTACAGAGAAAGGGAGACAGGTATTCACATATTTTTTAACTTTAAAAACACATGGAGAACTATTTCATTTAAAAATTAGCTAGATTTATAACACCTACCCTAGATCATGCAAAAGGCAACTCCAACTATACACCATGCCTCCTCTGAACTGCTTGTATTTCTATTCTATTTGGGTTATTTTCCTCCATCATATTAGTATTAGTAGTCATAGTCTAGTAGGATATGGATTAGTGCCAGGGGTCCCGGCCGGCAGGACACATCAACGTGGGCATCGAACATAGTTGGGAAGGAATGAAGGGACAAGAGACAGGACAGATGACACCCAGACAGGAGTTCTGATCAAGCTGCAAACTTTTATTGTTCTCACAGGGTGTTTATATGCTGCTGATGGGAAAGCTCTCTTATCGGCAGTTGCTGGATGTCTTCACAGGGTTAGATAACCTCAGGATATTTCAGGAAGACAGATGGCGACAGGATGTCTCAGGGAGATAGATGGTTGTGGGATATCTCCCAGGCAGGATGTCTCCCAGGGGGCTGTTTCTTGTAAGTGTCAGGCTATTCTTTGAAGGAGAACTTCCTTTTAGCCCCTGACATCTCCCCCTTTCTTATATAAAATATTTGACCTCCCTTACCGGCGATGTTTTTAGGGGAGGGGTTAGAGGCTCTGTTTCTCTAGGAGGCCTTAGAATATCTCCTGATCCGAGCGAGGATCTTTACTAGCAGATTTCGTGGTGGCCTTGGCATGTTTTTGGAGGAGATGGCCTTGAAGGGGAAGCATGCCAACCGCCATGCACCAGAGCATGTCACTCACAGGTCTTGTGTTTGGGGATCCGTGGATCCATCCTTTTGCAATCCTTCCTGCACCCTCCGATATTATGGCCTAACGTCCTCACTCCATGGGTGCGTTTTCCCCCAAGCCGAAGGGCCCATGTAGACGAACCCTCATGGCAAGGGCAGAAGATGGTTTGTCAGAGCTGTTACTTATAGTTTTATGTAAGAAAGAGAGATTTGCGGGGATGTAAACTTAAGAAATAAGCCTGTGAGAAGGGTAGAACATCCTTTTAAAAGTTGACAGCGTGGTCTTCCATCTCCAGATGATGATAGTGGATTTGTAGGGGCTTAGAGGCCATAATATTAATGTGTTCTTTAATAAATTGTACCACACTGTTTATAATGCAGGGTCCTATGGTCACCATTAAACGTAAACCCAACAAAGGGCCTAATAGGGGAAGAAGGTAGGGTAGAAATCCATTAAGCTTTGTCCAGAGGGGATTTTCAAATAGTTCCCTTCATCTCTTTTCTAGATCTTCTTGAAGCTGCTTAAATTTAATGCATACTATGACTGATTTATTGGCATAAAAGCAGCATCGTTCCCCTAAGGCCAATCAAATATCTCCCTGGTTAGCAGTCAGCAAATCTAAGCCTCGTCTGTTTTGAAGGAACACTTTTGCCAGGAAGTCTATTTGGTCCTACAAATCTTTAATGGTTTCTGATAGAGTTTGTACATCATTTTAAGTTGTTGAGACAGGCGATGGTAAGGGTGTATTGCCGTGCCTAAGCCAGTGTACCTGTGCCCACAGCAGCTGTTATTCCAAGGCTGGCAATAAGTGATAAGGCCTGTATCGCCCGCCTCTGTCTTTTGACTAAGGTGTCTAGGCTAGAGGTTCGTCTCCTGGGACAATAGTTATATCAGGGAGTAATAAGGCAAGAACACAGCCACTGTTCCAATTCGCTGGAAGCCTGGGGAAGGCCACATTTCCTCCACACATAACAACTGTGCCATTGGGGGGACAAAGAGATGGGATGGGTGAGGAATAATTTTGTACTGTTGAGCAATTTCCAAAGGAAGCAATTCCAAAATCCATATCATAGGTATTATTCTGCATCACGCCTAAAAGACATAATGTAAAAGTGCCTATAGGCTGTACTTTAAAGGGAAATCCGGGTTGGCATGTATTATCATTGTCCATAGTAGAATTAATAGGAACTGCCATAGGCATGCTTGCCCCTGTTGTCATGCAGAGCCAGCAATTACCAGCAAGGGTGGGGTTGGAATTATTAAGGAAGGAGAAGGTAGTTTGCAAAATATCTAATGTATTGGTATCTAAACCTGGGAACTGGGATTTCGGCTACATTAAGGGATGATATGTGAGCTCAGGGATTTGGGGTTTCAAAAGTTTGATTATCTGAGGATGCTTGACTGCATCAGTGGGTCCTCTACCATCAGAGACCCCTGTAGGGTCTTTAATGGGCCAGTAGGAAGTTTTTCCGACAGTGCCTTGGCACCCAGCTGACTGTAGCTTGGTGTATTTGCCTTCTCCTCCCTGGTCAAAGAGAACGGGGGTATAATGAATAGTGGTCCACCCTGCTTCATGAGTTTTAGTTAGGGAGGCTTCAAAAAATCATTCTCCCTGCTTGTTAACACAAATTGAGGCCGACACAAAACAAGAGACATGCATCGCCTGGGTATGCGTACGGGTTGCAGAACAATTTTGGAGAGCTTTACTTGTACTAGGAGGAATAATCTTTGGCTTGTTAACACATACCCATTTAGGCTGATGAACTCCTCTGAATTTATGGTCAACCTCGGCACGGAGGTAAGCCACCTTAGTCATGCAGTCAGCAGTCTGGTTCCAACTAGTGGGAGCCTGAGTCCAAGATCCTCCCTTGCCTTCACTGGGGGAGGGGGGGGAAGGTACTCCATGATGTTGGAAGGTGGAGGGCCCAGGCCTCCGTGCACAAACCTGTTCAGCAGAAGTGCCTTAAGCAGGATCCTCACACAGATTGTTGGATGGATCCGAAAAAGGGGAAAATTTGTACTCAGGGAGAGGGCCTCCGTCCCCGGTTTGAGGTAAGTCATTAACCTGTTTAACCAGGCATTCTGGTAACCATCTTGGGGCTGCTAGCTCTTGGTCCAAAACACAAGCTGAGCCACATTCCCAGATGAGGACAGGATGTGGGCATTTCCATTTATTTGTAAGGGGATTTCGCCACATAACAGGTGGCTGATCAGAATTGGAAAAGGGATGCCAGTGTGTGTCTGCAGCCGAAAGGCCTTCACTGTCTAGGGTAAGAAAAGAAAGGGCAAATAATGCATGGTTAAGGCAATGCCTGTGAGTGGTAAATACAAGGGCGGAAGCCTTAAGGCGAAATAGCCAAGTCTTTAAGGTAAGGTGGAACATTCCACAATGCCTTGGCCCTGGGGTTTGTATTGAATTCCAGTAGGATGACAAAATTGCAAGGTAGCACAAAACTGTTTAAACTTGGCACTGGTATATGGAGGACAATTATCTGTTTTAATATGTATTGGTTTACCCATTATGGAAAAGGCTGAAACAAGATGAGAAAGGACATCTTTGGTAGCCTCTCCAGAATGTGGTGATTCAAAAATAAAGCTGCTGAAGGTATCGATAGAAACGTGTATATATTTGGTTTTTCCAAATTCAGGAAAATGAGTAACATCCATTTGCCAAACCTGATTTGGCAGTAATCCTCGGGGGTTAACTCCCAAGTGTTGAATGGGGAGGGAGAGAGCGCAAGCAGGGCATTCTTTTACTATTTCTCGTTTCTGTTGCCTGGTAATTTTACAAAGTAATCGAAGGCTCTGGGAATTTAGTTGGTGAAGATTGTTTAGCTCCGTGGCCTATTGAATGGAGCCACCAAAAATTGGAAAGATGGTAGGAGTTGCTGCATCAGCTTGAGCATTACCTGTGTTAGAGGGCCGGAGAGATCAGAGTGTGCCCTGATGTGTCCTAAGAAAAATGGGTGTTGTCTGGCCTGAATTAGCTGCTGAAGCTGTTAAAACAGAAAGGCCGCATCGGAAGAATCTTTAATGGCGGGTGAAATCTCCAGCAGGGGCACAGAATGAGCAATGTAGGCACTGTCTGTATGAATATTAACAGGATTATCACAAAATGTTATAAAAACTTGTGTTATGGCAAACAATTTCACAAACTGTGCTGAATGATAGACAGTATCAAAGGCTGTAGGCTGGTTATTGACAACCAAGACCACACAGCCATTACTGGAACCGTCTGTAAAGACAGTAAGGGCTTGGAACTGGGAGCCTTTTGAGTAATTTTGGGAAAAATAAATGGATGTATCTGGCCAAAATGTAAAAGGGTGTCATTGGGGACGTGGTTATCAATTGTTCCCAAATGGCCTGATTGGGCAATACCCCATTCATCCCCTCTCTGTAGTAAAAATTGGGTTTGGTCATTAGTATATGGAATTAAAATATTATCAGGGTCTTTGCCAAAATGTTGTCGAGAAAGCAAACGACTTTAATAATAATAGAAGCTACCTGAGCAAGATAAACGGTAATAAACTTGGAGGATGTGGTGGATAAATGGACCCAAAGCAAGGGGAAGCCTTTATTTTTAAAATATGGATATCACTGACAAAATTTTCCTGAGGGTATATGAGGAGTGTGTAAAAGAACCAGAACCAGAGGAAGGTTATAAGAAATTTGGGTAAAAAACTGTTTGGCAATGGCCTCTGTGACTTGGTTTAATGCCTGTCATGCCTCGGGAGTAAGCTTTTGAGGGGAGGAAGGGTAGGAATCACCTCTCAAAATATCATTAAGGGGCAAAAGTACACAAGTGGATAATTTTAAATATGTTCTTAGCCATTGAATATCTCCCAGTAATTTTTGAGAATCATTAAGGGTGTGAAGATGGTTCACACGCAGTTGTATTTTATGAATTTGGATCTGATTATCTTGAAGTTTAAGGCCCAAATAGGTATAAGGGTCCTGTGTTTAAACCTTATCAGGAGCTATCCGTAGTCTCAAGGTAGTGAGGGTTTTCTAAAGGTCCAAGTAACAATTATTAAGGTCATGGTAATTAGGTGCAGCAATTAAAAATTCATCCATATTATGTAAAACATAAAATTGTGGTCATCACTCTCTCACAGGGTCTACTGCTTGAACAACTTATATTTAGCAAAGACTAGGGCTGTTGGCCATACCTTGGGGAAGAACCTTCCATTGAAATCTCTGCATAGGGCCGTGGAAATTAATGCAAGGGAGGCTAAAGGCAAAATAGGATGTAAAGGAATGGTAAAAAAGCAAACTTTTAAGTCAATAACCATTTTACAATAGTTTTGGGAATAGCCATTGGTGTGGGAATTCGAGGCAGTAGTGCTCCCATCAGGCACATAACTTTATTACTGGCACACAAATATTGTAAAAGATGCCGCTTGTCTGATTTTTTCTTGATAACAAAAATAGGAGTAATCCATGGTGAGGTTGAGGGCTCTACATGGCCGGCTGCCAGCTGTTCCTGCACTAACATGGAGGCAGCCTCCAATTTTTTGGGGGGGTAAGGGGCCACTGATCCACCCACACAAGAGTCTGAGTCTCCCAAATAATTTTATCTGCATGGGGTACAGGAGGGTCAGGAACCGACACTAAAAATCAGAATACCCAAGTCCATATGTATTTGTTTTTTTATGGGTTTTATAGTCCCCACCCGTCCTTGTCTCAGTCTCACAAGGCCTGTACCAGGGACAAAATTTATACGAAGCATTTGATGAGTCACCATGGAATTGGGACTGGCAAGAATGACTTCCATTTGACTCAAAATATCTCAGCCCCATAGGTTAACAGGGAGGTCAGGAACAATGAAAGGAGTGACAGTCACCTTATTACCCTCTTTATCAGTAAAGCTAAGAGCCCTAGAACTGACATGGGGATTTTTTGACTCTTAACCCTTTTAGGTCATTCAAGGATGGGGTGATGGGCCAACCTGATGGCCAGTATTTGTGAGAAATAATTGTGGCATCAGCTCCAGTATCTAGAATTCCTTGGAATTCCTTTTTTTCAATAAGTAAGGTAAGGGTGGGTCTATTGTGAGAAATGGGCTGAACCCAATATACATCAGAGGAGCCGAGGGAGGCTGTCCCCCATTGTATGTTTGGGCGGTGGAAGTGCCTCCTGAATCCAAGGGAAGGAATATTAATTGTGCAAGTCTTGTTCCTGCTGGGATGGCCGCAACTCCATTAATAGCTGTTGCTAGTATTTTTATTTCTCCAGTGAAATCATTATCATTAATGCCAGGGAAGACCTGAACACCATTTAAGGTAGCAGAGGCTCTTCCAAGAATAAGGGCACTCGTATGAGATGAAGGGGGACCCATAATTCTAGTGGGTATTATCTGGTGCCCTTGCATTGAGTCTAATATTGTATCGGTGGTGGCACAGAGGTCCAATCCTGCACTGCCTGGGGTGGCTAGTTGGAGGGAGGCAATTGTGGGGAAGAATTTTGTGGTAGGTTTGGAGTTTGGAAGGGAATAAACCTTATTGCCCCTGGTTTTGTCCTGGGGGAGGTCGTGGCCAGGGGCTGGCCCCGCAGGGGGTTTCCTGAGAAGCAGGAAGAAATAGGCTGTCTGAGGCCATTTGTCTTAGATCTACACTTACTGGCCCAGTGATGACATTTACCACATCTAGAACAAAGGGTAGCTGGGGGCGGTTTAGCCCCAGTTTGAGGAGACGATATTCCTATGCTTTGTTTGTCTTTCAGACACTTGCGTGCAAAATGGCCAGGTTGTTTACAAGTAAAGCAAGTACATGAGCCAGGATTGTGAAAGGCCTTGGTAAAGGGGGCATGTAGGGCGAGACCCATGGCATGGGCTGCACCCACCCCTGCACAGAGTCTAATAAAGTCCGAAAGTTTCCCTTTTTCCTTATGTGGTCGAAGAACATCCTGACATGCCGGGTTGGCGTTTTCAAAGGCAAGATGTTTTACAAAAGTTCTTTTGCTTTCGCTTGGTCCAAGCAAGCATTCTGCAGCTAGGTTTAGCCGGGGAACAAGGTTTCTATAAGGGTCGTTGGGTCCTTGTCAAATTTTTGCCAAAGAAGTGGTAGCCGAGCCAGTTTGAGGGAGGCATCTCCAAGCATGTAAGCAAGCCATCTGAATCTGCGCCAAAATTCCAGCAGGGAAACGTGCCTCTTTAGTTTTAGTGTCAAATGGCGCATAGCCCACTAGCTTAACATAAGTTCAGGATTTAGAGGAGGCCTTAGTTAATTTTTTTTGAGCATTTTCCTGACAGTGCTCCTTGAAATCTGCATTCCATAACAGGAAATCTCTGGCACTGAGGGTACCTCGGTCTAAAAATTTCCAATCATTGGGAGTAAGCCATTGTGCGCTGTGGCTTTCTAATAAAGTCAACTTGTAGGGCACAGTGGGGCCATTGTGAGCACAAGTCTTTTTATGTTTTTCAAGAAAACGCAGGCTTAATTTTTTTGTAGACACTCTGGGTTCCTTCCTGCCTAGGGGTGAACTCCTCATCCTCTGAGTCCTGATCTCCTTGATCCATTTCCCCCACTTCCTTCTCTTGATCCTCGTCTAAGTCTTTGACCTCAGCCTGGGCAGGCTTAACTATCTGACTGCGGGTGACTGGGAAGGCGAGAACAGGCTGATGGAGTGGCTTAGCCTTTGTATTAGACCGCCGTGGGCCAGCTTGCATTGACTCCGTGCCTAAGGCTAATGAACAGAGCTCAGAGTCTAGGGATCTTAATTCTTTTAAAAGTTTGATCTGTTCCCGTCTATGTTGGAGAGACTCTCACAAGGGAGCCAGGCTAGGCAAGGGAAGTGGGGAAAAATATCTGGGTTGCATTTTGCTCCTGAAAGGCTGGAGCACAAAAGACAGGAGGGATATAGGAGGTAGGTAGATGTGTAAGTCCTATAGGCTGTGGCAGGGTCCTGAGAGGTGGCGCATCTTCTGAATGGTAGCTTGCTGCTTCCTTCTCCAAGGTAGCCTCCGTCCCAGGGGTCAATGTGTCTCTGGGATTTAAAACTCGATAAAGGTGTTTGGTAACCATTGGAGCCTTATTCATTAGGGTGGTATTTTGAGGGGGACTAGGAAGGTTCCCAGGGTCCTGGGGAGACTGAGAAGGGTCAATGTCTATACTAACTGATGGGCATGCCGTGGGGAGACGAGAGGTGTTTTGCATAGTCTCTTCTCCAATCCTGACAAGTTGTAAGGTACCATTGTCAAAGGGTGAACTTTTAAGAATTTCATTAATTAAGTCCCAGTAAGAAAAGGTGGGAACTGGCACTTTTTCTGGGCCAAAGGTTTCATAATAATCTTTTAAACAGTCTCTTACTCTAAGCCATCTTTTGCCATCAATGGTCACTTCAATGTGAAACCATGGACACAATTCTCCTATGTATTAGAAGAAAAATTTTAAGTCCTTTTTCTTAACACGCACCCCTCATGTCTTGAAGGACTCCTTGAGGCCTGACAAAAACAAATCATGTGACGAAACTGCTTGTCCCATGGTGGGTCACTCACCGTGCGTCATCCCCACTCTCCTCCTGGATCTGTCTCTTTGTGGTGTCTGCTGAGGCAATCGCGAGCTCCACTTGATGAAGTCTTCCAGGAGGACGGGGTTCCCAATCAGTCAAAGGCTCGAGCCCCAGTCAGTGGGTGCCAGTAGTCACGGCTGGAAAGACACATCAACAGGGGCAGCAAACCTAGATGCGGAGGAATGAAGGGACAAGAGACACGAGAGATGACAGCAAGACAGGAGTTCTGATCAAGCTGCAAACTTTTATTTTTCACACAGGGGCATTTATATGCTGGAGATGGGAAAGCTCTCTTATCCAAAGTTCCTGGATGTCTTCACAAGGTGAGGTAAACTCAGGATGTTTCAGGAATACAGATGGCAACAGGATGTCTCAGAGACACAGTTGGCTACAGGATGTCTCCCAGACAGGATGTCTCCATGGGAGCTGTTTCTTGTAAGTGTCAGGCTATTCTTTGAAGGTGAATTCCTTCTATGCCTGACAGTCAGGGATTCAGTATTTCAAATGGAAAATTGGAAAAAGAATCCAATGTGTATTCAGAAAAATGCCTTGACATTACCTTCATCCCATGTAAGACACAATTAGAGGAGAAGAGTTAGAAAATCTGTGAATACACATCTGGAATGGAAAATGCTCAGGAGTTCACAACCTTGGAGGTGGTATAGGAGTTTCCAAAAGTCAGGGACAGGGTAAAAACACCACAAACATGTAGCTCTGCCGGCCTAAATATTTCTTGAGAAACTTCATCTGAGGTTGTTTTTAGGAGCTTTAGCTTCCTTTATAGTGAGACGATCAAAGCTGGGTCAGCATCTATGTGACCTAGAGGACATTGTTTCTTATTTTCCAATGAACATGAGGCAGCAGTGCTGAATTCTCTCTTTGTAGGGAAACTGTGGCCACTGGTGGCTAAGTGTCTCCCAGAATGGAATGTGAAGCCATTGGTCATCCTCCAATTTTTGTGGTGTTTCTTGCAGCTGCACTGGGAGTTTGATATTTGCTTCACAAAATACAAGAAGTTCAACTGGGACACAGTGATGGAGGGAGTTCTGTCACGTGTGGTGGGTAAGGGTCTGCAGGAGAATGCACCAACAAGGCTTCTATCCAACATAGCTTGCCCTCTTGACCATAGCAATCTGATTGTAAACATTGCCCTGAATCCTCTCCATATAACAAGATGCCTTTACATACAAGGATCTGGGGCTTGTACCATGTCAGTCACAAACCATTTGGAAGCGAAGGGCAGATGCAGATGACCCGACCACAGATGTTTTAACACACACCAGCACACCACTGCTCTAGGCCGACTACTCAGCAGGCTCCAAATTACTGGCATCTCTGTTCTACACCATTTTCATGAAACCCAGTCAATCAAGGCACTGTCTGGTACACTGATGGTCATCAATAGGACATCCAAAGGTTCTCCAGGTCCACCTGGTCATGGGAATGTCAAAAATTTAAAGGTATTTATCTAGCCATTTTTCAAGGGTGAAGTTGGAGGCACTGTGGGTTTCAATTCATTCAGGAATGATTAAATGGAGAGGAAGCTCATTTCAATGAAAGCTCTGGAGAACTATCACACGCAAGGCTTCCCAAAGACAGGCCAAAAGGTCCCATGAAGCCAGACCTATTGAGGTCTACAATTTGAGGTCCATATGTGTTTTGACTTGCAACTATGGCTGCCAAGTCTTTAAGAATAAAATCATGTGATATCCTTCCCAAGATTCCCAGTGCTCTGTGGAAAGCCAACCTGGGCATAGATCCCAGTTTCCAAGGGCGACTCTCATGCATGGCCTCCTAAAATCCCAACACAATACAAGGCAATACTTCTTTGAGGTAAGTTCCACAACTCAGTCTCTAAGGAGAATCACACCAGTGTTCAAGCCCAGGTGGACCCAGTCATCTATTCCAAGCACCACACAAATGACCGCAATTAAAATCAAGACACTCCCACATGGCCCTCATTTTCTTCCATATAGACACTCATCATAACCTCTGGCTGGAGGTTTCCATGAGGGGCACAGCCTAAGACAGTGTCCAAAATAAGCTCCCTTGCATCCATTTGCCTAAAGTCAGTGTGGCCGGGACATCCTTCCTGTGAACCAGGAGTGTTCAAAGAGGCCTGCCGTTAATATTGCTCTTATTCTCAATTTTGAGGCCTACTGACTGTGGTGTTTTGATTCTTTATGTTAATTGGAGTCATGAGAAAACCCAAGAACCTATGGTCTAGTGTCTGCAGGGCTTTGAAGAACTCATTTGACCCAAAGGATCCATATTCTCAATGATGGAAGTCAGAAACCTTACAGAGGAAGGCGAGAAACTTCATCCAAAATGACTGCTCTTTTGGCTTTTTGATTTGCATGCACACATGGGATTTTTCTTTAGATCCATCAGGTGCTGAGAATCTAAGCCACAGCCTCACACAGGGCCAAGAGGCTGATTCAGACACATCCCTTTCCAAAGCAATTAAGAAAGAGCCACAGGTAATGTTTATACATTTCCATTTGAAAACTGTTTTCTTCAGGCTTCAAAAAGGCATAGCCTGAGGCAAAGACCTTCCTGACATTCAGGGCAACAGAAGGATATGTAAGCAAAAGGCCCAAAGCGGGGTTTTTCCATTGAGACTTTCCTGGTCACACTGATATCTGAGTTTTCTGAGATGCTCATCATTTCCTTCAGCTCTCTAGTACATGGCCGTATCACAGAGCGTGGAGGTGGTTCATATCTTGGACACAATACCATGAGCGTATTCTGGAGGTTGCCCATAATTCAGGTAGAGAACAGGAACTTAAGAAGATATTAGGTGTTGCCCATCCATTAGGCAAGCCGCAGACCATTCATAAATTGGGCAGAATGAATGCTCGGAAGATTTCTACTAGAAAGGACACATGTATTTATGCATTCTCTTTTCTATTGTCTACAACCATGGACACAGTGGGATACACAGATATAGAAAGACTAGCCTTGTCAAACGACTTACTAGAATCAGTTCACACCAAACCAAACAAACCGACTTTCTTACCTATTCTCAGAACATGAGACCAAACCACAAACCAATACCCACACCCACACCCACACAGACCCCCAAGTACCTCTGTGACAATACGGAGTGTCGTTTGATGGTGGGCCATAAGAAATTCCCTCATAATGGGCTGTCCTGTCTCAGATCTAGTCTCTGTGGCCAACTTTGTGAATCTGTAAGGAGCCAGTGGTGAGCCACTATCTGCTTTCTCAGGAAAGGCCCCTCTTCAGACCTTCCTGGCATTTGGCCATCCTCACATAAGTAGGTACCAAGAAAGACTGACTCTGTCTTTGGTAAATCCGAAAAATTTTGACCACTGGGACTGTGACTGGGACTGGCTCTGGATGCCTGGCTTTCTGGATCCCAAGTTCAGAGAATTCCATCACCAAGGAAGTGAGGTGAGGTCACTTCCTTCAGGAACTGAATGAGGTCCATACCTTGGCAACCACTTTGTCCTAACAGTTGCTTCCAAGGGTCCCATGAGATGGAGGCTGCACCTACTTACTCTGACATTTTCACAAGTTAGAATGGTATAAAACCGTAGGCACCCAGGAACAGCTCTCCACACAGGCCTGGTTTGCTGCATCTTCTTTACATTAAGAAGAGAGAGGCTGATTCTGACACAACCCTTCATCCTGACCAGGTTGTTTGCAATGAAAGATGATTTTTGCTCTCTGAGGTCCTTAATAGCTTCATACATCTTCTCCAGGGATCATCTTTAATGACCTTTGAGGTTCTCAGCAGGTGAAAGATCCCTTAATTTCTGTCTTGTAAGACCAACTCTGTCCCTGCTCTTCTGTAAAGTTAGATTGAGGGAAGAGTGTATGGTTAGGGTTAATAACATGTTCAATCTGTGTTAGGAACTATTCTGCTGGATGAATAATGTTATTGGGAACCTACGATATTTATAAGAATATGTGGGTGAAATATATGTATGAAAACAGAAATCTAAGATTTGAAACCCTGAAGGGCATTGGGCCCTTCATTGGTATACTTAGTGTTGACTTACTTTCTGCACAGATGTCTCAGATAAATAAATATACAATGGCATAGGACCTTGTACATTGGATGATTGAATGTGGAAGAGAACATCCAGTCAAAAAGGGATAGTACGTAAGATTAGGAAGATAGTTGGTAGGTTTTGGAAGGAGAGTGAGTATAGGATTTGGAAAAAAAAACTTCTTTAGCAATAGGGTTTCTGTTAGAGGGTGAAGGTAAATGTCAGCACATATGAAGATTCAGTCACAATGATGAACTTTGGAAAATATGTAGGAAATCAGATAATAATAGAGACATTACAAAATCAGGGAAAGTACAAAGTGAGTGATAGGATTAGACATTTTGAACAGGGTTGAGTTTGAATATATAATCTTAGGAAGAAACAAATATGTAGTCACCAATAGGATTGACATTTGAGAGCATTAGGCAATGTGGACATGGATGTTTTTAGTAATCCCTGTTCACTTTCCTTTTAGGCTTTGGTACAATCATAAGTGTAACCTTTGCATTTTGTGTCCAGAATATTACTGTGATAAAATGTATATGTAGATCGCGTGACATTAGTATTTCTTCCAGCATTTCTGGGAGCAATGTTTTGAAGTCCTATAAATTAGTATTGGTGGTACAAAGAGGTGTACACTGTGTCTATGAATATAGAGATAGTGCATGAATAGACCACATTGTGAATCAATAATATAATTGGTCCCACTTTAAATAATAGATTGAATTCATATCTGAAAATATATAAGAAATCTTATATCGATATACCATCATTCATTCCAACCAGCAATACATCTAATGGTAATATTAGGGTTATGGTTTATCACGAAGTGTCTTTGAGTTTTGCTTCAAAAGTGATCATGGAAATCGAAAATAATGTGTTTGGAAAGAAGTCTCATGAAAAGACCCATCAAAAACATGGAGGAATACATGTGTTCTGTAGAATAAAGTGATTGAAAGTGAACAAAATGCCTATAAATTTGCAAACTTTTGGATGAAATATATTTGCTATGATGAGCATAAACTGAAGAAATAGTAATGTACCAGTGTTGAATAAAATAAATGTCAAAATGCACAACATGTCCCATAGGAATCTACTTGTATTGATGTTAAACTGGTTCAGTTACTGTGGAAATATTAGGATTTGTATGCACCTTTCACTGAAGATAGTTTTCAGTACTAGGAAACAAATATGTATTTCAGGTGAATGAATAATTTTGAGAATACTCTTGTGAAAATTTGATTATAAATACACATACTTGAATATGAATGAGTTTAGGGAGTGTATAACAAGACATATATTTCATATTTTGAAAAATCTGGAGAGTGTGTATATATATATATATATACATACACAAACACACAGACATTAAAAATAGCATAATATATTCCAATTGAAATTCACCATGAAATATATGTCATCTACAGATCCAAATGTATTTATTTTATTGAATATGGATTTATGTATAATGTTCTTAAACAAGGAAGCTCACTCATAGATTGAATTTTCAGTTCCAACAGCTTTTAGGAGGAGTGATCTCTTACAATTTGTATCTGCCAAGTCAGTCACCTCACAAGAATGTACGTGTGGTATCAGGTAAGATTCTATAATTGCATGTAAAAATACATGTGCTGAATAGGATACAGAGAAAGGGATGCCTTGACATTACAATCACGGAGACTAAGGCACAATTAGAGGAGAAGAGTTAGAAAATCTGTGAATAAATATCTGGAATGGAATATGCTCAGGAGTTCACAACCTTGAAGACAGAAGAGGAGATTTCAAAAGTAAGGGACAGGGAAAACAGTCCACAAACATGGAGCTCTGGTTCCCTAAATCCTTCTTGAGAAACTCACTCTGAGTTTGGGCACTTGAAATATATGTTGTTGTCAGGAGATTTAGCTTGCATTGTAGTGAGACAATCAAAGCTGTGTCTGCATCTATGTTACCTTGAGGACATGGTTTCTTATTTTCCACTGAATATGTGGCAGCAGTGCTGAATTTTCTTTAGTAGGTAAACTGTGGCAACTGGGGGATAAGTGTATCCACATGTGGACTGTGAGGCCATTTGGTCATCCTCCACTTTTCGTCGTGTTTCTTGCTGCTGCACTGGGATTTTGGTATTTGCTTCATGATATACAAAGAATTCAACTGTTACCCGGTGCGTGAGTGAGTTCTGTCACTTTTGGTAGGTCAGGGTCTGCAGGAGAATGCACCAACCAGGCTTATATCCCACATGACTTGCCCCCTTGACCATAGCAATCTGATTCTAAACATTGCCCTGAATCCTGTCCATATAACAAGATGCCTTTACATACAAGGGTCTGCTGGCTGCACCATGTCAGTCACAAGTCATTTGGAAGCCAATGGAAGATCCACGTGGCCCCACCACAGTTGTTTTATTGCACACCTGCCCAGCACTGCTGTAGGCCCACCTCTCAGCAGGCTCCAACTTCCTGGTATCTCTGTTCTGAACCATTTTTATGAAAACCAGTCAATCAAAGCACTGTCTTGTAATCTCATGATCAGCCACAGGATATTCAAAGATTCTCCAGTGCCACCTGGTCATGGGAAGTTTAAAAATTTCTTGGTATTTATCTACCCATTTTTCAAGGTTGAAGTTGGAGGCACTGTGTGTTTCATTTCATTCTGGAACTATTAAATGGTTAGGAAGCTCATTTCAATGAAATCTCTGCAGAAGTCTCACAGGCAAGGCTTCCCAAACAGTGGCCAAATGATCACATGAATCCAGGCCCATTGGGATCTACATTGTGACATCCATGTGTGTTTTGACTCTCATATATGGCTGCCAAGTCTTTCAGAATAAAATCATGTGGTAACCTGGCTGAGATTCCCAGTGCTCGGTGAAGAGCCACCCTGGGCCTAGATCTCATTTTACAAGGGTGACTCTCATGTGAATCCTCCTAAAATCCCAACACAATTCATGGCAATACGTCTCTGAGGTGAGGTCCACAACTCAGTCTCTAAGGGGAATCACAACAGAGTTAAAGCCAAGGTGGACCCAGTCATCTATTCCAACGGCCACACATGACCACAATTAAAACCAAAACACTCCCACATGGCCCTCATCTTCTTCCATATGGACACTCATCATTACCTCTGTCTTGAGGTTTCCATGAGGGGCAGAGCCCAAGACAGTGTCCAAAATAACCTCCATTGCCCCTCATTTGGCTAAAGTCAGGGTGTCCTGGACACTCGTCCGGGGAACCAGGAGTGATCAAATAGGCCTGCTATTAATATTGCTTTGCTCCTCCAATTTGAGGCCTACTGACTGTCAGGTATAGATTCTTTATGTGATTTGGATTCTGGAGAAAACCCAAGCACCTATGGGATAGCCTCTAAAGGGCTTTGAAGAACTCATTTGATCCAAAGGTTCCTATTCTCACTTGATGGAGGTCAGGAACCTTACAGGGGAAGGCGAGAGACTTCTTCCATAATGACTGCTCTTTTGGCCAATTTAGTTTTGGATGCAAACATGGGATTTTCTTTACATCCATCATGTGCTGAGAATCTAAGCCAAAGCCTAACACAGGACCTAGAGCCTGATTCAGACATATCCCTTTCCAATGCAATTAAGCAAAGAGTCACAGGTGATGCCCATTGATTTCCATTTGAAAACTGTTTTCTTTAGGCTTCCCAAAGGGGTGGCCAGAGGCAAAGACCTTCCTGACATTGAGGGCAACAGAACAATAGGTAACCAAAGCAGTATTTCTCCACTGAGACTTTCCTGATTACACTGATATCTGAGTTTTCTGAGTTGCTCGCCATTCCCTTCAGCTATCCAGTACATGGCCATGTCACAGAGCTTGGTGGTGGTATACATCTTGGACACAAAACCATGAGCCTATTCTGGAAAGTGGCCAGAATTCAGAAAGAAAACAGGAACTTAGGAAGATATCAGGGGTTGCCCATCAATAATGCAAGCCACAGTCCATTCATAAATGGGAAGTATGAATCCGGGGAAGCTTTCTACTAGACAGGACACATCCATTGAAGCATTCTCTTTTCTAATGTCTACAACCCCTGACACAGTGGGATACACAGACCTAGAAACACTCGCCTTTTCAAACGACTTACTAGAATCAATTAACTCCAAACAAAACAAACTGCCTTTCTTACCTATTCTCAGAACATGAGACAAAACCACAAACACACACCAACACCCACAAATGCACCTCCTTCCCCCAAGTAGGTCTGTGACTATCCGCAGTGTCCTCTGACTGGTGGGCCATACTATGTTTCCATGAAATGGCCTGTTCTGTCTCAGATCTGTTCTCCTTGTCCAACTCTGTGAAGTTGACAGGAGCCAGCGGTGAGCCACAACCTGGTTTCTCAGGAAAGGGCCCTCTTCAGAGCTTTACTGGCATTTGGCCATCCTCACATCAGTAGGTACCAAGAAAGACTGACTCTGTCCTTGGTAAATCCAAACAAGTGAGATCACTGGGACTGGGACTGGGACTGGCTGTGGGTGCCTGGCTTCCTGGACCACATGTTCAGAGATTTTGAACACCAAGGAAGTGAGGTAAGGTCACTTCCTTCAGGAACTGAATGAGGTCACTGCCTTGGCAAACACATTGTCCTAATTGTTGCTTCCAAGGCCCCATGAGATGGAGGCTGCCCCTACTTCCTGTGACACTTTCAAAAGTTAGAATGGTATATCATCCATAGGCACTCCAGAGCAGCTCTCCACACTGGCCTGTTTTGGTCCATCTTCTCTACATTAAGAAGAGAGAGGCAGATTCAGATACAACCCTTCATCCTGACCAGGTTGTTGGCCATGGAAGGTGACTCTTACTCTCTCAGGTCCTTCATAGCTGCCTACATCTTCTACAGGGATCATTTCTGCATGGACGTTTGAGGTTCTCAGCGGGTGGAAGATCCCCTAAATTCCTGTATTGTAAGACCAACTCTTTCCCTGCTCTTCTGTAAAGTTAGATTGAGGGAACAGTGTATGGTTAGGGTTAATAACATGTTCGATTTGGGTTAGGAATTGTTCTGCTGTATGAATAATGTTATTGGGAACCTGCGATATTTATAAGACTATAGAAATGAAATATAAGTATGAAAACAGAAATGTTCTAAGGTTGTATGGTAATTCTAGGCTTAAAATAAAAACATGTTGGAGATTTATGTGTATCATTTGTGTTGTATAATTGGACTTGTTATCAAAAAGATATGTACAGTTACATGTTACTTTTTACACTTAGATAAAATTTAAAAGTATTTTTAAGTTAATGAGAGCCTAATCTCTGTGAAGGTTTTATTGTAAAACACAAAGGTAAAATGCCCATTCATTTCCATGTGAAAACTGTTTTCTTCAGGCTTCAGGAAGGAGTAGCCTGAGGAAAAGATGTTCCTGATATTCAGGGCAACATAACAATAGGTAATCAAAAGGCCCAAAGCAGGGTTTCTCCACTGAGACTTTACTGGTCACACTGATATCAGAGTTTTCTGAGATGCATTCCCTTCAGCTATCCAGTACATGGCCATGTCACAGACCTTGGAAGTGGTACATATCTTGTACACAAAACCATGAGCCTATTTTGGAGAGTGGCCAGAATTCAGGAAGGATACAGGAACGTAAGAAAATAATAGGTGTTGCCCAATGATAAGGCAAGCCACAGTCCATTGATAAAATGGGCAGGATGAATGCTTGGAAGTTTTCTCTTTGACAGGACACACCCATTGAGGCATTCTCTTTTCTAATGTCTACAACCATGGACCCAGTGGGATACACAGACATAGAAACACTCGCCTTGTCAAAGGACTAACTAGAAACAGTTCACTCCAAACCAAACAAACCCCCTTTCCTAACTATTCTCAGAACATGAGAAAAAACCACAAACCCACTCAAACACCCACGAAGTCACCTCCTTCCCCCAAGTAGGTCTGAAACTATCCAGAGTGTCCTCTGACTGGAGGGCAATACTATGTTCCCCAGAAATGGCCTGTCCTGTCTCAGATCTGGTCTCCTGGGTCAACTCTGTGAAGTTGTCAGGAGACAGCAGTGAGCCTCTAACTTCTTTCTCTGGAAGGGCCCCTCTTCAGAACTTTCCTGGCATTTGGCCATCCTCACATCACTAGGTACCAAAAAAGACTGACTCTGTCCTTGGTAAATCCAAACAAGTGAGACCACTGTGACTGGAGCTTGGACTGGGTCTGGATGCCTGGCTTCCTGAAACCCAAATTCGGAGAGTTCCATCAACAAGGATGTGAGGTGAGGTCACTTCCTTCAGGAACTGAATGTGGTCACTGCATTTGCAACCACTTTGTCCTAACATTTGCTTCCTAGGGTCTCATAATATGGAGGATGCGCCTACTTCCTGTGACACTTTCACAAGTTCGAATGGTATAGAAACAATAGGCACCTGGGAACAGCTCTCCACACAGGCCTAGTTTGGTCAATCTTCCCTACATTAAGAAGAGAGAGGATGATTCAGACACATGCTTTTAACCTGACCGGGTTGTTTGCCATGGAAGATGACGTTTGCTCTCTCAGGCCTTTCATAGCTGCCTGCATCTTCTCCAGGGATCATATCTGCATGGACCTTTGAGGTTGTCAACAGGTGGAAGGTCCCCTACACCCCTGTATTGTAAGACCAACTCTGTCCCTGCTCTTCTGTAAAGTTGGATTGAGGGAAAAGTGTATAGTTAGGATTAATAACATGTTCGATTTGTGGTAGGAATCATTCTGTTTGATGAATAATGGTATTGGGAACCTGCAATATTTATAAGAATATACAGGTGAAATGTAATTATGAAAACTGAAATCTAGGTAAGATTTGAATACCAGAAAGGCATTGGGCCCATGATTGGGATACTTATCTTTGAATTATGTTCTGCACAGATGTCTCAGATAAATCAATATACAATGGCATAGGACCTTGTACCTTGGATGATTGATTGTTGAAGAGTTCATCCAGTCAAAAAGGGATAGTCGGTAGGATTAGGTAGATAGTCGGTAGGTTTAGAAAAAAGAGTGAGTATAGTATTTGGACAAAAAGTTCTTTAGCAATAGGGTTTCGGATAAAGAGTGAATGTAAATGTCAGCACATGTGAAGAATCAGTCACTATGATGAACTGGGGAAAATATGTAGGAAAAGAGATATCAATAGAGACATTAGGAAATCAGACAAAATATAAAGTGAGTGATAGGATTAGACATTTTCAACATGGTTGAGGTTGAATATATAATCTTGGGAAGAAACAAATATGTACTCACCAATAGGATTGACATTTGAGAGAATTAGGCATCCAAGACATGGATGTTTTTAGTAATCCATGTTCACTTTCTATTTAGGCTTCGGGACAATCCTAAGTGTGACCTTTGCATTTTGTGTCCAGAATATTACTATGATAAAATGTATATGTAGATCAGTTGACATGAGTCTTTCTTCCACCATTTCTGTTAGCAAAATTTTGAAGATATACGAATTATTATTGAGGGTACACAGAGGTGTATTCTGTGTCTATCAATATAGAGACAATGCATGAATAGACCATACTGTGAATAAATAATATAACTGGTTCCACTTTAAACAATGGATTGAATTGATATTTGAAAGTATACAAGAAATCTTATATTGATATACAATCATTCATTCCCACCAGTTTTACATCTAATGGTAATATTAGGTTTACGGTTTATCATGACGGGTGTGTGAGTTTTGCTTCAAAAATGATAATGGAAATCAAAAATAATGTCTTTGGAAAAAAGTCTCATGAAAGGAGCAGTCAAGAAACGTGGAGGAATACATGTGTTCTGAAGCAGGAAGTGATTGAAAGTAAAACAAATGCGTATAAATTTGCTAAATTGTGAATGAAATATACATACTATGATGTGCATAAACTGGACAAATAGTAATGTACCAGTGTTGAATAAAAATGAACGTCAAAATACAATTATATCCCATAGGAATCTTCTTGCATTTATGTTAAACTGGGTCAGTTACTGTAGAAATATTAGAATTTTTTTTGGTGTTATAATACAATTTATTTTAGCACTAGCATGCCACAGAATGTCGAGGAAAGAGCAATGGATTTTTAGTTATCGCACTAGTAATCTATCATTAAATGACTCTTTTGGGGAGTCTAGAAATTACATAAGGCTATGTAACATTTTTTTTTATTTAGCATTCATAAAAACTTAGAATTTTGGTAATATTTCTACTTTTTTATTTTTTTTTTTATTTTTTCAGTTGTTGATCGACCTCATTTTATTTATTTATATGTGGTGCTGAGAATATAACCCAGTGCCTCACACATGCTAGGCAAGCATGTTACCACTGAGCCAGACACCCAGACCCTCCACATTTATCTTATAATCAAACACTCCTCTCCCTCTTCTTTACTCACTTTATTCCTCATTTTCCCCCTTCTCTCTCTTCCTTTTTCATTTTCCCTCCATAGGAGTTTTTCTCTCATGTCATTACAAACAGTAATATGCTATGAAATTTACATTTAAGAATTTTTTTATAGTCATTCTTTTTTCTTGAGAAAATTTAATAATTATAATAACCTATAGATATATTACAATACATTTATTATACATTTGTATCTATATTCATGCATATGTATTACATATGATATATATACATATATATTTAAAAGTACTTTGATTAGCCTGTTAGAAATAATATAGACCAAGTCTTTCTTAATTTTCAAGTCTTCTAGAATTAACAGCTTACAGTGAAAATCAAATAAACATATTTAATTAAACAGGTATCATTCTTATTTATCAATACTTATCATTTAAGTTTTTATATTACATTAAGCTGTGATATGGCATATTAACTCTTATGAATTAGTGAAATTTTATTTGAACAACCTTTTATTTAAGGACCATATGCACTGACATTTTAAATGGCTTTCTTGTGATTTTAATTTCTATCAATTGCATATTTATTGCCAAATACTTATTTTATTAATTTTCATATTCATGATTGATATAAAGTCAATTGTTTAATTCTTCTTGTAAGTAGTTACTTATTACAGTAATAATTCTACATCTTTATAAGAAAAATGGTACAAAGATATTTTCATGCAAAATTAAGAATAATTGCATGCTCTAAATGTTTCATTGTTGATACATATAATAAAGAGCTTTTGATGAGTCTCTTCCCCAGTAAAACATAAAATGCAAAGATATAGTTGGGTATGTATGTCCAAATAAAGATAAGGAAAAATACACATTATCAGCTACAAACTATCAAATAAAAGATGAAAAGAACAATCCAACATATTGTACGAACTTGTCAGATGAGGTAGCCTAAGACTAGACCTGGTCCATGACAAAATATTCACGAAAAAAATGAAATATGAAAAATATAGGAAATGATATGAATTTTTCATGAAGGTAGGTGGATTATCCTTTAATCTCAATATATGTTCATTTTCAAAAGCCAGTTTTCTGGTAAAATAAATTTGTGATATTTACAACTACACAAAACAAACTTTCTGCTTATCAAAATGAATGCATCTCAACTTCTTTTTAGCTGATTTCTTCCCACTCAATTTTAAACCTTTGTTTATTTATTTTTATTGGTTTTTCAAAACATTACAAAGCTCATGATATATCATCTTTCATACATTTGACTGAAATGGGTTATGAACTCCCAATTTTCCCCAAATACGAATTGCAGAATCACATCAGTTACACATTCACATTTTTACATAATGTCACATTAGTGACTGTTGTCCTCTGCTACCTTTATTATCCCCTACTATCCCCCCTCCCCTTTCATCCCATCTTCCCTCTCTTCCTCATCTGCTTTTTCACTTCTCTCTCTTGTTCCCGCCTTTCCCCTCACAACGTCTTATATGTAATTTTGTGTAACAATGTGGGTCTCCTACCATTTCCATATGCTTTCCCTTCTCTCTCCCTTTCTCTCTCCCACTTGTCTTTGTTTAATATTAATCTTTTCCTCATGCTCTTCCTCCCTGTTCTATTCTTAGTTACCCTATTTTTATCAAAGCAGACATTTGGCATTTGTTTTTTTAAGGATTGGCTAGCTTCTCTTAGCATAATCTGCTCTAATGCCATCCATTTCCCTGCAAATTCTATGATTTTGTCATTTTTTAGTGCTGCATCCATCGTGTATAGATGCCACATTTTTTTTATCCATTCATCTATTGAATTGCATCTAGGTTGGTTACACAGTCGAGGTATTGTGAATTGTGCCACTATGATCATTGATGTGGCAGTATCCCTTTAGTACACTCTTTTAAGATCCTCAGGGAATAGTCCGAGAAGGGCGATAGCTGGTTCAAATGGTGGATCCATTCCTAGCTTTCCCAGGAATCCCCATACTGCTTTCCATGTTGGCCTCACCAATTTGCAGTCCCACCAGCGGTGTACAAGTGTCCCCTTTTCCCCACATCCTCGTAAACACTTGTTGTTGTTTGACTTCATAATGGCTGCCAATCATACTGGAGTGAGATGGTATCTTAGGGTGGGTTTGATTTGCATTTCTCTGACTGCTAGATATGGTGAGCATTTTTTCATGTACTTGTTGATTGATTGTATGTCCTCCTCGGTGAATTGTCTTTTCAGGTCCTTGGCCCATTTGTTGATTAGGTTATTTGTTATCTTATTGATAATTTTTTTGAATTCTTTGTATATTCTGGATATTAGGGCTCTATCTGAAGTGTGAGGGGTAAAAATTTGTTCCCAGGATGTAGGCTCTCTATTTACTTCCCTTTTTGTTTCTCTTGCAGAGAAAAAAAACTTTTTAGTATAAGTAAGTCTCATTTTTTTATTCTTGTTAAGAACTCTTGGGCTATGAGCGTCCTATTAAGAAATTTGGAGCCCGACCCCACAGTATGTAGATCGTAGCCAACTTTTTCTTCTATGAAACGCAGTGTCTCTGATTTTATATCTAGATCCTTGATCCATTTTGAGTTAAATTTTGTGCATGGCGAGAGAACGGGATTCAGTTTCATTTTGTTGCATATGGATTTCCAATTTTCCCAGCACCATTTATTGAAGATGCTATCCTTCCTCCACTGCATGCTTTTAGCCCCTTTATCAAATATAAGAAAGTTGTAATTTTGTGGATTGGTTTCTGTGTCCTCTCTTCTGTACCACTGGTCCACCTGCATTTTTCGGTACCAGTTCCATGCTGTTTTTGTTACTATTGCTCTGTAGTACAGTTTGAACTCTGGTATCGCTATACCTCCAGATTCACACTTCCTGCTTACAGTTGCTTTTGCTATTCTGGGTCTTTTATTTTTCGATATGAATTTCATGATTGATTTATCTATTTCTACAAGAAATGCCATTGGAATTTTGATTGGCATTGCATTAAACCTGTAGAGAACTTTGCGTAATATTGCCATTTTTATGATGTTAGTTCTGCCTATTCATGAACAGGGCACATGTTTCCATCTTCTGACATCTTCTTCTATTTCTCTCTTTAGATTTCTGTAGTTTTCATTATATAAATCTTTCACCTCTTTTGTTAGGTTGATTCCCAAGTATCTTATTTTATTTGAGGATGTTGTGAATAGAGTGGTTTTCCTCATTTCCATTTCAGAAGTTTTTTTTTCTGTTATACAGGAATGCATTTGATTTATGCGTGTGAATTATATATCCTGCCACTTTTCTGAATTCATTTATTAACTTTAGCCATTTCTTTGTAGACATTTTTGTGTCTGTTAAATATATTATCATGTCATCTGCAAATAGTGATACTTTAAATTCTTCTTTTCCTATTTTTATGCCTTTAATTTCTTTTGTCTGTTTAATTGCTCTGGCTAGTATTTCAAGAACTAAATTGAAAAGAAGTGGTGATAGAGGGCATCCCTGTCTTGTTCCAGATTTTAGAAGGAATGCCTTCAGTTTTTTCTCCATTTAGGATGATGCTAGCCTGAGGTTTAGCATATATAGCTTTTACAATGTTGAGGTAAGTTCCTGTTATCCCTAGTTTTTATAGAGTTTTGAACATAAATGGATGCAGAACTTTGTCAAATGCTTTTCTGCATCTATCGAGATGATCATATAGTTCTTGTCTTTAAGTCTATTGATGTGGTGAATGGCATTTATTGATTTTCGTATATTGAACCATCCTTGCATCACAGGGATGAATCCTCCTTGATGATGGTGCACAATTATTTTGATATGCTTTTGTACTCGATTTGTCAGAATTTTATTGAGAATTTTTGCATCCAAGTTCATTAGAGAAATTGGTCTGTAGTATTCTTTCTTTGAAGTGTCTTTGTCTGGTTTCGGGATCAGGGTGATGTTGGCCTCATAGAATGAATTTGGAAGAGCTCCTTCTTTTTCTATTTCTTGAAAAAGCTTGAAAAATATTGATTTTAATTCTTCTTTGAAGGTTTTGTAGAAATCCGCTGTATTCCCATCCGGTCCAGTGCTTTTTTTGGGTTGGCAGTCTTTTGATTGCTTCTTCTATGTCTTCCTTTGTTATTGGCCTGTTTAAAATGTTTGTGTCTTCCTGACTCAATCTGGGCAGATCGTATGACTTAAGAAATTTATCAATACCTTCACAATATTCTATTTTATTGGAATATAGTGTTTCAAAATACTTTCTAATTATCTTCTATATTTCTGTAGTGTCTGTTGTGATATTGCCTTTTTTATCCCACATGTTAGTAATTTGAATTCTCTTTCTTCTTCTCTTCCTTAGCGTGGCTATGGGCGTGTTTATCTTATTTATTTTTTCAAAGAACCAACTTTTAGTTTTATCAATTTTTTCAACTTTTTTTTTGTTTCAATTTCGTTGATTTCTGCTCTAAATTTAATTATTTCTTGTCTTCTACTACATTTGCTGTTGTTTTGCTCTTCCTTTTCTAGGTTTTTGTGGTGTAGTTTAAGTTCATTTATTTGTTGTTTTTTTTTTCTTTTTTGGAGGAAAGAACTCCAAGAAATGAATTTCCCTCTTAAAACTGCTTTCATTGTGTCCCATAGATTCCGGTATGTTGTGTCTGTATTGTCATTTGTCTCTAAGAATTTTTTATCTCCTTCTTTATGTCTTCTGTAACCCATTGGTCATTCAGTAGCATGTTGTTCATTTTCCATGTGATGTAGGATTTTTCCTTCCTTCTTTTCTCATTGATATCCAGTTTCATTCCATTATGATCAGATATGGTGCACGGTATAATCTCCATGCCTTTATATTTACTAAGAATTGCCCTATGGCATAATATATGGTGTATCTTTGAGTAGGATCCATGTGCTGCTGAGAAGAACATGTATCCACATGATGATGGTTGATACATTCTATATATGTCGGTTAAGTCTATGTTATTGATTGTGCTGTTGAGTTCTATAGTTTCTTTATTCAGTTTTTGTCTAGAGGATCTCTCTAATGCCGAGAGTGGTGTGTTGAAGTCACCCATAATTATTGTGTTGTAGTCTATTTGACTCTTGAACTTGAGGAGAGTTTGTTTTATGAATGTTGCACCTCCATTGCTTGGTGCATACAAATTGATAATTGTTTTTTTCTTGTTGGTGGATGATTCCTTTTAACAGAATATAGTGTCATTCTTTATCCCTTTTGATTAACTTAGGTTTGAAGTTGATATTATTCCATATGAGTATGGCAAATCCTTCTTGCTTCCGAGGGCCATGTGAGTGTTATGATTTTTCCCAACCTTTTACCTTCAGCCAGTGTATGTCTTTTCCTATCATATGAGTCTCCTGAAGGCAGAATATTGTTGGATTTGTTTTTTTGATCCAGGTTACTAGCACATGTCTGTTGATTAGTGAATTTAGGCCATTAACATTTAAGGTTACAATTGAAATATGATTTGTACTTCCAGTCATGTTTATTTATTTATTATATTTTAGTTTGGATAGTTTTTACTTTTTTGGTTACTTTCCTCCCGCTTTACTGAGATACTTCCCACTGTTAGTTTTGGGCACTATTTTTTAACTCTTCTTCTTGTAGTATTTTGCACAAAATGCTTTGCAGTGCTGGTTTTCTGGCTGAGAATTGTTTTAGCTTTTGTTTATCGTGAAAGACTTTAATTTCATTGTCAAATCTGAAGCTTAACTTTGCTTTATATGGTATTCTTGGTTGGAATTCTTTTTTTTTTTTTCAGCATTGAATTACATTGTTCCAGGATATTCTCACTTTCAAAGAATGTGATGAAAAATCAGTTGTTAACCTAATTGGTTTACCACTGAATGTAATCTGCCTCCTTTCTCTTATAGCTTTTAATATTCTCTCCTTGTTCTGTATGTTGGCTATCTTCATAATTATATGTCTTGGAGTTGGTCTATTTTGGTTTTGAATGTTTGGGGTCCTGTAGGCTTCCAGGAATTGGCAATCCAATTCATCATTCATCTCTGGGAAGTTTTATAGAATTATTTCATTTAATATGTTGTCCATTCCTTTGGTTTGAATCTCTATGCCTTCTTCTATCCTGATGACTCTTAAATTTGTTTTTTGATTTTTTTATGACATCCCATATCTTTTGAATAAATTCCTGGTGGGATTTAAGCATCTTTTCTGTGTTTACTCAATTCTTTTCAAGTTGATAAACTTTGTCTTCATTATCTGATGTTCTGACTTCTACTTGATCTAATCTATTTGTAATATTCTCGTTTGAGTTTTTAATTTGGTTTATATTTTCCTGCATTTCTAGGATTACTGTTTAATATTTTTTTTAAGATCTCTATCTCCTGGTAATGCTCATTCTTTGCCATTTGAATTTGTTTGTTTAATTCATTTTCAAAATATACTTTTATTGCTTGGACTTGCTGCCTCATGTCTTCTCTAATATTCCTTTCCATCTGAGTTCGGTATGCCTTGAGTTCTTTCCCTATCCCTGTTTCTGATGCTTCAAGGTCCTCCTGTAGATTTAAGTTGTCCTGCATTGTTTGTACTCCTTTTTTGCCCTTGTTTTTTCATGATGTTCACGTTACTTTCCAGCTCTATTAGATTGCTGTGTTTCTGCTTTATTCTTTAGATTTGTTTTGGTGTTGTATATCTCTGTTGTCTCTCCTTTGTGTTGGTAAACTATACCTGCTAAAGTGGATTCCGCTTGGAAGTAATTCCGAAGGCCGAGCTCCAGTGATGTCACCTCTCTGCTTTGGCCGGCCCCAGGCTCCTTGCCGAGGTGTCCAAATTGGGGGGTGGGACTTGACTGTCTCTGGTTTGTTTCAGCTCTGGGTCACTGGCAGGCGGGTGGTCTCCAGCCGCCCAATTGCGCGGTTGGTCGCCAGCGGGCAGGCAGTCTCCAGCCGCCCAGTCACGCGGGCGGCAGGTGGGCTGACGCTGTTGGGTTGGCAATCTCTAGCCACGCAGTCTCACGCTCGGTTGTCGGCGGGCGGGCATTCCTCAGCCCCCCAGTCACTCAGGCAGTGGGTGGAATGTCACGTGCAGGCCTGCGGTCTCCAGCCGCCCAGTCACAAGGGCCTGCCTTCTAGTCCTTTGGTTTCTCCTGCTTGTCCTGGTTTCTTTTTCTAGACCAGATTTCCCCTGAGTGATGCCTCTCGGCAGTTCAAACTGTACTCTGTGCCTGCCGTTTGTTGGGTGTGGAGGGTGTCTTTTGGGAACCCAGACACTCTATTGTTTTGATTTTTTCCGCTTGCCCCTCCCCCAGCACTGGCTATACACGTTTCGTTATGGCCACTGATGGTAGGGGGAGTCGAAAGTCAGGTGTCTCTAGTTTTTCTTGCGTCTTTATGCAGGCTTGCTCTGATTAACCCTCCCCCGGAAAGCCTAGGAGACATTTTATGCGAATTCCCCGCTGTATGACAGATGAGCTGAGTAACACACATCTGTTTTATTGTTGCAGTCTATTGGAGAGGGGCGGTGGTTACTTCAGATCTCAAAGATGGTGGCCGCTGGTTTCCTTGGTGGAGTTTCTTTTGTGGGGGATAGAACTATACCACTTTCTTCCGTGTCTGAATTCCCAAACTCAGCCCGGGGATCAGTGGGAGCTCAGCCGGCAGGATTCCACAGAATCCGCAGCAACATTTCTCCCTGCTTCAGGTCACTTCTCGGTGGTGCCCCACCATCTGAAACAGCAGGCCTGGCTGCATGATTCAATCAGCCCGGATCTCTGATTGCACAGTTGGCTATTAGGAACCCCGGCACTCTATTGTTTTGATTTTTTTTTTCCGCTTGCCCCTCTCTCAGCGCTGGCTAGACAGGTTTTTTTCACCACTGATGGGAGGGGGAGTTGAAAGTCAGGTTCCTCTAGTTTTCCCCTATCTTTATGCAGGCTCCCTCTGATAATCTCTCCCCCAGAAAGCCTAGGAGAGATTTGATGCAAATTCCCCGAAGTATGGGAGATGAGCTTAGTAACAGTAACAGAATAACAACATTTTATTGTCGCAATCTGTAGGGGAGTGGCTGTCGTTACTTCAGCTCACCAAGATGGTGGCCGTTGGTTTCCTTCGTGGAGTTTCTATTGTGGGGGTTAGAACTGTACCACTTCCTTCCCCATCTGAAACCCTGAACTCAGCCCAGGGCTCAGTGGGGACTCTACTGGCAGAATTCCACAGAATCTGCATCAACGTTTCTCCATGATTATTGATCGTATCTCGGTGGTGCCCTGCTGTCTGTAGCCACTGGACGGGTAGCGCGGATCAGTCAGACAGGATCTCCGGTCGCAGAGTTGGCTCATGTTTGAGACTCATTTACCGGACCTCAGTGCTAGAAATACTTCTTCTAGGTTTCAGTGCACCCCCATTTTGCTGTAAGTTCCTAACAAGATAGTTTTTTGTTGTTCTTAGTCGTTAGTCACCTGCGCAGTGGCGCGGTACACTGGGTATGATGCTCTCTATTCGCGGCCATCTTGCAATGTCAAAATATTATGATTTGTATGCACCATTCACTGAAGTTAGTTTTCAGTATTAGGAAACAAATATGTATTTCAGGTGGATGAATATTTCTGAGAATAATCTTGTGAAAAGTTCATTATAAATCCTCATACATGAATATGAATAATTTTAGGAAGTGTATAATAAGACACATATATTTCATATTTTGAAAAATCGGGAGAGTATATATATATATATATATATATATATATATATATATACACACACACACACAAACACACACACCGAGACATTAAAAAGTAGCAATATATATGCCAATCGAAATTCATCATTAAATATATAACATCCACTTATCCAAAAATATACATTTTACTGAAAATGGATTTATGCATAATGTTGGTCAACTAGGAAGCTCACCCATAGGTTGAATTTTCTGTTCCAACAGAGGTTAGGAGGAGTGATCTCTTCTCACAATTTTTATCTGCCATGTCAGCCACCTCAGAAGAATGTACATGTGATACCAGGTAGGATTCTATTTGTGCATATAAAAATACATGTGCTTAATAGGCTACAGAAAAAGGGAGAGAGGAATTCACATATTTGTTAATTTTAAAAACACATGGAGAACTATGTTAATAAACATTAACTATATTTATAACTCCTACACAATATAATGCAAAAGGGATGTCCAACTACATACCATGCCTTCTCTGAATTGCTGGTATTTGTATTCTTTTTGGGTTACTATTCTCCATCATATAAGGATAAGTAGTCAGAATCTAGTAGGGTATGGGTTAGTGTCAGAGATTCAGTATTTCAAATGGAAAATAGGAAAGTAAACCCAATGTGTTTGCAAATATATACTACACAAAAATCTTCCCACTCACATTAAAAACAATCCCTTGATATTACCCTCACTGGAAGAAATACACAATTAGAGGATAAGAGTTAGAAAATCTGTGAATACATACCCGGAATGGAATATGCTGAGGAGTTCAAAACCTTGGAGGTGGTAGATGAGTTTCCAAAAGTAAAAGACAAGGTAAACACTCCACAACATGGAGCTCTGCAGGCCTAAAGACTTCTTGAGATACTGCCTCTGAGTTGGGACACTTAAAATGTATGTTGTTGTCGGTAGCTTTAGCATCCTATGTAGTGAGACCATCAAAACTGGGTCAACATCTATGTGACCTGGAGGACATGGTATCTTATTTTCCAATTAAAATGAGGCAGCAGTGCTGAATTCTCACTTTGTGGGTAAACTGTGGCAACTGGGGGATAAGTGTCTCTGCTTGTGGACTGTGAAGCCATTTGGTCATACTCTACTTTTCGTGGTGATTCTTGCTGCTGCACTGGGAGTTTGGTATTGGCTTAATGAAATACAAGGAGTTCAACTGGGACACAGTGCTGGAGGGAGTTCTGTCACGTGTGGTGGGACAGGGTCTCCAGGAGAATGCACCAACCAGGCTTATGTCCAACATAGCTTGCCCCCTTGACCATATCAACCTGATTCTGAACATTGCCCAGAAACCTATCCATATAAAAAGATGCCTTTACATATAAGGGTCTGCTGGCTGCATCATGTCAGTCACAAGCCATTTGAAAGCCAATGGCCAATCCACATGAAACCACCAGAGATGGTTTATCTCACACCTACCCACCTTTGCTGTAGGCCCACTACTCAGCAGGTTCCAACTTACTGGTATCTCTGTTCTACACCATTTTTGTGAAACCCAGTCAATCAAGGCACTTTCTCGTACACTCATGATCAGCAACAGGATCTCCAATGGTTTTCCAGTGCCACCTGGTAATGGGAATTTCAAAAATTTCATGGTATTTATCGAGCCCATTTTTTAAGGTTGAAGTTGGAGGCACTGAGGGTTTCATTTAATTCAGTAACCATTAAATGGTGAGGAAGCCCATTTCAATGAAAGCTCTGGAAGACTCTCACAGGCAAGGCTTCCCAAAGAGTTGCCAAATGGTCACATAAAGCCAGGCATATTGAGGTCTACAATGTAAAATCCTTGCGTGTTTTGACTCTCAACTATGGGTGCTAATTCTTTCAGAAAAAAATTATGTGATAACCTGGCTGAGATTCCCTGTGCTCTGTGGAAAGCCTTCCTGGGCACAGATCTCAGTTTCCAAGGGTGACTCTCATGCATGGCCTCCTAAAATCCCAACAAAACTCATGGCAATACCTCTCTGAGATCAGTTCCAGAACTCAGTCTCTAAGGGGAATCACACTAGAATTCAAGACCAGGTGGAGCCAGTCATATTTTTCAACAACCACACTAATAACCACAATTAAAACCAGAACACTTCCACATGGCCGTCATCTTCTTCCATATAGATACTCATTTTAACCTCTGGCTGGAGGTTTCCATGAGGGGCACAGCCCAAGACAGTGTCCAAAATAAGCTCCCTTGCCCCTCATTTGCTTAACGTTGGGGTGGCCTGAACACCTTCCTGTCAACCATGACTTATCAAATAGGCCTGCCGTTAATACTGCTCTGCTTCTCCAATTTGAGGACTACTGACTGTGGGGTTTAGATTCTTCATGTGAATTGGAATCATTGGAA
The DNA here is from genome assembly GCF_048772815.1 of Callospermophilus lateralis. Classification (NCBI taxonomy): domain Eukaryota; kingdom Metazoa; phylum Chordata; class Mammalia; order Rodentia; family Sciuridae; genus Callospermophilus; species Callospermophilus lateralis. The sequence goes on along the minus strand of NW_027514440.1, from coordinate 860,382 downwards.
TCACCTATGGGCTAGCCTCTGAAGGGCTTTGAAGAACTCATTTGACCCAAAGGCACCCTATTCTCACTTGATAGAGGTCAGGAACCTTACAGAGGTAGGGAGAGACTTCATCCACAAAAACTGCTCTTTTGGCCATTTTGGTTTTGGATGAACACGTGGGATGTATAAGGTGCTGAGTATCTAACCACAGCCTCACACAGGGCCAAGAGGCTGTTTCAGAAACATCCATTTCCAAAGCAATTAAGCAAAGAGCCACAGGTGATGCCCATTAATTTCCATTTGAAAACAGTTTTCTTCAGGCTTCACAAATTAGTGTCCTGAGGTAAAGACCTTCCTGAAATTCAGGGCAACAGAACAATAGGTAAGCAAAAGGCCCAAAGAAGGGTTTCTCCACTGAGACTTTCCTGGTCCCACTGATATCTGAGTTTTCTTAGATTCTCGCCATTCCCTTCAGCTATCCAGTACATCACCATTTCACAGAGCTTGGAGGTGGTACATATCTTGGACACAAAACCATGAGGCTATTCTGGAGAGTTTCCAGAATTCAGGAAGAAAACAGAAACTACTGAGAGCAGATGTTGCCCTTCAATAAGACAAGCTGCAGTCCATTTGTAAATTGGGCAGGATGAATGCTTGGAAGCTTTCTACTAGACAGGACACATCCATTGATGCATTCTCTTTTCTAATGTCTACAATCACGGACAGAGTGGGATACACAGACATAGAAGCACTCGCCTTGTCAAACGACTTACTGGAAACAGTCCACATCAATCCAAACAAAGAGCCTTTCCTACCTATTCTCAGAACATGAGACAAAACCACAAACCCACACACACACACTCAAAGGCACCTCCTTTGCTCAAGTAAGTCTGTGACTATCCATAGTGTCCTCAGAATGGTGGGCCATTGTATGTTCCCCCAAAATGGCCTGTCCTGTATCAGATCTGGTCTCCTTGGCCAACACTTTGAAGTTGTTAGGAGCCATGGGTGAGCCACTACCTGCTTTCCCAGGAAAAGCTCCTCTTCAGAGCTTTCCTGTCATTTGGCCATCGTCACATCAGTAGGTACTAAGAAAGACTGACTCTGTTCTTGGTAAATCAAAACAAGTGAGACCACTGGGACTGGGACTGTGACTGGCTCTTGGTGCCTGTCTTCCAGGATCAAACGTCCAGAGAGTTCCATCACCAAGGCAGTGAGGTGAGGTCATTTCCTTCAGGAACTGAAAGAGGTCACTGACTTGGCAACCACTTTGTCCTAACAGTTACTTCTAAGGGTCCCATGAGATGGAGGCTGTCCCTACTTCCTGTCACACTTTCACAGTTAGAATGGTATACCAACCATAGGTACCTGAGAACAGCTCTCCACACAGGCCTGGTTTGGTCCATCTTCTCTACATTAAGAAGGTAGAGGCTGATTCAGACACATCCCTTCATCCTGACCAGATAGTTTGCCATGGAAGATGTCTTTTGCTCTCTCAGGTCCTTCATAGCTTCCTTCATCATCTCAGGGGATCATTTCTGCATATACCTTTGATGTTCTCAGCAGGTGGAAGATCCCCTACATTCCTGTATTGTAAGACCAACTCTGTCCCTCCTCTTCTGTAAAGTTAGATTGAGGGAAAAGTGTATGTTTAGGGTTAATAACATGTTTGATTTGCGTTAGGAATCTTTCTGCCGGATGAATAATGGTATTGGGAGCCTGTGATATTTACAAAAATATATAGGTAAAATATAAGTATAAAAACAGAAATCTAGGTAAGATTGGAAGCCAGAAGGGAACTGGGCCCTTGAGTGCGATACTTAGGTTTGAATTATGTTCTGCACATGTGTCTCAGATAAATTGATATACAATGGCATAGGACCTTATACCTTGGATAATTGATTGTCGAAGAGAACATCGAGTCAAAAAACTATAGTCAGTAGCATTAGGAAGATAGTCAGTAGGTTTAGAAAGAAGAGTGAGTATAGGATTTGGACCAAAAGTTCTTTAGCAATAGGGTTTCGGGTAGAGAGTGAATGTAAATGTCAGCATATGTGAAGTGTCAGTCACAATGATGAACTGGGGGAAATATGTATGAAAGCAGGTATCAATAAAGATATTACCAAATCAGGCAAAGTATGAAGTGAGTGATAGGATTAGACATTTTCAACATGGTTGAGGTTGAATATATAATCTTAGGAAGAAACAAATATGTAGTCACCAAAGAATGACATTTGAGAGCATTAGGCAACCTGGACATGGATGTTTTTAGTAATCCATGTTCACTTTCCATTTAGGCTTTGTAAAATCATAAGTGTGACCTTTGCAGTTTTGTCAAGAATATTACTGTGATAAAATGTATATGTAGATCAGGTGACATGAGTATTTCTTCCACCATTTCCGGGAGCAATATTGAGAAGACGTATAAATTAGTATTGGGGGTACAAAGAGGTGTACGCTGTGTCTGTGAATATAGAGATAATGCATGAATAGACCATACTGTGAATAAATAATATAACTGGTTCCACTTTAAATAATTCATTTAATTGATATCTGAAAATATACAGGAAATCTAATATTGATATAAAATCATTCATTCCAACCAGTTATACATCTAATGGTAATATTAGGTTATGGTTTATCATGAAGGGTGTGTCTGATTTTCTTCAAAAGGATTATGGAAATCGAAAATAATGTGTTTGGAAAGAAGTCTCAAAAAATCCAGTCAAGAAACCTGGAGGAATACATGTGTTCTAAAGCAGGAAGGGATTTAAAGTGAACCAAATGCCTCTAAATTTGTGAACTTGTGGATGAAATATATATGCTATGATGGGCTAAACGTGAAGAAATAGTAATGTAGCAGTGTTGAATATTAATGAAGTTCAAAATAGACATCATGTCCCATAGGAATCTACTTGCATTGATGTTAAACTGGGTCAGTTAATGTAGAAATGTTAGGATTTGTATGAACCATTAACTGAAGTCAGATTTCAGTAATGGGAAACAAATATGTATTCAAGGTGGATGAATATTTCTGAGAATAATCTTCTGAAAAGTTGATTATAAATCCACATACATGAACATGAATGAATTTAGGGAGTGTATATAATACACATATATTTCATATTTTAAAAAACTTGGAGAGTCACACACACACACACACACACACACACACACACACACAGACACATGCACAGACATTAAAAGTAGCAATATATATGCCAATCGCATTTCATCATGAAATATATATAATCCACATATCGAAAAATATTCATTTTGCTTAACATGGATTCATGTATAATGTTGTTCTACTAGGAAGCTGACATAGGTTGAATTTTCAGTTTCAACAGCGTTTAGGAGGAATGACCTCTACTCACAATATTTATCTTCCAAGTCAGTAGCCTCAAAAGAAATTATGTGTGATACCAGGTAGGATTCTATATGTGCGTATAAAAACACATGTGCTGAATAGGCTACAGAGAAAAGGAAACAGGAAGTCACATATTCGTTACCTTTAAAAACACATGTAGAACTATTTCAATTAAAAATTGACAATTTTTATAATACCTACCCTTTATCATGCAAAAGGCAAGACCTAGTATACACCAGGCCTCCTCTGAACTGCTTGTATTTCTATTCTCTTTGGGTTATTTTTCTTCACCATATTAGGATTAATCGTCAAAGTCTAGTAGGGTATGGGATAGTGTCAGAGATTCAGTATTTTGGATGGAAAATAGGAAAATGAATCCAATGTGTACGCAAACATATGCTACACAAAAATCTTCCAACTCTCATCAAGAACAATGCCTTGTCATTACCTTCGACCCTAGTAAAACACAATTAGAGGAGAAGAGTTAGAAAATCTGTGAATTCATATGTGGAATAAAGTATACTCAGTAGTTCAAAAAATTGGAGGTGGTAAAGGAGTTTCCAAAAGTAAGGGAAAGTTTAAACAGTCCACACACATGGAGCTCTGCTGGCCTAAAGACTTCTTGAGAAAGTCCCTCTGAGGTTGGGCACTTGAAATATATTTTGTTGTATGGAGCTTTAGCTTCCTTTGTAGTGAGACCATCAAAGATGGGTCTGCATCTATGTGACCTGGAGGACATGGTTTCTTATTTTCCAATGAACATGAGACCGTAGTGCTGAATTCTCTCTTCCTAAGTAAACTGTGGACACTGGAACCTAAGTGTCTCCCCGTGTGAACTGTGAAGCCATTTGGTCATCCTCCACTTTTCGTGGTGTTTCTTGCTGCTGCACTGGGAGTTTGGTATTTGCATCACGAAATACAAGGAGTTCAACTGGGACACAGTGCTGGAGGGAGTTCTGTCACGTGTGTATGGTCAGGTTCTGCAGGAGAATGCACCATCCAATATTCTATCTCTCATAGTTTGCCCCCGTGTCCATAGCAACCTGATTCTGAACATTTACCTGAAACCAAACCATATAACAATTTGCCTTTACATATAAGGGTCTGCTGGCTGCACCTTGTGAGTCACAAGCCATTCTATATAAATGCCACATTTTTAATCCATTCATCTAATGAAGGGAATCTAGGTTGGTTCCACAGTCTTGCAATTGTGAATTGTGCTGCTATGAACATCGATTTATCAGTATCTCTGTAGCATGCTCTTTTTAGTTCTTTAGGGAATAGACCGAGAAGGGGAATAGGTCAAATGGTGGTTCCATTCCCAGCTTTCCAAGAAATCTCCATACTGCTTTCCAAATTGGCTGCACTAATTTGCAGTCCCACCACCAATGTACAGGTGTGCCCTTTTCCCCACATCCTCGACAGCACATGATGGCGTTTGACTTCATAATGGCTGCCGATCTTACTGCAGTGAGATGGTATCTTAGGGTGGGTTTGTTTTGCTTTTCTCTGACTGCTAGAGATGGTGAGCATTTTTTCATGTACTTATTGATTGATTGTATGTCCTCCTCTGAGAAGTGTTTGTTCAGGTCATTGGCCCATTTGTTGATTGGGTTATTCATTTTCTTATTGTTTAATTTTTTTGAGTTCTTTGTATACTCTGGATATTAGGGCTCTATCTGAAGTGTGAGGAGTAAAGATTTGTTCAAAGGATGTAGGCTCCCTATTTACCTCTCTTATTGTTTCTTTTGCTGAGAAAAATGTATTTAGTTTGAGTAAGTCCCATTTGTTGATTCTAGGGATTAACTCTGGTGCTATGGGTGTCCTATTGAGAAATTTGGAGCCCAACACCACAGTATGTAGATGGTGGCAAAAGTTTTCTTCCACCAGATGCAGTGTCTCTGATTTGATATCAACCTCCTAGATCTATTTTGAGTTAACTCTTGTGCATGGTGAGAGGAGGGGATTCAGTTTCATTTTGTTACATATGGAATTCCAGTTTTCCCAGCACCATTTGTTGAAGATGCTATCCTTCCTCCATTGCATGCTTTTAGTCCCTTTATCAAATATAAGATAGCTGTAGTTTTGTGGATTGGTTTCTGTGTCCTCTATTCTGTATCACTGGTTCACCCGCCTGTTTTGTCACCAGTACCATGCTATTTTTGTTACTATTGATCTGTAGTATAGTTTGAGGTCTGGTATCGGTATACTGCCTGATTCACACTTCCTGCTTAGAGCTGTTTTTGCTATTCTGGGTCTTTTATTTTTCCATATGAATTTCATAATTGTTTTATCTATTTCTACAAGAAATGACCTTGAGATTTTGATTGGCATTGCATTAAACCTATAGAGAACTTTTGGTAATATCGTCATTTTGATGATGTTAGTTATGCTTATCCATGAACAGGGTATATTTTTCCATCTTCTAAGATTTTCTTCTATTTCTCTCTTTAGTGTTCTGTAGTTTTCATTGTCTATGTCTTTCACCTCTTTTGTTAGGTTGATTCCCAAGTATTTTATTTATTTTTTTGATGATATTGTGAATGGAGTGATTGTCCTCATTTCCATTTCAGAGGATTTGTCGCTGATATACAAAAATGCCTTTGATTTATGCGTGGTGATTTAATATCCTGTCACTTTGCTGAATTCATTTATTACCTCTAATAGTTTCTTTGTAGACCCTTTTGGGTCTGCTAGGTATAGAATCATGTCTTTTGCAAATAGCGATAATTGGAGTTCTTCTTTTCCTATTTTAATGCCTTTAATTTCTTTAGTCTTTCTAATTGCTCTGGCCAGTGTTTCGATAACTATGTTGAACAGAAGGGGTGAGAGAGGGCATCATTGTCTTGCTCCAGATTTTAGGGGGAATGCCTTCAATTGTTCTCCATTCAGAATGATGCTAGCCTGAGGCTTAGCAAAGATTGCTTTTAAAATATTGAGGTATGATTCTGTTATCCCTAGTTTTTCTAGAGTTTTGAACGTAAAGTGATGCTGTACCTTGTCAAATGCTTTTTCCGCATCTCTCGAGATGATCATATGGTTCTTATTTTTAATTCTATTGATGTGATGAATAACATTTATTGATTTCCGTATATTGTACCAGCCTTGCATCCCAGGAATGAATCATACTTGATTATGGTGCACATTTTTTTTATATATATATGTTTTTGTGTCTGATTCGCCAGAATTTTTTTGAGGATTTTTGCATTTTTCCTGAAATACCTTGAAAAGTATTGGTTTTTGTTCTTCTTTAAAGGTTTTGTATAATTCTGCTCTATACCCATCCGGTCCTGGGCTTTTCTTAGTTGGTAGTATTTTGATGGTTTCTTCTATTTCCTCAATTGATATTGGAATGTTTAAGTTGTCTATATCCTCCTGACTCAATCTGGGCACATCATATGACTTAAGAAATTTATCAATGCCTTCACTATATTCTATTTTATTGGAGTATATTAATTCAAAATAATTTCTGATTTTCTTCTGTATTTCTGAAGTGTCTCTTGTTATATTTCCTTTTTCATTTCATATGCTAGTAATTTGAGTTCTCTTTCTTCTTCTCTTTGTTAGCATGGCTAAGGGTCTGTCGATTATATTTATTTTTTCAAAAAACCAATGTATTGTTTTGTCAATTTTTTTAATTGTTTCTTTTGTTTCGATTTCATTAATTTCTTCTCTGATTTTAATTATTTGTTGCCTTCTACTTCTTTTGCTGTTGTTTGCTCTTGTTTGTCTAAGATTTTGAGATGAAGTATGAGATCATTTATTTGTTGTTTTTTTCTTTTTCTAAGGAATGAACTCAAGCAATGAATTTTCCTCTTGGAACTGCTTTCAATGTGTCCCATAGATTCCGATATATTGTGTCTGTGTTTTCATTTATCTCTAAGAATTTTTTAATTTCTTCCTTGATGTCTTCTATAACCCATTGATCATTCAGAAACCTATTGTTCATTCTCCAAGTGATGAATGATTTTTCCTTCCTTTTTTTATCGTTGATTTTTAATTTCATTCCATTATGATCAGATAAAATGCATGGTATTATCTCTACTCCTTTTTATTGTCTAAGAATTGCCCTGTGACATAATATATGATGTATTTTTGAGAAGGATCCATGTTCTGCTGAGAAAAAGTGTAACTTCTTGATGATGGGTTGTATATTGTATATATGTCAATTAAGTCTAGGTTATTATTTGTGTTATTGAGTTCTATAGTTTCCTTATTCAACTTTTGTTTGGAAGATCTGTCCAGTGGTGAGAGAGGTGTGTTCATGTCTCCCATGATTACTGTATTGTGGTCTATTAGACTCTTGAAATTGAGAAGAGTTTGTTTGATGAACAAAGCTGCACCATTGTTTGTGGCATATATATTTATGATTGTTATGTCTTGTTGGCGTATGGTTCCCTTGAGTAGTATGTAGTGTCCTTCTTTATCCCTTTTGATTAACTTTGGCTTGAAATCTATTTTATTTGATATGAGTATGGACACTCCTGCTTGTTTCCGAAGTTCATAAGACTGATATGATTTTTCCAAGTATCACCCTCAGTCTATGTATGTCTTTTCCTATAAAATGCGTCTCCTGTAGGCAGCATTTTGTTGGTTCTTGTTTTGTGATCCATTCTACTAGCCTGTGTCTCTTAATTGGTGAGTTTAAGCCATTAAGATTTTTGGTTATTATTGAGATATGGGTTGTTCTTCCAGCCATATTTGTTTATTTATTTTACTAAATATAGTTTGTTTTCCTCTTTGATTATTTTCCCGCCTTTAATGTCCTACCTCCCACTGTTGGTTTTCATTGGTATTTTCCATTTCCACTTCCTGTAATGTTTTGCTGAGGATGTTTTGAAGAGATGGTTTTCTAGCTGCAAATTCTTTTCACTTTTGTTTATCGTGGAAGGTTTTAATTTCATCTTCCATCTGAAGCTTAATTTCGCTGGATACATGATAATTGGTTGGAACCCATTTTCTTTCAGTGTTTGAAATATGTTATTAAAGGATCTTCTAGCTTTCAGAGTCTGTGTTGAAAGATCAGCTGTTATCCTGGTTGGTTTACCACTAACTATAATCTGCTTCCTTTCTCTTGTAGCTTTTAAAATTCTCTCCTTATTCTGTATGTAGGGCATCTTCATTATAATGTGTCTAGGTGTGGATCTCTTATGATTTTGCACGTTCGGCGTCCTGTAGACTTTTAGGATTTGGGATTTTGTCTCATTCTTCAAGTCTAGGAATTTTTCTCCTATTATTTCATTGAATAGATTGCTCACTCCTTTGGTTTGGACCTCTATACTTTCCTGTATCCCAATGACTCTTATGTTTATTCTCTTTATGTTATCCCATATTTCTTGCAGTTTTGCTCATGGTTTCTTAACAGTCTTGCTGAGCTGTATATGTTCTTTTTGAGTTGAAATACTTTGTCTTCATTGTCTGATGTTCTATCTTCTAAGTATTCTGCTCTGATGGTAGTATTCTCAATTGAGTTTTTAAGATGGTTCATTACTTCCTGCGTTTCTAAGATTTCAGTTCGTTTGTTTTTTATAACCTCTATCTCCCTGTATAGTTGATCTTTGCTACTTGGATTTTTTTATGTAATTCATTGTCGAAGTGATCTTTCATTGACTGATTTTTGCTGTCTAATGTCTTCCTTGAGATTCCAGATCACCTGAAGCATGTATATCCTGAATTCTTTATCTGACATTCCATATGCTGCATCTATTACCTCTTCTAAAGTTGAGTTGACCTGCATTGCTTGTGGTCCTTTCTTTCCTTGTCTTTTCATACAGCTTGCGTTTCTTTCTGCTTGGTGAAACTGTTTTTTTTTTGTAATTTTCCCCCTGTATATTTATATTGCTCTTGTATTGTGGAAAAGTCTCCATTGCAGGTGCGGTTGGCGGCTGTGCTGCTCCTCCAATTGGGGTGATCTGTCTACCATGCTGACCGGCCGCTAGGCCTGTTCTGCCGGTCGGTCGTACGTCTGCCTACCTTGCAGGCATGGGTGTCGGCTCTGCTCTGCCCCTACTCCAATTGGGGTGACGTGACTACCACGCCGGTGGGTCGCTGGGCCTGTTCCAGGCACAGGCGGCAGCTCTGCTCTGCACCTCTGGCTTGATGACAAAATGAGAGAGACTCAGATGTTTGTGACTCACTTTCTTTACCAGTAGACCAACTATTTCTCTCGCCGCTGGTATCGATGAAGTTATCTCCTCCACTGCTTTGTGATCACATCAGATGTCTGCCATGTTGGTATCCCATGTAAATGGCAGCATTTCATTCCCTTTGTCGGGTGACCAAAGCAACGGGTGAGTCCTGACCGGCCCTCACAAGCCCCGTCTCAATCCTGTTGCCACTGTCTATGAAGGCTCAGTTGGCATTTACCTCTACAGTATTCAGCAGGACCCAGACCAAGAAACAGTTTCCCCAGGTTCTTTAGCCCTGGGCCAGAGCAGTTCCGGGACCCGGAATTCAGCCGCTCCGGGCTCGGTGTATGTTCTGATAGGAGAACGATCCAAGAAGCAATTTTCATGGGTTCTTTAGCACTGACCCTGAGTAATTTGTCTGCAAGATGAAGGCGAATGGCAGCCTGAAATTACCTATTCTGTATCTGAATGAGCTGTGATCAGTCAAAAACAGGGATGGTGACATCAGTTCTCCAAGATGGTGACCGCTATCTTCCTCTGTGGTCTCACCGGTGTGGAAAACCGAATTGGACCGCTTCCTTCCCCCATTTCAAACCCAGAATTCAGCACTGAGCACAGTGATTGGCCAGATGGCAGGAGCCCGCAAAATCCACAGACTGTATCTTTATGTTGCTCTCTCGTCGTTTCCCAGCGCGCATTGCAGACACTAGCCGTGGGGCGATTTGCTAAATAAGCAGCGTGACCCTCCGTGAGGATAAATTGCTGGTGTTTCAGTCCCCATAGCTGGTCCTTGTGCAATGGAAATCCTTCCTGTAGGTTTTGGAGCACACCAATTTTCCTGGAAATTTCTAATAAGATAGATTTTAGCCGTTCTAACTCGTCCTTCTCCTGCAAAGTGACGCGGTACAGGTGGGTAATGAACTCCCATCGCTGCCATAATATGATCCCCTGAAGTTAGTTTTCAGTACTAGGAAACAAACATGTATTTCAGGTGGAAAAATATTTCTGAGAATAATCTTCTCAAACGTTGATTATAAATCCAAATACATGAATATGAATGAATTTAGTTAGTGTATAATAAGACACATATATTTTATATTTTGAATAATCAGCAGAGTGAATACACACACACACACACACACACACACACACACACACACACACACACACCTAAATACAGACATTACAAAGTAGCATTATGTATGGCAATCGAAATTCACCATGAAATATATATCATCCACAGATCCAAAAATATTGATTTTACTAAATATGGATTTATGTTGTTCAACTAGGAAGCTCACCCATAGGTTGAATTTTCAGTTCCAACAGCATTTAGAAGAAGTGTTTTCTTCTAACAATTTGTATTTGCAAAGTCAGTTACCTCACAAATATGTACGTGTGATACCATGTAGTATTCTATATGTGCATATAAAAATGCATGTGCTGAATCGGCTACAGAGAAAGGGAGACAGGAATTCACATATTTGTTAACTTTAAAAACACATAGAGAACTATTTTAACTACAAATTGACAAGATTTATAACACCAACCCTTTATCATGCAAAAGGAAAGTACAACTATACACCATGCCTCCTCTGAACTGGTTGTATTTCTATTCTGTGTGGGTTATTTTACTCCATCATATTAGGATTAGTAGTCAGAGTCTAGTAGGTTTTGGGTTAGTGTCAGGGATTCAGTATTTCGAATTGAAAATAGGAAAATAAATTCAATATTTATGCAAATATGTGATACAAAAAAATGTTCCCACTCTCATCCAGAACAATGCCTTGACATCATCTTCGCTTAAAGTAAGACACAATTAGAGGACATGATTTACAAAAATCTGTGAATACATATCTGGAATGGAATATGCTCAGGAGTTCATATACTTGGAGGTGGTATAGGAGTTTCCAAAAGTAAGGGACAGGGTAAACACTCCACAAACATGGAGCTCTTCTGGCCTAAAGACTTTTGAGAAACTGCCTCTGAGTTTGGGCACTTGAAATATATGTTGCTGTCAGGAGATTTAGCTTCCGTTCTAGTTAGACCATCATAACTGGGTCTGCATCTATGTGACCTGGAGGACATTGTTTCTTATTTCCCAATGAACATGAGGCAGCAGTGCTGAATTTTTTCTTTGTAGGTAAACTGTAGCCACTGCGCGCTAAGTGTCTCCTCGTCTTTACTGTAAAGCCATTTTTTCATCCTCCACTTTTTGTGGTGTTTCTTGCTGCTGCACTGGGAGTTTGGTATCTGTTTCTTGAAATACAAGGAGTTCCACTGGGACAAAGTGCTGGAGGGAATTCTGTCACATGTGGTGTGTCAGGGTCTGCAGGAAAATGCACCAAGCAAGCTTCTTTCCCACAGAGCTTGCCCCATTGACCATAGCAACCTGATTCTGAATATTGTCCTGAAACCTCTCCATATAACAAGATGCTTTTACATACAAGGGTCTGCTGGATGCAAAATGTCAGTCACAAGCCATTTGGAAGCCAATGGCAGATAAACATGGCCTCACCACAGATGTTATTTCAGACACCTCCCCACCACTGCTCTAGGCCAACTACTCAGCAGGCTCCAAATTACTGGCATCTCTGTTCTACAGCATTTTCGTGAAACCAAGTCAATCAAGGCACTGTCTGGTATACTCATGATCAGCAACAGGAATCCAAAGTTTCTCCAGTGCCACTTGGTCAAGGGAATTTCAAAAATTTGGTGGTATTTATCTAGCTATTTTTTAAGGATGAAGTTGGAGGCACTGTGGGTTTCCAATCATTCAGGAACCATTAAATGGCGAGGAAACTCATTTGAACGAAAGAAATGGAGAACTATCACAGGCAAAGCTTCCCAAAGTGTGGCCAAAAGGTCACATGAAGCCAGGCTCATTGAGGTCTACAATGTGAGCTCCATGTGTGTTATGACTCTCAACTATGGCTGCCAAGTCTTTAACAATAAAATCGTGTGATATCCTGGCTGAGATTACTTATGCTCTGTGGAAAGCCACCCTGGGCCTAGATCTCAGTTTCCAAGGGCGAATCTCATGTGTGGCCTCCTAAAATCTCAACACAATTCATGGCAATACTTATCTGAGGACAGTTCCACAACTCAGTCTCTAAGGGGAATCACACCAGAGTTCAAGCCCAGGTGGAACCAGACATCTCTTCCAACCGCCACACAAATGACCACAATTAAAAACAAAAGACTCCCACATGGCACTAATCTTCTTCCATATAGACACTAATAATAACCTCTGGCTTGAGGTTTTCATGAGGGGCACAGACCAACACAGTGTTCAAAATAAGCACCCTCGCACCTCATTTGTCACAAGTCAGGGTTGCCTGGACACCCTTCCTTTGAACACGGAATGATCATAGAGCCCTGCCTTTAATACTGCTCCACAATTCCAATTTGAGGCTTACTGACTGTGGGATTTAGATTCTTCATGTGAACTGGAGTCATGAGTAATCACAAGCACCAGTGGGCTAGACTCTGCAAGGCTTTGAAGTACTCATTTGATGCAAAGGATCCCTATTCTCACTTGATGGAGATCAGGAACCTTACAGAGGAAGGCGAGAGACGTAGTCCACAATAAATGCTTTTTGGACATTTTGGATTTGGGTGCACACATGGGATCTTTCTTTAGGTCCATTAGGTGCTGAGTATCTAAGCCACAGCCTCACACAGGACCAAGTGGCCAATTCAGACACATCCCTTTCCAAACAATTAAGCAAAGAGCCCCAGGTGATGCCCATTCATTTCCATTTGAAAACTGTTTTCTTCAGGCTTCACAAAGGCGTGGCCTAATCAAAGACCTTCCTGTTATTCAGTGCAACAGAAGAATAGGTATGCAAAAGGCCCAAAGCAGGGTTTCTCCACAGAGACTTTACTGGTCACATTGATATCTGAGTTTTCTGAGATGCTCCAATTCCCTTCAGCTATCCTGTACATGGCCATGTCCCAGAGCTTGGAGGTGGTACATATCTTGGACACATAACCATGAGCCTATTATGGTTAGTGGCCAGAATTCAGGCAGAAAACAGGAACTTAGGAAGACAGTAGGTGTTGCCCATCCAGAAGGCAAGCCAAGTCCATCTATAAATTGGGAAGGATGAATGCTGGGAAGCTTTCTACTAGACAGAACACATCCATTGATGCATGCTCTTTCTAATGTCTTCATCCACGAACACAGTGGGATACCCAGACATAGAAACACACTCCTTGTCAAACGACTTTCTAGAAACCATCCACTCCAAAATGAACATACTGCCTTTCCTACCTATTCTCAGAAAATGAGACAAGACCACAAACTCACACCCAACCCACAAAGGCACCTCCTTCCCCCAAGTAGGTCTGTGACTATCCGGAGTGTCCTCTTACTGGTGGGCCATACTATGTTCCCAGAAATGGCCTGTCCTGTCTCAGATCTGGTCTCCTTGGCCAACTCTGTGAGGTTATAAGGAGCCAGCGGTGAGCCATTACATGGAGATGACTTTTTCTCTCTCAGGTCCTTCATAGCTGCATACATCTTCTCCAGGGATCATTTCTGTATGGACCTTTGAGGATCTTAGCATGTGGAAGATCTGCTACATTCCTATATTGAAAGACCAACTCTGTCTCTAATCTTCTGTAAAGTTAGATTGAGGGAACAGTGTATGGTTAGGATTAATAACATGTTCGATATGAGTTAGGAATCATTCTGCAGGAATGATTGGGAAGCTGCAATATTTACAAGAAAATATAGGTGAAATATTAGTATGAAAACAGAAATGTAGGTAAGATTTGAAGCTCAGAAGGGCATTGGGCCCTTGATTGGGATACTTAGATTTGAATTATTTTCTGCAGAGATGTCTCAGATAAATTCAGTATAATGGCATAGGACCTTGTACGTTGGATGATGGAATGTTGAAGAGAACTTCTAGTCAAAAAGGGATAGTTGAAATTATTAGAAAGATATTCAGTTTCAGAAAGAAGAGTGAGTATAGGTTTTGGACAAAAGTTCTCCAGCAATAGGGTTTCGGATAGAGAGTGAATTTAAATGTGAGCACATGTGAAGAGTCAGTCACAATGATGAACTGGGGAAAATATGTCGGTAAGCAGATATCAATAGAGACATTAAGAAATCAGGAAAAGTATAAAGTGAGTGATAGGATTAGATATTTTCAACAGGGTTGAGTTTGAATATATAATCAAAGGAAGAAAAAAATATGTTGTCACAAATAGGATTGACATTTGAGAACATTAGGCAACATGTACATGGATGTTTTTAGTAATCCATGCTCACTTTCAATTTAGGCTTTGGTACAATCATATGTTTGACCTTTGCATTTTGGGTCCCGAATATTACTGTGATAAAATGTATATGTAGATTGGGTGACATAAGTATTTCTTATACCATTTCTGAGAGCAATATTTTGAAGATGTATAAATTATTATTGGCGGTACAAAGATTTGTACTCTGTGTCTATGAATATAGAATTAATGCATGAATTGACAATACTGTGAATAAATAATATAACTGTTTCCACTTTAAATAATGGATTGAATTGATATGTGAAAATATACACAAAAACTTATATTGATATACAATCATTCATTCCAACCAGTTACACATCTAATTGTATAATTGCGTTATGTTTTATTATAAAGATTGTGTGAGATTTGCTTCAAAAGTGATTATGGAAATCGAAAATAATGTGTTTGGAAAGAAGTCTCATTAAAAGACCAGTCAAGAAACCTGGAGGAATACATGTGTTCTGAAGCAGTAAGTGATTGAAAGAGAAACAAATGCCTATAAATTTGTGAATTTGTGGATGAAATATATATCCTATGATGTGCATGAACTGAAGAAATATTAACGAACCAATGTTGAATAAAAATGAACATCAAAATACACACCATGTCCCATAGGAATCTAATTGCATTGATGTTAAACTGGGTCAATTACTGTAGAAATATTAGTATTTGTATGCACATTCACTGAAGTTAGTTTTAAGTACTAGAAAACAAATATGTAGTTCAGGTAAATGAATACTTCTGAGAATAATCTTGTGAAATTTTTATTATAAATCCACATACATGAACATGAATGAATTTCGGTAGTGTATATAAGACACATATATTTCATATTTTGAAAAATCTTGAGAGTGTATATATATATATATATATATATATATATATATATATATATATATATATATAAACACACACCCAAAACACACACAGAGATATTAAAAAGTACCAATATATAAGCCAATCAATATTCATCATGAAATATATAACATCCACAGATACAAAATAATTTATTTTACTGAGCATGGATTTATGTACAATGTTGTTCTCCTAGGAAGCTCACACATGGGTTGAATTTTCAGTTCCAACTGCTTTTAGGAGGAGTGATCTTTTCTCACAATTTGTATCTCCAAGTCAGCCAAGTTACAAAAATGTACGTGTGATACCAGGTAGGATTCTATATGTGCATATAAAAATACATGTGCTGAATAGGCTACAGAGAAAGGGCATATAAAAATACATGTGCTGAATAGGCTACAGAGAAAGGGAGACAGGAATTCACGTATTTGTTAACTACAAAAACCCATGGTGAACTATTTTAATTAAAAATTGACTAGATTTATAACACCTACAATTTATCATGCAAAAGGCAAATCCAACTATACACCATGCCTCCTCTGAACTGTTTGTATTTCACTTCTGTTTGCATTATTTCTCTCCACCATATTAGGGTTAGTAGTCAGAGTCTATTAGGGTATGGGTTAGTGTCAGGGATTCAGTATTTTGAATGTAAAATAGGAAAATGAATCAAATGTGTATGCAAATATGTGCTACACAAAATCTTCCTACTCTCATTCACAACAATACCTTGACACTATCTTTGCCCCAAGTAAGACAAAATAAAAGAAGAAGATTTAGAAAATCTGTGAATACATATCAGGAATGGAACATGGTTACGAGTTCACAATATTGGAGGTGGTAGAGGAGTTTCCAAAAGTAAGGGACAGGGTAAATACTGCACAAATATGGAGATCTGCCAGCCTAAAGACTTCTGGAGAACCTGCCTCTGAGGTTGGCCACTTGAAGTATATGTTGTAGTCAGGACCTATGGCTTCCTTTCTAGTGAGACCACCAAAGCTGGGTCTCCATCTATGTGACCTGCAGAACATGGTTTCTTATTTTCCAAAGAACGTGAGGCAGCAAGGCTAAATTCTCTCTTTGTAAGTAAACTCTTGCCACTGAAGGCTAAGTGTGGCCCCGTGTGGACTGTGAAGCCATTTGGTCATCCTCCACTTTTCATGGTGTCCTTGCTGCTGCACTGGGAGTTTGGTATTGGCTTCAGGAAATACAAGGAATTCAACTGGGTCACAGTGCTGGAGGGAGATCTGTCACGTGTTGTGCGTCAGGGTCTGCAGGAGAATGCACCAACCAGGCTTCTATCCCACATAGCTTGCCCCCTTGACCATAGCAACCTGATTCTGAACATTGCCCTGAAACCTCTCCATTCAACAAGATGCCTATACATACAAGGGTCTGCTGGCTGCACCATGTCAGTTACAAGCCTTTTGGCAGATCCACATGACCCCACCACAGAAGTTTTATCACAGACCTGCAAAACACTGCTCTAGGCCCACTACTCAGCAGACTTTAACTTATTTGCATCATTGTTCTACACCATTTTCATGAAACCCAGTCAATCAAGGCACTGTCTGGTACACTCATGATGAGCAACAGGAAATTCAAAGTGTATCCAGTGTCACCTGGTGATGGGAATTTCAAATTTTTATGATGTTTATCTAGCCATTTTTCAAGGATGAGGTTGGAGGCACTGTGGGATTTAATTCATTCTGGAAACATTAAAAGGTGAGAAAGCCCATTTCAATGAAAGATCTGGAGAACTCTCACAGGCAAGACTTCCCAAAGAGTGGCCAAAAGATCAAATGAAGCCAGGCCCATTGAGGTCTACAATGTGAGGTCCATGTGTGTTTTTACTCTCAACTATGGCTGTCAAGTCTTTCAGAATAAAACCATGTGATATTCTGGCTCAGATTCCCAGTGCTCTGTGGGAAGCCCCCCGGGCCTAGATCTAAGTTTCCAAAGGCCAGTACCATGTGTGGCCTCCAAAAATCCCAACACAATTCATGGCAATACATCTCTGCAGTCATTTCCAGAACTCAGTCTCTAAGAAGACTCACACCAGAGTTCAAGCCAAGGTGGACCCAGTCATCTCTTCCATCAGCCAAACAAATGACCACAATTAAAACCAAAACACTCCCACATGGCTCTCAACTACTTCCACATAGACACTCATCATAACCTCTGGCTGGAAGTTTCCATGAGGGGTGCAGCTGAAGACAGTATCCAAAATATGCTCCCTACCCTCATTTGTCTAATGTCAGGGTGGCTTGATAACCTATCTGTGAACAAGGAGTGATCAATTAGGCCTGCCATTAATACTGCTCTGCTTCTCCAATTTGAGCCTTATGTCTGTGGGGTTTAGATTCTTTATGTGAATTGGAGTTATGAGAAAATCCAAGCACCTATGGGCTTGCCTCTGCAGGGCTTTTGAAAAACTTTTTGAACCAAAGATACCTATTCTCACTTGATGGAAGTCAGGAACCTTACAGAGGAAGGCGAGAGACTTCATCCACAAGACTGCTCTTTTTCCATTTTGGTTTTGGATGCACACATGAGATCTTTCCTTAGATTCATCAGGTGGTGAGAATCTAAGTCACAGCCTCACACAGGGCCAAGAGGCTGATTCAGACACATCCCTTTCCACGGCAATTAAGCAAAGAGCCACAGGTGATGCTCATTATTTTCCATTAGACAACTGTTTTCTTCAGGTTTCACAAAGGGGTGGACTGAGGCAAAGACCTCCAGACATTCAGGGCAACGCAACAATAGGTAAACAAAAGGCCCAAATCAGTGTTTCTCCACTGACACTTTACTGGTCACACTGATATCTGAGTTTTCTGAGTTCCTCTCCATTCCCTTCAGCTATCCAGTACAAGGCCATGTTATAGAGTTTGGAGGTGGTACATATCTTTTACACAAAACCATGAGCCTATTCTTGAGAGTGGCCAGAATTCAGGAAGAAAACAGGAACTTAGGAAGATAGCAGGTGTTGCCCATTCATAAGGAAAGCCGTAGTCCATTCATAAATTTGGCAGGATGAATGCTGAGAAGCTTTCTACTAGACAGAACAATTCCATTGATTCATTCTCTTTTCTAATGTCTATAACCACAGACACAGTGGAATACACAAACCCACAACCACACCCACAAAGGCAACTCTTTCCTCCAAGTTGGTCTGTGACTATCCAGAGTGTCCTCTGACTGGTGGGCCATACTATGTTCCCCAAAATTGCTTGTCCTGTCTCAAATCTGCTTTCCTTTGCTAACTCTGTGAAGTAGTCAGGAGTCAGCGGTGAGCCAATACCTGCTTTATCAGGAAAGAATTATCTTCAGAGCTTCCCTGGCATTTGGCCATCCTCACATCAGTAGGTAAGTGCCGCAGCCCGGCTGGCTGGGCAAAATAACCGGGGGGGGTGACGAACAACTTGGGTAGACTGATGCAGCAGGAGTGGAAGCCAATTATTGTTGAATAAGAGCGGTATTTATACATTTTACCCAGCCTATCTAATTAGCATGAAATAGATACAGCAGTCAAACAATAAGGAATCTCCACACTTAATGGCTCGCTTTTGTTACTTCACAAACCACTCCCTCTGGCATTTTGCCAGGCGCCATCCAGACTTTTTTACAGACTCTAACATTTCTCTGGCAAAATAACAGGTGCCAATCTGACTTGTTTACAGACCTTAACAGGTAAGAAGAAAGACTGACTCTGTCTTTGGTAAATTCAAACAAGTGAGACCACTGGGACTGGGATTGGTAATGGCTCTGGGTGCCTGGCTTCCTGGATCCCAAGTTCAGAGACTTTCATCATCAAGGAAGTGAGGTGTGGTCACTTCTTTCAGGAACTGAATGAGGTAACTGCCTTGGCAACCACTTTGTCCTAACAGTTGCTTCCAAGGGTCCCATGAGATGGAGGCTGCCCCTACTTCCTGTGACACTTTCATATGTTAGAATGGTATATCAACCATACGCACCTGGGAAGAGCTTTCCACACAGGCCTGGTTTGGTCTACTCTACATTAAGAAGAGTGAGGCTGATTCAGACACATTCCTTCATCCTACCAGGTTCTTTCCCATGGAGATGTCTTTTGCTCTCTCAGGTCCTTCATAGCTGCCTACATCTTCTCCAGAGATCATTTCTGCATGTACCTTTGATGTTCTCAGCAGGTGGAAGATCCCATACATTCCTGTATTGTAAGACCAACACTGTCGCTGCTCCTCAGTAAAGTTAGATTGAGGGAACAGTGTATGATTAGTGTTATTAACATGTTCGATATGGGTTAGGAACCATTCTGCTGGATGAATAATGGTATTGGGAACCTGTGATATTTATAAGAATATAGAGGTGAAATATATGTACGAAAACAGAAATCTAAGTAAGATTTGAAGCCCAGAACTTCATTTGTCCCTTGATTGGGATACTTAGCGTTGAATTACATTCTGCACAGATGTTTCAGATAAATCGATATACAATGGCATAGGACCTTTCACCTTGGATGATTGAATGTAGAAGAGAACATCCAGTCAAAAAGTGATAGTCGGTAGGATTAGGAAGATAGTCGGTAGGTTTAGGAAGAAGAATGAGTGTAGGATTTGGAACAAAAGTTCTTTAGATGTAGGGTATCGCTAAGAGAGTGAATGTAAATATCAGCACATGTGATGAGGAAGTCACAATGATTAACTGGGGAAAATATGTAGGAAAGCAGATATCAATAGAGACATTACAAAATCAGGCAAAGTATAAAGTGAGTGACAGGATTAGACATTTTCAACATGTTTGAGTTTGAATATATAATCTTTGGAAGAAACAAATATGTAGTCACCAATAGGATTTTCATTTGAGAGCATTAGGCAACCTGGACATGGATGTTTTAGTAATCCATGTTCACTTTCCATTTAGGTTTTGTACAATCATATGTGTGACCTTTGCTTTTTGTGTCCAGAATATTACTGTGATAAAATGTATATGGAGATCAGGTGACATGGGTATTTCTTCCACCATTTCTGGGAGCTGTATTTTGAGGACGTATAAATTAGTATTGGGGGTACAAAGAGGTGTACCTGTGTCTATGAATATAGAGATAATTCGTGAATAGACTGTACTGTGAATAAATAATATAGCTGGTTCCACTTTAAATAATGGATTGAATTGATATCTGAAACTAAGTAAGAAATCTTATATCGATATACAACCATTCATTCCAACCAGTTATACATCTAATGGTAATATTAGTGTTATGGTTTATTGTGACGGGTTTGTGCGTTTTGCTTCAAATGTGATAATGGAAATCGAAAATAATGTTTTTGGGAAGAAGTCTCATGAAAAGAGCAGTTATGAAACATGGAGGAATACATGTGTTCTCAAGCAGGAAGTGATTGAAAGTGAAACAAATGCCTATAAATTTGAGAAATTTTGATGAAACATATATGCTATGATGTGCATAAACTGAAGATAGTAATGTACCAGTGTTGAATAAAAATGAACGTCAAAATACACATCATGTCTCATAGAGTCTACTTGCATTGATGTTCAACTGGGTCAGTTACTGTAGAAATATTAGGATTTGGGGGGAATTAATAATACAATTTATTTTAGCACTAGCATGCCACAGAATGTAGAGGAAAGATCAATGGATTTTTAGTTATAGCACTAATAATCTAACATTTAGTGACTATTTTGGATAGTCTAGAAATTACATGAGGCTATGTAACATATTTTTTTATTTAACATTCATCAAAGCTTGGAATTTTTGTAATATTTCTTCTTTTTTCTTTTTTTATTTTTTCAGTTGTTGATTGACCTTCATTTTGTTTATTTGTATGTGGTGCTGAGAATAGAACCATGTGCCTCACACATGCTAGAAAAGCATGTTACCTCTGAGCCACAAACCCAGCCCCTCCACTTCTATCTTAACATCATACACTCATGTCCCTCTTCTTTACTCACTTTCTTCCTCATTTTCCCCCTTCTCTCCCTTCCTTTTTGGTTTCCCCTCCATATCTATTTTTCTCTCATGTCATTACAAACAGTAGTATGCTATGAAATTTAAATTTAAGACTGTTTTTTATAGTCATTCTTTTTCTTGAGAAAATTTAAAAATTATAATCACCTGATAGATATATTACAATACATTTATTATACATATGTATCTATATTCATGCATATGCATTACATATATTATATATATATATATATATATATATATATATATATATATATATATATATATATATATTCAAAAGTACTTTGATTTTCCTGTTAGAAATAATATAGTCCAAGTCTTTCTTAATTCTCAATTCTTCCATAATTAACATCTTACAGTGAAAATCAAATAAACATATTTAAGTAAACAGGTATCATTCTTATTTATCAATACTGATAATTTAAAGTTTTATATCACATTAAGCTGTAATGTGGCATATTAACTCTTATGAATTAGAGAAATTTTATTTGAACAACCTATTATTTAATGACCATATGCACTGACATTTTAAATGGCTTTCTTGTGATTTCAATTTCTATCAATTGTGTATTAATTGCAAATACTTATTTTAGTACTTTTCATGTTCATAATTGATATAAAGTCAATTGTTTAATTCTTCTTGTAAGTAGTTACTTATTACAGTAGGGACATTATTAATAATACTATATCTTTATAAGAAAAATGGTACAAATTTATTTTCATGCAAAATTAAGAATAATTGTATGCTCTAGATGTTTGATTGTTGATACATATAACAAAGAGCTTTTGATGAGTCTCTTCCCCAGTAAAACATAAAATGCAAAGATATAGTTAGGTTTGTATGTCCAAATAAAGATAAGAAAAAATACACATTATCAGCTAGAAACTATTAAATAAAAGATGAAAAGAACAATCCAACACATTGTACGAACTTGTCAGATGAGGTAGTATTCTGGAAGAATAGCCTAAGACTAGACCTTGTCCATGACAAAATATTCACGAAAAAAATGAATTATGAAAAGTGTAGAAAATGCTATGAATTTTTCATGAAGTTAGGTGAATTATCCTTTAATCTCAATTTATGTGCATTTTCTGGTAAAATAAATTTGTGATATTCACAAAACAAAGTTTCTGTATAGCAAAATGAATACATCTGAACCCATTTTTAGCTGATTTCTTCCCACTAAATTTTAAACCTTTATTTATTTATTTATTTTTATTGGTTGTTAAAAACATTACAAAGCTCAAGATATATCATCTTTCATACATTTGACTCAATTGGGTTATGAACTCCCATTTTTTCCCCAAATACGAATTGTAGAATCACATCGGTTACACATTCACATTTTTACATAATGGCATATTAGTGACTGTTGTATTCTGCTACCTTTCCTATCCCCTACTATCCACCCTCTCCTCCCCTCCCATCTTCCCTCTCTACCTCATCTGCTATTGTTCAATTCTCTCCATTGTTTCCCCCTCACTTCCCCTCACAACATCTTATATGCAATTTTGTGTAACATTGAGAGTTTCCTACAATTTTCATAAGCTTTCCCTTCTCTCTCCCTTTCTCTCCCCCCATTCGTCTTTGTTTAATGTTAATCTTTTCCTCATGCTCTTCCTCCCTGTTCTGTTCTTATTTGCTCTCTTTATAACAGAGAAGACATTTGGCATTTGTTTTTTAAGGATTGGTTAGCTTCGCTTAGCATAATATGCTCTAATGCCATCCATTTCCCTGCAAATTCTATGATTTTGTCATTTTTTGTGCTGTGTAATACTCCATTGTGTATAGATGCAACATTTTTTTTATCTATTAATCTATTGAAGGGCATCTAAGTTGGTTCCACAGTCTAGCTATTGTGAATTGTGCTGCTATGATCATTGATGTGGCAGTATCCCTATAGTACGCTCTTTTAAGATCCTCAGAGAACATTCCAAGAAGGGTGATAGCTGGGTCAAATGGTGGATCCATTTCCAGCTTTTCCAGGAATATCCATACTTCTTTCAAAATTGGCCTCACCAATTTGCAGTCCCACTAGCAGTGTACAAGTGTATCCTTTT
Organism: Callospermophilus lateralis; assembly: GCF_048772815.1. NCBI lineage: Eukaryota > Metazoa > Chordata > Mammalia > Rodentia > Sciuridae > Callospermophilus > Callospermophilus lateralis. Next base: position 836,732 of record NW_027514440.1, on the reverse strand, counting down.
CCCCAAATCCTCGCCAACACTTATTGTTGTTTAACTTCATAGTGGCTGCTGATCTTACTGGAGTCAGATGGTATCTGAGGGTGGTTTTGATTTGCATTTCTCAGACTGCTAGAGATGGTGAGCATGTTTTCATGTACTTGTTGATTGATTGTATGTCCTCCTCTGTGAAGTGTCTGTTTAGGTCCTTGGCCCATTTGTTGATTGGGTTATTTGTTATCTTATTGTTTAATATTTTGAGTTCTTTGTATATTTTGGATATTAGGGCTCTATCTGAAGTGTGAGGGGTAAAAATTTGTTCCCAGGATGTAGGCTCTCTATTTACCTCTCTTATTGTTTCTCTTCTTGAGAAAAAACTTTTTAGTTTAAGTAAGTCCCATTTGTTTATTCTTGTTATTAACTCTTGGGCTATTGATGTCTTATTAAAGAATTTGGAGCCCGACCCCACAGTATATAGATCATCGCCAACTTTTTCTTCTATGAGACGCAGTGTCTCTGATTTGATATCTAGCTCCTTGATCTATTTTGAGTTAACTTTTGTGCATGGTGAGAGAACGGGATTCAGTTTCATTTTGTTGCACATGGATTTCTAATTTTCCCTGCACCATTTGTTGAAGATGCTATCCTTCATCCATTGCATGTTTATAGCCACTTTATCAAATATAAGAAAGTTGTAATTTTGTGGATTGGTTTCTCTGTCCTCTATTCTATACCATTGGTCCACCTGCCTGTTTTGGTACCAGTACCACACTGTTTTTGTTACTCTTGCTTTGTAGTAAAGTTTGAACTCTAGTATCGCTATACCTCCCGATTCACACTTCCTGCTTAGAATTCCTTTTGCTATTCTGTGTCTTTTGTTTTTCCATATGAATTTCATGATTGCTTTATCATTTCTACAAGAAATGCCGTTGGGATTTTGATTGGCATTGCTTTAAACCTGTAGAGAACTTTGGGTAATTTCGCCATTTTGATGAATTTAGTTCTGCCTATCCATGAACAGGGTACATTTTTCCATCTTCTAAGATCTTTTTCTATCTCTCTCTTTAGGGTTCTGTGGTTTTCACCTTTTTTGTTAGGTTGATTTCCAAGTATCTTATTTTCTTTGAGGATATTTTGAATGGAGTGGTTTTCCTCATTTCCATTTCAGAAGTTTTGTTGCTGATATACAGGAATGCCTTTGATTTATGCGTGTTGGTTTTATATCCTTCATTTATTAACTCTAGCAGTTTCTTTGTAGACCCTTTTGGGTCTGTTAAATATATTACCATGTCATCCACAAATAGCGATAATTCAAGTTCTTCTTTTCCTATTTTTATGCCTTTAATTTCTTTTGTCTGTCTAATTGCTCTGGCTAGTATTTCAAGAACTAAATTGAATAGAAGTGGTGATAGAGGGCATCCCTGTCTTGTTCCAGATTTCAGAGGGAATGCCTTCAGTTTTCTCCATTTAGGATGATCCTAGCCTGAGGTTTAGCATATATAGCTTTTACAATGTTGAGGTAAGTTCCTGCTATCCCTAGTTTTTCTAGTGTTTCGAACATAAAGGGATGCTGAACTTTGTTGAATGTTTTACTACATCTATCGAGATGATCATATGGTTCTTGTCCTTAAGTCTATTGATGTGGTGAATAGCATTTATTGATTTCCGTATATTGAACCAGCCTTGCATTCCAGGGATGAATCCTACTTGATCATGGTGCACAACTATTTTGATATGTTTTTGTATTCAATTCACACGGATTTTATTGAGAATTTTTGCATCCAACTTCATTAGAGATATTGGTCTGTAGTTTTCTTTTTTGAAGTGTCTTTGTCTGGTTTTGGGATCAGGGTGATTTTGGACTCCGAGAATGAATTTGGAAGAGCTCCTTATTATTCCATTTCTTGATATAGCTTGAATAGTATTGGTATTAATTCTTCTTCGAAGGTTTTGTTGAACTCCGCTGTATACCCATCAGGCACAGGGCTTTTTTTGATTGGTAGTCTTTTGATGGCTTCTTCCATTTCTTTCTTTGTTTTTGGTCTGTTAAAATTGTGTGTGTCTTCTTGACTGAATATGGGCAGATCGTATGACTTAAGAAATTTATCGATATTATAACTATCTTCTATTTTATTGGAATATAGGATTTCAAAATACTTTCTAATTATCTTCTGTATTTGTGTACTGTCTGTTGTGATATTGCCTTTTTCATTCCGTATGTTAGTAATTTGAGTTCCCTCTCTTCTTCTCATCCTTAGCATGGCTAAGGGCCTGTAAATCTTATTTATTTTTTCAAAGAATCAACTTTTAGTTTTATCAATTTTTTCAATGTTTTTTTTTTGTTTCAGTTTCGTTGATTTCTGCTCTAATTTTAATTATTTCTTGTCTTCTACTACATTTGCTGTTGTTTTGCTCTTCCTTTTCTAGGTTTTTGATGTGTACTGTGAGTTTATTTATTTGTTGTTTTATTCTTTTTTTGAGGAAAGAACTCCAAGAAATGAATTTCCCTCTTAAAACTGCCTTCTTTGTGTCCCATAGATTCCAGTATGTTGTGTCTGTATTGTCATTTGATTCTAAGAATTTTTTTATCTCCTCCTTTATGTCTTCTGTAACCCATTGATCATTCAGTAGAATGTTGTTCATTTTACATGTGATGTAGGATTTTTCCTTCCTTCTATTCTCATTTATTTCCAGTTTCATTCCATTATGATCAGATATGGTGCATGGTATTATCTCCACGCCTTTATATTTACTAAGAGTTGCCCAATGGCATAATATATGGTCTAACTTGGAGTAGGATCCATGTGCTGCTGAGAATAAAGTGTATCCACTTGATGATGGTTGATATATTCTATATATGTCGGTTAAGTCAAGGTTATTGATTGTGCTGTTGAATTCTATAGTTTCTTTATTCAGTTTTTTATAGAGGATCTGTCTAATGGCGAGAGCGGTGTGTTGAAGTCACCCATAATTATTGTGTTGTAGTCTATTTGACTCTTGAACTTGAGGCGAGTTTGTTTTATGAGCGTTGCAGCTCAATTGTTTGGTGCATACCAATTGATAATTGTTATGTCTTGTTGGTGGATGGTTCCTTTTAACAATATATAGTGTCCTAATTTATCCCTTTTGATTAACGTAGGTTTGAAGTTGATTTTATATGATATGAGTATGGCCACTTCTGCTTGCTTCCGAGGGCCATGTGAGTGGTATGATTTTTCCCAAACTTTCACTTTCAGCCTGTGTATGTCTTTACCTATCAAAACAGTCTCCTGAAGGCAGCATATTGTTGGATTTATTTTTTTGATCCAGGTTACTAGCCTATGTCTCTTGATTGGTGAGTTTAGATTTTTAACATTTAAGGTTACAATTGAAATATGATTTATACTTCCAGTCATGTTTATTTATTTATTTATTTTAATTTGGGTAGTTTTTACTTTTTGGTTATTTTCTTACCCCTTTACTGAGATACCTCCCGCTGTTAGTTTTGGGCACTATTTTTCAATTCCTCTTCTTGTAGTATTTTGCTCAAAATGCTTTGCAGTGCTGGTGTTCTGTCTGCGAATTCTTTTAGCTTTTGTTTATCAAGAAAGACTTAATTTCATTGACAAATCTGAAGCTTAATTTTGTTGGATACAGTATTCTTGGTTGGAATCCATTATTTTTCAGTGTTTGAAATACATTGTTCAAAGATCTTCTCGCTTTCAAAGTCTGTGATGAAAAATCAATTGTTAACCTAATTGGTTTACCCCTGAATGTTATCTGCCTACTTTCTCTCGTAGCTTTTAATATTCTCTCCTTGTTCTGTATGTTGGCTATCTTCATTATTATATATCTTGGAGTTTGTCTATTATGGTTTTGAATGTTTGAGGTCCTGTAGGCTTCCAGGATATGGCAATCCATTCCATCTTTCATCTCTGGGATGTTTTCTAGAATTATTTCATTTAATATGTTGTCCATTCATTTGGTTTGAATCTCTATGCCTTCTTCTATCCCGATGACTCCCAATTTTGGTTTTTTTATGACATCCCATATCTCTTGAATAGTTGCTCATGGGATTTAAGCATGTTTTCTGTGTTGACTATATTCTTTTCAAGTTGACAAACTTTGTCTTCATTATCTGATGTTCTGACTTCTACTTGATCTAGTCTATTTGAAATATTCTTGTTTGAGTTTTTAATTTGGTTTATAGTTTCCTGCATTTCTAGAATTACTGTATGATTTTTTAAAAGATCTCTATCTCCTGGTAAACCTTGTTCTTTGCCATTTGAATTTGGTTGTTTAATTCATTTTCAAAATATACTTTTATTTCTTGGACTTGCTGCCTCATGTCTTCTCTATTATACCTTTCCATCTGAGTTAGGTATGACTTAAGTTTTTTCCCTATCCCTGTTTCTGATGCTTCTAGGTTCTCCTGTAGTATTAAGTTGTCCTTCATTGTTTCTACACCTTTTTTTCCCCTTGTTTTTTCAAGATGTTCACGTTATTTTCTGGCTCTATTTGATTGCTGTGTTTCTGCTCTCTTCTATAGATTTGTTATGGGTTTATATATCTCTGTTTTCTCTCCTTTGTGTTGCTAGACTATGCCTGCTTAAGTGGATTTCGCTGTTAAGGAATTCTGACAGCCGAGCTCCAGTGATGTCACCTCTCTGCTGTGGTGGGCCCCAGGCTCCTTGCCGGAGAGTCCGAATTGGGGGGGTGGACTGGATTGTCTCTTGTTGGTTTCAGCTCCCGGTCGCTGGAATGCCGGCAGTCTCCAGCCACCCAGTAGCGCGGGCAGCGGATGGGCTGTCGCCGGCGGGTGGGTGATCTCTAGCCACACAGTTGCGCATTCGGTCGTCGCCAGGCGAGCGTTCTCCAGCCGTCAAGACATGCCGTCAGCAGGTGGGCTGGCGCCGGCAGGAAGCTGGTCTCCAGTTGCCCAGTCACACTGGCAGCGGTCTGGCGTTCTCCAGCCAGCCAGTCAGAAGGGCCTGGCCTCTAGTCCCCTGGTTTATCCTGATAGTCCTGATTTCTCCTGCTAGACCAGATTTCTCCTGAGTGATGCTTCTCGGCAGCTCAAACTGTTCTCCGGGTCTGCCGTTTGTTGGGTGGGGAGGGTGTCTATTGTGAACCCTGGAACTCTATTGTTTTAATATTTTCCGCTTGCCCCTCGCCCCGCACTGGCTAGACAAGTTTCATTTTTGCCGGTGATGGGAAGGGGAGATGAAGGTCAGGTGCCTCTAGTTTTCCCCCAGTCTTTATGCAGACTTGCTCTGATTATCCCTCCCCCAAAAGCCTAGGAGAGATTTTATGTGAATTTTCCTCTGTATGTGAGATGAGCTGAGAAACACACACCTGTTTTATTGTTGCAATCTGTCTGGGAGTGATGGTGGTTACTTCAGCTCTCCAAGATGGTGGCTGCTGGTTTCCTTTGTGGAGTTTCCACTTTGGGGGATAGAAATGTACTGCTAACTTTCCCGTCTGAAATCCCAAATTCAGCTGGGGGCTCAGTGGATGCTCAGCCAGCAGGATTCCACAGAATCTGCAGCAACGTTTCTCCCTGCTTGCTGGTCGCTTCTCGGTGGTGCCTCACCATTTGTAGACACGGGGCAGGTCACGCGGATCAATCAGAATGGATCTCCGGTTGCACAAGTGGCTTGTGTTTGAGACTCAATTACCGGACCTCGGTGGTGGAAATCATTCTTCTAGATTTCGGTAAACACCCATTTTCCTGTAAGATCCTAACAAGATAGTTTTTCATCGTTCTAACTCGTTATTCACCTGCGCAGTGGCAGGGTACACTGGGTGTGATACACTGTCTTCACAGTCATCTTGCAATGCCGAAATATTAGGATATGGATGCACGATTTACTGAAAACTGTTTCAGTACTAGGAAAAAATATGTATTTCAGGTGGATGAATATTTCTGAGAATAATTTTTTAAAAAGTGGATTATAAATCCACATACATGAATATGAATAAATTTAGGGAGTGCATAATAAGACACAAATATTTCATATTTTGAAAAATCCGGAGAGTATATATATATATATATATATATATATATATATATATATATATACATATACACACACACAGACATTAAAAACTAGCAATATATATGTCAATTGAAATTCAACATGAAATACATATCATTCACAGACCCAAAAATATTCATATACTTAACATGGATTTATGTATAATGTTGTTCAACTAGGAGGCTTACCCATAGGTTGAATTTTCAGTTCCAACAGCATTTAGGAGGAGTGATCTCTTCTCAAAATTTGTATTTGCCAAGTCAGTCACCTCACAAAAATGTACGTGTGATACCAGGTACGATTCTATATGTGCATATAAAATTACATGTGCTGAATAGGCTACAGAGAAAGGGAGACAGGAATTTACATATTTGTTAACTTTCAAAACACACGGAGAACTATTTCAACAAAAAATTGACTAGATTTATAACTTCTAACCTATATAATGCAAAAGGCAATTCCAACTATACACCATGCCTCCTCTGAACTGCTTGTATTTCTATTCTGTTTGAGTTTTTATTCTCTATCATATTACGATTAGTAGTCAGAGTCTAGTAGGGTAGGGGTTTGAGTCAGGGATTCAGTATTTTGAATGGAAAATTGGAAAATGAATCCAATGTGTATGCAAATATGTGCTACACAAAATCTTCCCACTCCTCCGGAACAATGGCTTTACATTATCTTCGCCCCAAGTAAGACATAATTAGAGGAGAAGAGTTAGAAAATCAGTGAATACTTATCTGGAATGGAATATGCTAAGGAGTTCACTACCTTGGAGGTGGTAGAGGAGTTTCCAAAAGTAAGGGACAGGGTGAACACTCCACAAACATGGAGCTCTGCTGGCCTAAAGACTTCTTGAGAAATTGCCTCTGAGTTTGGGCACTTGAAACATATGTTGTTATCAGGAGCTTTAGCTTCCTTTGTAGTGAGATCATCAAAGCTGGGTCTGCACCTATGTGACCTGTAAAACATAGTTTCTTATTTTCCAATGAACATGAGGCAGCAGTCCTGAATTTGATCTTTGTAGGTAAAATGTGGCCACTGGGTTCTAAGTGTCTCCCTGTGTGGACTGTGAAGCCATTTGTTCATCCTCCAATTTTCATGGTGTTTCTTGCTGCTACAATGGGAGTTTGGTATTTGCTTCATGAAATACACGGAGTTCAACTGGGACACAGTGCAGGAGGGAGTTCTGTCACGTGTGGTATTTCAATTTCTGCAGGAGAATGCACCAACCATGCTTCTATATCACATAGCTTGCCCCATTGACGATAGCAAATCGATTCTGAACATTGCCCTGAAACCTCTCCAAATAACAAGATGCCTTTACTTAGAAGGGACTGCTGGCTGCATCATGTCAGTCACAAGCCATTTGGAAGCCAATGGCAGATCCACATGGCCCCACCACAGATGTTTTATCACACACCTGCCTACCACTGCTCTAGGCCCACTAATCATCAGGCTCCAACTTATTGGCATCTCTGTTTTACACAATTTTCATTAAAACCAGTCAATCAAGGCAGTGTCTGTTATACTCATGATCAGCAACAGGAAATCCAAAGGTTCTCCTGTGCCAGCTGGTCATTGAAATTTCAAAAATTTCATGGTATTTTTCTAGCCATATTTCAACAATGAAGGTGGAGGCACTGTGAGTTTCAGTTCATTCCAGAACCATTAATGTTGACGAAGCTCATTTCAATGAAAGCTCTGGAGAAACCTCACAGGCAATGCTTCCCAAAGAATGGCCAAAAGGTCAAATGAAGCCAGGCCCATTGAGTTCTACAATGTGAGGTCCATGTGACTTTTGACTCTCAACTACGGCTGCCAAGTCTTTCAGAAGAAAATTATGTGATATCTTGGCTGTGATTCCCAGTGCTCTGTTGAAAGCCACCCTGGGCCTTGATCTCAGTTTCCAAGGGCGACTCTCATGCATGGCCTCCTAAAATCCCAACACAATTAATGGCAATACTTTTCTGAGGTCAGTTCCAGAACTCAGTCTCTAAGGGGAAAAACACCAGAGTTCATGTCAAGGTGGACCCAGTCATCTCTTCCAATCACCACACTAACAACCACAATTAAAACCAAAACAATCCCACATGGCCCTCATGTTCTTTTATATAGACACTCATCATAACCTATCGCTGGAAGTTTCCACGAGGGGCGAAGCCCAAGACAGTCTCCTAAATAATCTCTCTTGCCCTTAATTTGCCTAAATTCAGGGTGGCCTGGACACCATTCCTGTGAACCAGGAGTGTTCAAATAGGCCTGCTGTTAATACTTCTCTGCTTCTCCAATTTGAGGCGTATTGACTGTGCAGTTTGGATTCTTTATGTGAATTGTAGTCACGGGAAAACTCAAGCAATTTAGGGCTTTGAAGAAATGATTTGGCCCAAAGGATCCCTATTCTAACTTGATGGAGGTCAGGAACCTCACAGAGAATGGGGAGAGACTTCATCCACAATAACTGCACTTTTGGCCATTTTTGTTTTGGATGCACACATGTGATGTTTCTTTAGATTCTTCAGGGGTTGAGAATCTAAGCCACGGCCTCACACAGGGCCAAGAGGCTGATTCAGACACTTCCATTTTCAAAGGAATTAAGCAAAGATCCACAGGTGATTCCATTCATTTCCATTTGAACCTGTTTTCTTCAGGCTTCACAAACGGATGTCTTGAGGCAAAGACCTTCCTGACATTCAGGGCAACAGAACAATAGGTAAGCAAAAGGCCCAAAGCAGGGTTTCTCCACTGAGACTATCATGGTCACACTTATATCTGAGTTTTCTGAGAAGCTCGAAATTCCCTTTAGCTATCCAGTACATGGCCATGTCACAGGGCTTGGAACTGCTACATATCTTGGACAAAAAACCATGAGCCTATTCTGGAGAATAGCATTAATTCATGAAGAATGCAGGAATTTTGGAAGATACCACATGTTGCCCATCGATCAGGCAAGCTGAAATCCATTCATAAATTCGGCAGGATGAATGCTGGGAAGCTTTCTGCTAGACAGGAGACAACAATTGATGCATTCAGTTTTCTAATATCTAAAACCATGCACATAGTGGGATACACAGACATAGAAACACTTGCTTGCCAAACGACTTACTATAAACAGTTCACTCCAAACCAAACAAACCGCCTTTCCTACCTATTCTCAGAACATGAGACAAAACCACAAACCCACAACGACAACCACAGAGGCACCACCTTCTACAAAGTATGTCTGTGACTATCCAGAGTGTCTTCTGACTGGTGGGCCAACTTATGTTCCCCGGAAAACACCAACTCTGTGAACTTGTCAGGAGCCAGCGGTGAGCCACTATCTGCTTTCTCAGGAAAGGCCCCTCTTCTGAGTTTTCCTGGCAGTTGGCCATCCTCATATCTGTAGGTACCATGAAAGACTGACTCTGTCCTTGGTAAATCCAAACAAGTGAGCCCACTGGGACTGGGACTGGGACAGGCTCTTGGTACCTTGCTTCCTGGATCCCAAGTACCGAGAGTTCCATGACCAAGGAAGTGAGGTGAGGTCACTTCCTTCAGGAACTGAATGAGGTCACTGCTTTGGCAACCACTTTGTCCTAACAGTTGCTTCCAAGGGTCCCATGAGATCGAGGCTTCTCCTACTTCCTGTGACACTTTCACAAGTTAGAATGGTATATGAACCATAGGCACCCAGGAACAGGTCTCCAAACAGGACTGTTTGTGTCCATCTTCTCTACATTATGAACAGAGAGGCTGATTCAGACACAACCCTTCATCCTGACCAGGTTGTTTGCAATGGAAGATGACGTTTGCTCTCTCAGGTCCTTCATGGCTGCCTACATCTTCTCCAGGGATCACTTCTTCATGGACCTTTGAGTTTTACAACAGGTGGAAGATTCTCTACATTCCTGTATTGTAAGACCAACTTGGTCCCTGCTCTTCTGTAAAGTTATATTGAGGAAACAGTGTATGGTTAGGGTTAATAACAGGTTTGATTTGGGTTAGGAATTATTCTAATTGATGAATAATGGTATTGGGAACCTGTGATATTTATAAGAATATATAGGTGAAATATAAGTATGAAAACAAAAATCTAGGTAAGATTTGAAGCCCAGAAGGACATTGCGCTATTGATTGGGATACTTAGCTTTGATATACGTTCTGCACAGGTGTTTCAGATAAATCGATAATCAATGGCATAGGACCTTGTACCTTGGATGATTGAATGTAGAAGTGAACATCCACTAGAACAGGGATAGTCGGTAGGATTAGGAAGATATTCGATAAGTTTCAGAAGAAGACTGAGTACAGAATTTGGACCAAAAGTTCTTTAGCAATAGTGTATCGGGTAGAGAGTGAATGTAAATGTCAGCACACGTGAAGGGTCAGTCACAATGGTGAACTGGGGAAAATATTTAGGTAAGCAGACATCAATAGAGACATTAGGAAATCAGGCAAAGTATAAATTGAGTGATAGGATTAGACATTTGCAGCAGGGTTGAGGTTCAAAATATAGTCTTAAGAAGAAACAAATATGTAGTCACCAATAGGATTGACATTTGAGAGCATTAGGCACACTGGACATGAATGTTTTCAGTAATCTATGCTCACTTTTCATTTAGGCTTTGATACAATCATAAGTGTGACCTCTTCTTTTTGTGTCCAGAATATTACTGTGATAAAATGTATATGTAGATTAGGTGACATGAGTATTTCTTCCACCATTTCTGGGAGCAACATTTTGAAGATGAAAAAATTAGTATTGGGGTTACAAATAGATTTACTCTGTGTCTATGAACATAGAGATAATTTATGAATAGACGATACTGTGATTAAATATTATAACTTGTTCCAACTTTAAATATTCGATTGAATTGATATCTGAAAATAAACAGAAAATCGTATATTTATATGCAATCATTCATTCAAACCAGAAATACATCTAATGGTAATATTAGGGTTATGGTTTATCATGAAGAGTGTGTCAGTTTTTCTTCAAAATGATTATGGAAATCGAAAAAAAAAAGCGTTTGGAAAGAAGTCTCATGAAAAAACAATCAAGTAACCTGGAGGAATACATGTGTTCTGAATCAGGAAATGATTGAAAGTGAATCATAATCCTATAAATTATTGAAGTTGTTGATGAAATATATATCCTATGATGTGTATAAACTGAACAAATAGTAATGTACCAGTGTTGAATAAAATGAACTTCAACATAGACATCATATCCAAGAGGAATCTAGTTGCATTGATGTTAAACTGGGTCAGTTACTGTAGAAATATTAGGATTGTATGCACCACTCACTGAAGTTAGTTTTCAGTACTAGAAAACAAATATGTAATTCAGGTGGATGAATATTTCTGAGAATAATATTGTGAAAAGTTGATTATAAATCCACATACATGAACATGAATGAATTTAGGTAGTATATGTAAGACTCATATATTTCATATTTTGAAATATTTGGAGAGTGTATATATATATATATACCCCCACACACACACACACAACACACACACCCAGACAATAAAATGTAGCAATATATATGCCAATCGAAATTCATCATGAAGTATATATCATCCACAGATGAAAAAATATTTAATTTACTGAACATGGATTTATGTATAATGTTGTTCTACTAGGAGGCTCACCCATAGGTTGAATTTTCTGTTCCAACAGCGTTTAGGAGGAGTGATCTCTTCTCACAATTTGTATCTTCCAAGTCAGCCACCTCACAAGAATGTACATCTGATACCAGGTAGGATTCTATATGTGCATATAAAAATACATGTGCTGAATCGGCTACAGAGAAAGGGAGACAGGAATTCACATATTTGTTAACTTTAAAAACACATGGAGAACTATTTCAATTAAAAATTAACTAGATTTATAACACCTACCCTATATCATGCAAAAGGCAAGTGCAACTATACACCATGCCTCCTCTGAACTGCTTGTATTTCTATTCTGTTTGGGTTATTTTTCTCCATCATATTAGGATTTGTCATCAGAGTCTAGGAGGGTATGGGTTAGTGTCAGATGGCCCGGCTGGCAGGACACATCAACTTGGGTGTCGATCCTAGTTGGGGAGGAATGAAGGGACAAGAGACACGAGAGATGACAGCAAGACAGGAGTTCTGATCATGCTGCAAACTTTTATTATTCTCAGAGGGTATTTATATGCTGCGGATGGGAAAGCTCTCTTATCGGCAGTTGCTGGATGTCTTCACAGGGTGAGATAACCTCAGGATGTTTCAGGTAGACAGATGGTAGCCAGATGTCAAAAGGAGATAGATGGCTGTGGGATGTCTCCCAGGCAGGTTGTGTCCCAGGGGGCTGTTTCTTGTGTCAGTCTATTTTTTGAAGGAGAACTTCCTTCTAGCCCCTGACATCTCCCCTTTTGTTATATAAAATATTCGACCATACCTTAAAGGCCATGGATTTAGGGGGTGATAGTGGCTCTGTTTCTCTAGGATGCCTTAGAATATCTCCTGATTTGAGCGAGCATCTTTCCTAGGAGATTTCGTGTTGGCTTTGGCATGTTTTTGGAGGAGACGTCTTTGAGGGGATAGCATGCCAACCGCCATGCACCAGAGCGTGTCATTCAGAGGTCTTGTGTTTGGGGATCCGTGGATCCATCCTCCTGCAGTCCTTCCTGGACCCTCCGTTATTATGGCCTAACGTGCTCATTCCAAGGGTGTGTCCTCCCCCAAGCGGAGGGGCCCATGGAGAACGAACCCTTATTGCAAGGGTAGAAGATGGTTGCTCAGAGCTGTTACTTATAGTTTTCTGTAAGAAAGAGAGATCTGTGGGGATGTAAACTTAATAAGCCTGTGAGAAGGGTTGAACATTCTTTTAAATGTTGGCAGTGCTGTCTTCCATCTCCAGACCATGATAGTGGACCTGTATGGGCTTAGAAACCAAAATATTAATCTGTTCTTTAATAAATTGTACCAGCCTCTTTATAATGCAGGGGCCTATGGACACCATTAAAAGTAAACCCAACAAAGGGACTAATAGGGGAAGAAGGTAGGGTAGAAATCCATTATGCCCAATCCAGAGGGGATTTTCAAATAGTTCCCTTTGTCTCTTTTCTGGATCTTCTTGAAGCTGCTTAATTTTAATGCGTACTATGCCTGATTTATTGGCATAAAAGCAGCATCGTTCCCCTAAGGCTAAGCAAATACCTCCCTGGTTAGCTGTCAGCAAATCTAAGCCTCGTCTGTTTTGAAGGAACACTTCTGCCAGGGAATTTATTTGGTCCTGCAAATCTTTAAAGGTTCCTGATAAAGTTTGTACATAATTTATAAGTTGTTGAGACAGGCGATGGTAAGAGTGAATAGCCGTGCCTAAGCCACTGTACCTGTGCCCACAGCAGCTGTTATTCCAAGGCTGGCAATGAGTGGTAAAGCCTGTATTGCCCACCTATGTCTTTTGACTAAAGTGTCTAGGCTAGAAATTGGTAGAGGTTCATCTCCTGGGACAATAGTTATATCAGGGAGTAATAAAGCAAGAACACAACCAATGGTCCAATTCGCTGGAAGCGTGGGAAGGCCGAGTTTCCTCCACACATAAAAACTGTGCCATTGGAGGGACAAAGAGATGGGGTGGGTGAGGAATAATTTTATACTGTTGAGCAATTTCCAAAGGAAGTAAGTCGAACATCAATATCATAGGTATTATTCTGCATCGCGCCTTAAAGAAATAATGTAAAAGTGCCTATAGGCTGTACTTTAAAGGGAAATCCGGGTTGGCATGTATTATCATTGTCCATGATAGAATTAATAGGAACTGCCATAGGCATGATTGCCCCTGCTGTCATGCAGAGCCAGCAATCACCAGCAAGGGTGGGGTTCGAATTATTAAGCTAGGAGAATGTAGTTTGCAAAATATCTAATGTATTGGTATCTAAACCTGGGAACTGGGATTTAGGCTACATTAAGGGATGATATGTGAGCTCAGGGATTTGGGGTTTCAAAAGTTTGATTATCTGAGGATGCTTGACAGAATAAGTGGGCCCTCCACCATCAGAGACCCCTGTAGGGTCCTTAATGGGCCAGTAGGAAGGTTTTCCAACAGTGCCTTGGCACCCAGCTGACTGTAGCTTGGTGTATTTGCCATCTCCTCCATGGTCAAAGAGAATGGGGGTATAATGAATAGTGGTCCCCCTGCTGCATGAGTTTTAGTTAGGGAGGCTTCAAAAAATTGTTCTCCCTGTTTATTAACACAAAGTGAAGCCGACGCATTACAAGAGACATGCATCGCCTGGGTATGCGTACAAGTTGCAGAACAATTTTGGAGAGCTTTACTTGTACTAGGGGGAATAATCTTTGGCTTGTTAACACATACCCATTTAGGCTGATGAACTCCTCCGAGATTATGGTCAACCTTGGCACGGAGGTAAGTCACCTTAGTCATGCAGTCAGCAGTCTGGGTCCAACTAGTGGGAGCCTCAGTCCAAAATCCTCCTTTGCATTCACGGGGGGGGGGGCAAAAAGGTACTCCATGATGTTGGAAATTGGAGGTCCAAGGCCTCCGTGTTCAAACCTGTTCAGCAGAAGTGCCTTAAGCAGGATCCTCGCACAGATTGTTGGCTGTATCTGAAATGGAGGAAAATTTGTCCTCAGGGGGAGGGACTCTGTCCCTGGGTTGAGGTAAGTAATTTACCTGTTTAACCAGGCATTCTGGTAACCATCTTGGGGATGCTTGCTCTTGGTCCAAAACACAAGCTGAGCCTCATCCCCTGATGAGGATAGGATCTGGGCGTTTTCATTTATTTGTAATGGGATTGCACCACATAACAGGCGAGCGAACAGAATTGGACGAAGGATGCCAGTGTCTGTCTGTGGCCAAATGGCCTTCACTGTCTAAGGTAAGAAAAATAAGGGCAAATAATGCATGGTTAAGGCGATCCCTGGGAGTGATAAATACAAGGGCGGAAGCCTTAAGACGGGATAGCCAAGTCTTTAAGCTAAGCTGGGCAAGTTCCACATGCCTTGGCCCTGAGAGTTGTATGGAATTTCAGTAGTATGACAAAATTGCAAGGTAGCACAAAACTGTTTAAACTTGGCACTGGTATATGCAGGACATTTATCTGTTTTAATATGTATTGGTTTACCCATTACGAAAAAGGCTGAAACAAGATGAGAAAGGACATCTTTGGTAGCCTCTCCAGAATGTGGTGATGCAAAACTAAAGCCGCTGAAGGTATCTATAGAAACGTATATATATTTGGTTTTTCAAAATTCAGGAAAATGAATAACATCCATTTGCTAAACCTGATTGGGCTGTAATCCTCGGGGGTTAACTCCCAAGTGTTGAATGGGGAGGGAGACAGTGCAACCAGGGGATGCTTTTACTATTTCTCATGCATGTTGCCTGGTAATTTTCCAAAGTAATCGATGGCTCTGGGAATTTAGATGGTGAAGATTTTGTAACTCCATGGCCTTTTGAATGGAGCCAACAAAAATTTGAAAGATGGAACATGTTGCTGCATCAGCTTGGGCATTACCTTGTGTTAGAGGGCTCAGAAGGTCAGAGTGTGTCATGATGTGTCCTAAGGAAAATGCATGTTTTCTGGCCTGAATTAGCTGCTGAAGCTGGTGAAACAGAAAGGGGGAATTGGAAGAAGCCATAATGGTGGGTGAAATCTCCAGCAGGGGCACAGAAAGAGCAATGAAGGCACTGTCTGTATAAATATTAACAAGATTATCAAAAAAACTTTATGAAAACTTGTGTTATGGTGAACAATTCCACAAACTGAGCTGACTGATGGACAGTATCAAATGTGGTAGGCTTGTTATTGACAACAAAGACTGCACGGCCATTACTGGAACCATCTGTAAAGACAATAAGTTCTTGAGGAATGGGAGCCTTTTGAGTAATTTTGGGAAAA
Source organism: Callospermophilus lateralis (assembly GCF_048772815.1). Lineage (NCBI taxonomy): Eukaryota > Metazoa > Chordata > Mammalia > Rodentia > Sciuridae > Callospermophilus > Callospermophilus lateralis. Next base: position 820,858 of record NW_027514440.1, on the reverse strand, counting down.
ATAAATGAATGTAACTGGACAAAATTTAAAACGGGGTCATTGGGGATGTGGTTATGAATAGTTCCCAAAAAGCCTGATAGGGCAATACCCCATTGATCCATGTCTCTAGTAAAAATTGTAGTAAGGGTTTGGTCCTTAGTATATGAAATTAAAATCTTATCAGGGTCTTTGCCAAAATGTTGTCGAGAAAGCAAACGACCTTTAAAAATAAGAGAAGCTACCTGAGCAAGATAAACAGTAATAACCTTGGAGGATGTGGTGGATACAAGGACCAAAAGCAAGGGGCAGCCTTTATTTTTAAAATGTTGGTCTCGCTGCCAAAATATTCCTGTGGGTGTATGAGGAGTGTGGAAAATAACCAGAACCAGAGGAAGGTTATAAGAAATTTGTGTAACAAACTTTTGGGCAATGGCTTCTGTGGCTTGGTTTAATGCATGTCATGCCTCTGGAGTAAGCTTTTGAGGGGAGGAGGGGTGGGAATCACCTATCAAAATATCATTAAGGGGCAAAAGTACACAAGTGGGTAATTTTAAATATGTTCCTAGCAATTGAATATCCCCCAGTAATATTTGAAAATCATTAAGTGTGTGAAGATGGTCCACACATAGTTGTATTTTAGGAATTTGGATCTGATTATCTTGAAGTTTAAGGCCCAAATAGGTATAAGGGTCCTGTGTTTGAAACTTATCTGGAGCTATCTGTAGTCCCAAGGTAGTGAGGTTTTGTAAAAGTCCAAGTAACAATTATTAAGGTCATGGGTATTAGGTGCAGCAATTAACAAATCATCCATATAATGTAAAATATAATTTTGTGCTCATCGCTCTCTCACAGGGTCTACTGCTTGAGCAACGTGTTTTTGGCAAAGACTAGAGCTGTTGGCCATACCTTGGGGAAGAACCTTCCATTGAAATCTCTGCATAGGGCCCTGAAAATTAATGTGAGGGAGACTAAAGGCAAAATAGGGTCTATCCTCAGGATATAAAGGAATGGTAAAAAAGCAATCTTTTAAGTCAATAACCATTTTACAATAGGTTTTTGGAATTGCCACTGGTGTGGGAATGCCTGGCTGTAGTGCTCCCATCGGGTGCATAACTTTATTAATGGCACACAAATATTGTAAAAGGCACCACTTGCCTGATTTTTTCTTGATAATAAAAATAGGAGTAATCCATGATGAGGTTGAGGGCTTTACATGGCCGGCTGCAAGCTGTTCCTGCACTAACGTGGAGGCAGCCTCCAATTTTTCTTGGGTAAGGGGCCACTGATCCACCAACACAGGAGTCTGAGTCTCCCAAATAATTTTATATGCATGGGGTACAGGAGGGTCAGGGACTGACACTAAAAATCTGAATACACAAGTCCACATGTATTTGTTTTTGTATGGGTTGTATAGGCTCCACCAGTCCTTGTTTCAGTATCCCCAGGCCTGTACCAGGAACAAAATTCATAGGAAGCATTTGATGAGTCACCATGGAATTGGGACTGGCGAGGATAACTTCCAATAACTCAAAATATCTCCTCCCTATACGTTAACAGGGAGGTCAGAATCAACGAAAGGAGTGACAGTTGACTTATTACCATCTTTATCAGTGCAGCTAATAGACCTAGAGCTGACCAGAGGATTTTTTTATTTTTCTATCCCTTTAAGGTAAGTCAAGGATGGAGTGAGGGGCTAACCTGATGGCTTGTATTTTTGAGAAATAATTGTGGCATCAACTCCAATATCTAGAACTCCTTGGAATTCCTTTTCTTCAGTAAGTAAGGTAAGGGTGGGTCTATTGTGAGAAATGGGCTGAACCCAATACACATCAGAGAAGCCCAAGAAGGCAATCCCCCGAGGTAGGTTTGGGTTTTGGAAATGCCTCCTGAATCCAAGAGAAGGAGAATTAATTGTGCAAGTCTTGTTCCTGCTGGGATGGTGGCAACTCCATTAATAGCAGTGGCCAGTATTTTTATTTCTCCAGTGAAATCATTATCATTAATGCCAACGAAGACCTGAACACCTTGTATGGTAGTGGAGGCTCTTCCAAGATTAAGGGCACATGTATGAGATGGAGGGGGACCCATAATTTCATTGGGTATTATCTGGGGCCCTTGCATTGGGTCTAATATTGTATTTGTGGCAGCACAGAGGTCCAATTTTGTGCTGCCTGGGGTGGCTAGTTGGAGGGAGGCAATTGTGGAGAAGGATTTTGTGGTAGGTTGGGAGTTTAGGAGGGAACAAACTTTATTGCTCCTGTGTTTGTCGTGGGGGATGTTGTGGCCGGGGGCTGGCCCCGCAGGGAGTTTCCCGAGAAGTAGGAAGAAATAGGCTGTCTGAGGGAATTTGTCTTAGATCTACACTCACTGGCCCAGTGATGACCTTTACCACTTCTATGGAAAAGGGTAGCTGGGGGCAGTTAAGCCCCAGTTTGAGGAGACGCTATTCCTAGGCTTTGTTTGCCTGTGGGACACTCACATGCAAAATGGCCAGGTTGTTTACAAGTAAAGCAAGTACGTGAGCCAGGATTGTGAAAGGCCTTGGTAAAGGCGGTCCCTAAAGCCAGACCCATGGCATGGGCTGCACCCACGTCTGCACAGAGTCTAATAACTTCAGAAAGTTTCCCTTTATCCTTATGTGGTTGAAGAACATTCTGACATGCTGGGTTGGCATTTTCAAAGGCAAGATGTTTTACATAGGTGCTTTCACCTTCGCTTGGTAAATCCTATAGGCTGTGGCAGGGTCCTGAGAGGTCGCGGGTGTTCTGAATAGTAGAGAGCTGCTTCCTTCTTCAAGATAGCGTCCTCCCCAGGGGTCAATGTGTCTCTGGGATTTAAAACTGGATAAAGGTGGTTTTTAATCATTGGAGCCTTATTAATTAGGGTCGTATTTTGAGGGGGACCAGGAAGGTTCTCAGGGTCCTGGGAAGACTGAGAAGGTTCTATGTCTATACTAATGATGGGCATGCAGAGGGGGGACGAGAGGTCTTTTGCATAATCTCTTCCCCAATCCTGACAAGTTGTAAGGTACCATTGTCAAAGCGAAAACTTTTAAGAATTTCATTAATTAAGTTCCAGTAAGAAAAGGTGGGAACTGGCATTTTTTCTGGGCCAAATGATTCATAATAATCTTTTAAACAGTCTCCTACTCTAAGCCATTTTTGCCATCAATGGTCCCTTCAAGAGGAAACCATGGACACAATTCTCCTATGTATGAAAAGAAAAATTTTAAGTCCTTTTTCTTAACATGTGCCCCTCATGTCTTGAAGGACTCCTTGAGGCCTGAAATAAACAAATCATGTGACGATACTGCTTGTCTGGTGGTGCGTCACTCACCGTGCATCATCCCCACCTTCCTCCTGGATATGTCTCCGGGTGGTGTCTGCTGAGGCGATCGTGAGCTCCTCTTGACCAAGTCTTCCAGGAGGAAGGGGTTCCCCCTCAGTCAAAGGCTTGAGCCCCAGTCGATGGGCGCCAGATGTCCCGGCCGGCAGGACACATCAACGTGGTCAGCGAACCTAGATGGGGAGGAATGAAGGGACAAGAGGCATGAGAGATGAGAGAAACACAGGAGTTCTGATCAAGCTGCAAAATTTTATTGTTCACACACGGGTATTAATATGATGGATATGGGAAAGCTCTCTTATCAGCAGTTCCTGGATGTCTTCACAAGGTGAGATAACTTCAGGATGTTTCTAGAAGAAAGATGGCCACAGGATGTCTCAGGGACATATATGGCTACAGGATGTCTTCCAGACAGGATGTCTCCTGGGGGCTGTTTCTTGTAAGTGTCAGGCTGTTCTTTGAAGAAGAATTCCTTCTACCCCTGACAGTCAGGGATTCAGTATTTCGAATGGAAAATTGGAAAATGAATCCAATGTGTAGGCAAATATGTGCTACCCCAAAATATTCCCACTCTCATTCAGAACAATGCCTTGACATTTTCTTCACTCCAAGTAAGACATAATTAGAGGAGAAGAGTTAGAAATCTGTGAATACATATCGGTAATGGAAAATGCTCAGGAGTTCACAACCTTCGAGGTTGTAGAGGAGTTTCCAAAAGTAAAGGACAGGGTAAAAACTCCAAAAACATGGAGCTCTGCTGGCCTAAAGACTTCTTGAGAAACTGCCTCTGAGATTGGGCACCTGAAATTTATGTTGATGACAGGAGCTTTAGCTTCCTTTGTAGTGAGACCATCAAAGCTGGGTCTGCATCTATATGACCTGGAGGACATGGTTTCTTTTTTTCCTATGAACCTGAAGCAGTAGGGCTGAATTCTCTCTTTATAGGTAAACTGTTGCCACTGGGGGCTAAGTGTCTTGCAGTGTGGACTGTGAAGCCATTTGGTCATCCTCCACTTTTCGTGGTGTTTCTTGCAGCTGCACTGGGAGTTTGGTATTTGCTTCACAAAATACGAGAAGTTCAACTGGGACACAGTGATGGAGGGAGTTCTGTCATGTGTGGTGGGTAAGGGTCTGCAGGAGAATGCACCAACCTGGCTTATATCCCACATAGCTTGCCCCCTTGACCACAGCAATCTGATTCTAAACATTGCCCTTCAACCTGTCCATATAACAAGATGCCTTTACATACAAGGGTATGGGGGCTGCACCATATCAGTCACAAGGCATTTGAAAGCCAATGGCATATCCACATCAGCCCACCACAAATGTTTTAACACACACCTGCACACCACTGCTCTTGGCCGACTACTCATCAGGCTCCAAGTTACTGGCATCTCTGTTCTACACCATTTTCATGAAACCCAGTCAATCAAGGCACTGTCTGGTACATTCATGATCAGCAATAGGACACCTAAAGGTTCTCCAGTGCCACCAGGTGATGGGAATTTCCAAACTTTAATGATATTTATCTAGGCATTTTTCATGGATGAAGTTGAAGGCACTGTGGGTTTCAATTTATTCAGGAACCATTAAATGGAGAAGAAGCTCATTTCAATGAAAGCTCTGGAGAATTCTAACAGGCAAGGCTTCCCAAAGACAGGCTAAAAGGTCACATTAAGCCAGGCATTTGAGGTCTACAATGTGAGGTCCATGTGTGTTTTGACTTGCAACGATGGCTGCCAAGTCTTTAAGAATAAAATCATGTGATGTCCTTCCTGAGATTTCCAGTGCTCTTCGGAAAGCCTCCCTGGGCCTAGATCTCAGTTTCCAAGGGCGACTCTCATGCGTGGCCTCCTAAAATCCCAACACAATACATGGCAATACTTCTTTGAGGTCAGTTCCAGAACTCAGTCTCTAAGGGGAATCACATAAGGGTTCAAGCCCAGGTGGACATAGCCATGTCTTCCAACGGCCACAAAAATGACCACAATTAAAACCAAAACACTCCCACATGACACACCTGATGCAAAGACCTTCCTGACTTTCAGGGCAACAGAAGAATCGGTAAGCAAAATGTCCAAAGCAGGGTTTTTCCAATGAGGCATTCCTGGTCTCACTGATATCTGAGCTTTCTGAGATGCTCGCTATTCCCTTCAGCTATCCAGTACATGGCCATGTCACAGAGATTTGAGGTGGTACATATATTTGACACAAAACTATGAGCCTATTCTGGAGAGTGCACACAATTCAGGAAGAAAACAGGAACTTAAGAAGTTAGCAGGTGTTCCTCATCGATAAGTCAAGCCGCAGTCCATTCATGAATTGGGCAGGATGAAAGCTGAGAAGCTTTCTACTAGACAGGACTCACCAATTGATGCATTTTCTTTTCTAATGTCTACAACCAGGGACACAGTGGTATAAACAGACATAGAAACACTCGCCTTGTCAAATGACTTACTAGAAACAGTTCCCTCCAAACCAAACAAACCGCCATTCCTACCTATTCTCAGAATATGAGACAAAACCACAAACCCACACCCACACCCACAAAGACACCTCCTTCCCCCAAGTAGGTCTGTGATTATCCAGAGTGTCCTCTGACTGGTGGGCCATACTATGTTCCAATGAAATGGCCTGTCCTGTCTCAGATCTGGTCTCCTTGGCCAACTCTGTGAAGTTGTCAGGAGCCAGCAGTGAGCCACTACCTACTTTATCAGGAAAAGCCCCTCTTCAGAGCTTTCCTGGTTTTGGCCGTCCTCACATCAGTAGGTAGCAAGAATGACTGACTCTGTCCTTGGTAAGTCCAAACAAGTGAGACCACTGGGACTGGGACTGCCTCTTGGTGCCTGGCTTCTTGGATACCAAGTTCAGAGAGTTCCATCAACAAAGAAGTGAGGTGAGGTCACTTCCTTAAGGAACTGAATCAGATCACTGCCTTGGTAACCACTTTGTCCTAACAGTTGCTTCCAAGACTACCATGAGATGGAGGCTGCCCCTACTTTCTGTGACACTTTCACAAGGTAGAATGGTATATCAACCATAGGCACCTAGGAACAGCTCTCCACACCAACCTGGTTTGGTCCATCTTCTCTACATTAAGAAGAGAGAGGCTGATTCATAAACAACCCTTCATCCTGACCAGGTTGTTTTCCATGGAAGCTGACTTTTGCTCTCTCAGGTCCTTCATAGTTGTCTACATCTTCTCCAGGGATCATTTCTGCATGGACCTTGAGGTTCTCAGGAGGTGGAAGATCCCCTACATTCCTGTATTGTAAGACCAACTCTGTCCCTGCTCTTCTGTAAAGTTAGATTGAGGGAACAGTGTATGGTTAGGGTTAATAATATGTTCAATTTGAATTAGGAATCATTCTGCTGGATGAATAATGGTACTGGGAACCTGCGACATTTATAAGTATATATAGGTGAAATATATGTATGAAAACAGAAATCTAAGTAAGATTTGAAGCGCAGAATGGGGATGGGCCCTTGATTGTGATACTTAGCGTTGAATTATGTTCTGCACAGATGTCTGAGATAGATCGATATACAATGGCATTAGACCCTGTACCTTGGATTATTGAATGTATAAGAGAACATCCAGTCAAAAAGGGATAATGGGTAAGATTAGGAAGATAGTCAGTAGGTTTAAGAAGAAGAGTGAGTATAGGATTTGGAACAAAAGTTCCTTAGCAATAGGGTTTGGATTAGAGTGTGAATGTAAGTGTCAGCACAATTGAAGAGTCAGTCACAATGATGAACTGCGGAAAGTATGTAGGAAAGCTGATATAAATAGAGACATTATGAAATCAGGAAAAGTATAAAGTGAGAGATAGGATTAGATATTTTCAACAGGGTTGAGTTTGAATATATAATCTTAGCAAGAAACAAATATGTTGTCACAAATAGGAATGAATTTTGAGAGCATTAGCCAAACTTGATATGGATGGTTTTAGTAATCCATGTTCACTTTACATTTAGGCTTTGGTGCAAACATAAGTGTGACCATTTCTTTTTGTGTCCAGAATATTACTCTGATAAAATGTATATGTAGATCAGATGACATGAGTATTTCTTCCACCATTACTGGGAGCAAAATTTTGAAGACGTATAAATTAGTATTGGGTTTACAAAGAGGTGTACTCTGTGTCTATGAATATAGAGACAATGCATGAATAGACAATAGTGTGAATAAATAATATAACTGGTTCCACTTTAAATAATGGATTGATTTGATATCTGAAAATATATATGAAATCTTATATTGATATACAATCATTCATTCCAACCAGTTATACATCTAATAGTAATATTAAGGTTATAGTTTATCATGAAGGGTGTGTGAGTTTTGCTTCAAATTTGATTATGGAAATCGAAAATAATATGTTTGGAATGAAGTCTCATGAAAAAACCAGTCAAGAAACAAGGAGGATTACATGTGTTCTAAAGCAGAAAATGATTGAAAGTGAAACAAATGCCTATAATTTTGCTAATGTATGGATGAAATATATATCCTATAATGTGCATAAACTGAAGAAATTGTAACATACCAGTGGTGAATAAGAATGAACATCAAAATACACATCATGTCCCATAGGAATCTACTTGCATTGATGACAAACTGGATCAATTATTGTAGAAATATTAGGATTTGTATCCACCATTCACTGAAGTTATTTTTCATTTCTAGGAAAAAAATATGTATTTCAGGTGGATGAATATTTCCGTGAATAATCTTGTGAAATGTTAACTCTAAATCCACATACATGAATATGAATGAATTTAGGGAGTGTATAATAAGACACATATATTTTATATTTTAAAAAAATTTAGTGTGTGTGTGTGTGTATATATATATACACACACAGACACACACACACACACACACAGACATTAAAAATTAGCAATACATATGCCAATCGAAATTCACCATGAAATATATATCATCCACAGATCCAAAAATATTCATTTTACTGAACATGGATTTATGTATAATGTTGTTCAACTAGGAAGCTCACCCACAGTTTGAAATTTCAGTTTCAACAGCGTTTAGGCGGAGTGATCTATTCTCACAATTTCTATCTGCCAAGTCAGCCACCTCACAAGAGTGTACCTGTGGTACCAGGTAGAATTCTATATGTGCATATAAAAATACATGTGCTGAATAGGCTACAGAGAAAGGGAGACAGGAATTCACATATTTGTTTACTTTAAGTACCCATGGAACTATTTCAATTAAAAATTAACTTGAATTATAACACCTACACTTTATCATGCAAAAGCCAAGTCTAACTATACACCATGCCTCCTCTGAAATGCTTGCATTTCTATTCTGTTTGGGTTATTTTACTCCATCATATTAGGATTAGTAGTAAGAGTCTATTAGGGTATGGGTTAGTGTCAGTTATTCAGTATTTCAAATGGAAAATAGGAAAATAAATCCAATGTGTATGCAAATATGTGCTACAAAAAATTCCCACTATCATCCAGAACAATGCCTTGACAATATCTTCGCCCCTAGTAAGACACAATTAGAGAAGAAGAGTTAGAAAATCTGTGAATACATACCTGGAATGGAAAATGTTCAGGAGTTCACAACCTTGGAGGTGGTAGAGGAGTTTCCAAAAGTAAGGGACAGTGTAAACACTCCACAAACATGGAGCTATGCTGGCATTAAGACTTCTTGAGAAACTGCCTCTGAGGTTGGACACTTGAAGAATATGTTGTTGTCAGGAGCTTTAGCTCCCTGTGTACGGAGACCATCAAAGCTGGGTCTGCATCTATGTGACCTGGAGGATATGGTTTCTTATTTTCTAATGAACATGAGGAAGCAGTGATGAATTCTCTCTTTGTAGATAAACTGTGGCCACTGGGGGCTAAGTGTCTCCCTGTGTGGACTTTGAAGCCATTTGGTCATTCTCCAATTTACGTGGTGTTTCTTGCTGCTGCACTGGGTGTTTTGTATTTGCTTCACAACATACAAGGATTTCAAATGGGTCACAGTGCTGGTGGGAGTCCTGTAAGGTGTGGTGGGTCAGGGTCTTCAGGAGAATGCACCAACCAGGCTTCTATCCCACATTTCTTGCTCCCTTGATCATAGCAACCTGATTCTGAACATTGCCCTGAAACCTGTCCATATAACCAGATGCCTTCTCATATAATTTTCTGCTGGCTGCACCAAGTCAGTCACAAGCCATTTGGAAGCCAATGACACACCCACATAGCCACACCACAAATATATTATCAGACAACTGCACACCACTGCTCTAGGCCCACTACTCAGCAGGCTCCAACTTACTGGCATCTGTGTTTCACACCATTTTCAAGAACTCCAGTCAATCAAGGCACTGTCTGGTACACTCATGAGCAGCAATAGGACATCCAATGGTTCTCCAGTGCCACCTGGTCATTGGGAATTTCAAAAATTTCATGGTATTTATCTATCCATTGTTCAAGAATGAAGTTGGAGGCACTTTGGGGTTTCCATTCATCTAAGAACCATTAAATGGTGAGGAAGCTCATTTCAATGAAAGCTCTGGAGAACTCTCACAGGCAAGGCTTTCCAAAGAGTGGTCAAAATGTCATATGCAGACAGGCCCATTGAGGTCTAAAATGTGAGGTCCATGTGTGTTTTGACTCTTAACTATGGCTGCCAAGTCTTTCAGAATAAAATCATGTGATATCCTGGTTGAGATTCTCAGTGCTCTGTGGAAAGCCACCCAGGGCCCAATCTCAGGTTTCAAGGGTGACTCTCATGCGTGGCCTCCTACAATCCCAACACAATTAATGGCAATACTTCTCTGAGGTCAGTTCCAGAACTCAGTCTCGAAGGAGAATCACACCCGAGTTCAAGCCCATGTGGACCCAGTCATATCTTCCAACCGCCACACAAATGACCACAATTGAAACCAAAACATTCCCACATGACCCTCATCTTCTTCCATATAGACACTCATCATAAACTCTTGCTGGAGGTTTCCATGAGGAGCGCAGCCCAAGGCAATGTCCAAAATATGCACCCTTGCCCGTCATTTGCCTAAAATGAGGGTGGCCTTGACACCCTTCCTGTGAACCAGGAGTGATCAAATAGGCCTGCCTTTAATACTGCTCTGCTTCTCCAATTTTAGGCCAACTGACTGTCAGGTATAGATTCTTTATGTGATTTGGCATCATGGGAGAACCCAAGCACTTCTGCAGGAGTTCAAAGAACTCATTTGACCCAGAGGATCCTATTCTCACTTGATGGAGGTTAGGAACCTAACAGAGGAAGGCAAGAAACTTCATCCACAATGACTGATATTTTTACCATTTTCGTTTTCAATACACACATGGGAACTTTCTTTATATCCATCAGGTGCTGAGAATCTAATCCATAGCCTGACCCAGAGGCAAGCAGCTGATTCAGACACATCCCTTTCGAAAGCAATTAAGCAAAGCACCACAGGTGATGCCCATTCATTTGCATTTAAAAACTGTTTACTTCAGGCTTCAAAAAGGAGTGGCCTGAGGTAAGGACCTTCCTGACATTCAGGGCAACAGAAAAATAGGTAAGCAGAAGGCCCAAAACAGTGTTTCTTCACTGAGACTTTCCTGGTCACACTGATATCTGAGTTTCCTGAGATGCTCGCCATTCCATTCAGCTATCCAGTACATGGCCATGTCACAGAGCTTGGAGGTGTTACATATCTTGGACACAAAACCATGAGCCTATTCTGGGTAGTGGCCAAAATTTAGGAAGAAAACAGGAACTTAGGAAGATAGTAGGGGTTGCCCATCCATAAAGCAACCTGCAGTCCAGTCATAAATTGGGTAGGATGAATGATGGAAAACTTTCTTCTAGACAGGACATATCCATTGATGCATTCTCTTTTCTTATGTCTACAACCACGGACACAGTGAGATACACAGATATAGAAACACTCACCTTGTCAAACGACTTTTTAGAAGCAGTCCACTCCAAACCAAACAAATCGCCTTTCCTGCCTATTCTCAGAACATGAGACAAAACCACAAACTCACACCCACACCCACAAAGGCACTTCCTTCCCCCAATATGTCTGTGACAATCCGGAGTGTCCTCTGACTGTGGACCATATTGTTACCCTAAACTGGCCTGCCCTGTCTCAGATCTGGTCTCCGTGGCCAAATCTGTGAAGTTGTCAGGAGCCAGCGATGACCAACTACCTGTTTTCTTAGGAAAGGACCCTCTTCAGAGCTGTCCTGGCATTTGGCCATTCTCACATCAGTAGGTACCAAAAAAGACTCTCTCTGCCCTTGGTAAAACCAAACATGTGATCCCACTAGGACTGTTACTGGGACTGGCTCTGGATGCCTGGCTTCCTGAATCCCAAGTTCAGAGAATTCCATCACCAAGTAAGTTAGGTGAAGTCACTTTCTTCATGAAATGAATGAGGTCACTGCCTTGGCAACCACTTTGTCCTAACAGTTGCTGCCAAGGGTCTCATGAGATGGAGGCTGTTCCTACTTTCTGTGAGACTGTCACAAGTTAGAATGGTATATCAACCATATGCACCGGGGAACTTCTCTCCATACAGGCCTGCTTTGGTCCATCTTCTCTACATTAAGAAGAGAGAGGCTGATTCAGACACATCCTTTCATCCTGTCCAGGTTCTTTACCATGTCAGAAAACTTTTGCTCTCTTTGGTACCACATAGCTGCCTACAACTTCTCCAAGGATCATTTCTGCATTGATCTTTGAGGTTCTCAGCAGGTGGAAGATCCCCTACATTCCTGTATTGTAAGACCAACTCTATCCCTGCTCCTCTGTAAAGGTAGATTGAGGGAACAGCGTATGGTTAGGGTTAATAACAGGTTCGAATTCAGTTGGGAATCATTCTGCGGGATGAATAATGTTATTGGGAACCTGCGAAATTTAAAAGAATATATAGGTGAAATATAAGTTTGAAAACCCAAATCTATGTAATTTTTGAAGCCCAGAAGTGTATTGGGCCCTTGGGTAGGATACTTAGCTTTGAATTATGTTCTGCACAGATGTCTCTGATTAATCGCTATACAATGGCATAGGACCTTTACCTTGGATGATTGAATGTCGAAGAGAACATGCAGTCAAAAAGGGATAGTCGATAGGATTAGGAAGATAGTCAGTAGGTTTACAAAGAAGAGTGAGTATAGGATTTGGACAAAAACTTTTTTAGCAATAGGGTTTCGGGTAGAGAGTGAATGTAAATGTCAGCACATGTGAAGAGTCATTCACAATGATGAACTGGGGAAAATATGTAGGAAAGTAAATATCAATTGAGACAAAAGAAAATCAGGCAAAGTATAATGTGAGTTATACGATTAGACATTTTCAACAGGGTTGAGGTTGAATATATAATCTTAGCAAGAAACAAATATGTAGTCACCAATTGGATTGACATTTGAGAGCATTAGGCAACCTGGACATGGATGTTATTACTAATCCATGCTCACTTTCCATTTAGGCTTTGGTACAATCATAAGTGTGACCTTTGCATTTTGTGTCCATAATATTACTGTAATAAAATATATATGTAGATCAGGTGACATGAGTATATCTTCCACCATTTCTGGGAGCAATATTTTGAAGACGTATAAATTAGTATTGGGGGTACAAACAGGTGTACCCTGTTTCTATGAATATACAGATAATGCATGAATGGAACATACTCTGAATAAAACCTATACTCATTCCACTATAAATAATGGATTGAATTGATATCTGAAAAAATACAGGAAATCAAATATTGATATACAGACATTCATTACAACCAGTTATACATCAATGATAATATTAGTATTAGGATTTTCATGAAGAGTGTGTGAGTTTTGCTTCAAAATTGATTATGGAAATCGAAAATAATGTGTTTGGAAAGAAGTCTCATGAAAAGAGCAGTAAAGAAACATGGAGGAATACATGTTTTCAGAAGCAGGAAGTGATTGAAAGTGAAACAAATTCCTATATATTTTTGAACTTTTGGATGAAATATATATATTATGATGTGCATAAACTGAAGAAATAATAATGTCCCACTGTTGAATAAATATGAACGTCAAAATACATATCATGTCCCATAGGAATCTACTTGCATTGATGTTAAACTGGGTCAGTTACTGTAGAAATATTAGGATTTGTATACACCATTCACTGAAGTTAGTTGTCAGTACTAGGAAACAAATATGAATTTCAGGTGGATGAATAGTTTGGAAAATAATCTTGTGAAAAGTTGATTATAAATCCACATACATAAATATGAATGAATTTAGGGCGTGTATAATAAGTCACATATATTACATATTTTGAAATATCTGGAGAGTGAATACATATATATATATATATATATATATAGATAGATAGATAGATAGATAGATAGATACACACACAGAGAGAGACATTAAAAAGTAGCATTATGTATGCCAATTGAAATTCACCATGAAATATATATCATCCACAGATCCAAAAATACTCATTTTCCTGAACATCAATTTATGTTGTTCAACTAGAAAGCTGACCCATATGTTGAATTTTCAGTTCCAACAGCGTTTAGTAGGAGTGATCTTTTCTTACAGTTTGTATCTGCCAAGTCAGCCACCTCACAAAATGTATGTGTGATACCAGGTAGAATTCAATATGTGCATAAAAAAATACATGTGCTGAATAGACTACAGAGAAAGGGAGACAGTTATTCACATATTTGTTAACTTTTAAAACACATAAAGAACTGTTTCAATTAAAATTTGCTAGATTTATAGCACCTACCATTTATCATAGAAAAGGCAAGTCCAACTATACACCATGCCTCCTGTGAACCTCTTGTATTTCTATTTTGTTTGGGTTATTTTTCTCCATCATATTAAGATTAGAAGTAAAAGTCTAGAAGGGAATTTGTTAGTGTCAGGGATTCAGTATTTCGAATGGAAAATTGGAAAATGTATCCAATGTGTATGCAAATATGTGCTACACAAAAATCTTCCCACTCTCATTCAGAACAATGCCTTGGCATTACTTCGCCCCATGTAAGACACAATTAGAGGAGAAGAGTTAGAAAATCTGTGAATACATACCTGTTATAGAAAATGCTCAGGAGTTCACAAATTTGGAGGTGGTAGAGGAGTTTCCAAAAGTAAGGGACAGGGTAAACACTCCACAAACATGAAGCTCTGCTGGCCTAACATCTGGAGAAACTACCTCTGAGGGTGAGCACTTGAAATATATTTTGTTGTCAGGAGCATTAGCTTCCTTTGTAGTGAGACCATCAAAGCTGGGTCTGCATCTATGTGACATGGATGACATGGTTTCTTATTTTCCGATGAACATGAGGCAGCAGTGCTGAATTTTCTCTTTGTAGGTAAACTGTGGCCACTGAGGGCAAGTGTCTCCTCATCTGGACTGTGAAGCCATTTGGTCATCCTCCACTCTTTGTGGTGTTTTTTGCTGTTGCACTAGGAGTGTGTTATTTGCTTCATGAAATAAAAAGAGTTCAACTGGGACACAGTGCTGTAGGGAGTTCTTTCAGTTGTGGTGGGTTGGGTTCTGTTGGAGAATGCACCAACCAGGCTTCTATCCCACATAGCTTGCAACATTGACCATAGCAACCTGATTCTGAACATTGCCCTGAAACCTCTCCATATAACAAGATTCTTTTACATATAAGGGTATACTGGCTGCAAAATGTCAGTCACAAGTTATTTGGACACCAATGGCAGATAAACATGGCCACACCAGAGATATTTTATCACACACCTGCCCACCACGGCTCTAGGAACACTACTCAGCAGGTTCCAACTTACTTGCATCTCTGTTATACACCATTTTCATGAAACCCAGTCAATAAAGGCAATGTCTTGTATTCTCATGATCAGCTAGAGGACATCCAAAGGTTCTCCTGTGACACCTAGTCTTGGGAATTTCAAAAATTTCATGGTATTCATCTAGCCATTATTCAAGGAAGAAGTTGTAGGCACTGTGGGTTTCAATTCATTCATTAACCATTAAATGTTGAGTAAGCTCATTTCAATGAAAGCTCTGGAGAACTCTCAGAGGCAAGGCTTCCCAAAGGGTGGCCAAAAGGTCACATGAAGCCAGGCCCATTGAGGTCTACAATGTGAGGTCCATGTGTGTTTTCACTCTCAACTATGGCTGCCAAGTCTTTCAGAATAAAATCATGTGATATCCTGGCTGAGATTCCCTTTGCTCTGTGGAAAGCCAACTTGGGCGTAGATCTCACTTTCCAAGGGCGACTCTCATGCATGGCCTTCTAAAAGCCCAACACAATCCATGGCAATACTTCTCTGAGGTCAATTCAAGAACTCAGTCTCTATGTTGAATCACACAAGAGTTCAAGCCCAGGTGTACCCAGTCATCTCTTCCTACCGCCATACAAATGTTCACAGTTAAAACCAAAACACCCCAACATGGCCCTCATCTTCTTCCATGTAGACACTCATCATAACCTCCGGCTGGAGGTTTCCATGAGGTACACAGCCCACGTCCGTGTCCAAAATAAGCTCCCTTGCCCCTCATTTGCCTAACATCAGGGTTGCCTGGACTGCCTTCCTGTGAAACAGAAGTGAAAAAATAGGCCTGGCGTTAATACTGCTCTACTTCTCCAACTTGAGGCCTACCGAGTGTGGGGTTTAGATTCTTTATGTAAATTCATATTTTTTGTTGTTGTACTTTAACTTTTTAATATGTTTTCATTTTTTAAATATTTTTATTTTATTATTATTATTATTTTAAACTTTAATTTACATCTTTTAAATGATCATTATTTTTAAATTTTTTTCTTTCTTTCTTTCTTTTCTATTTTTTCTTTTGTCTTATCATTTCTTTTCAATTTTCTGATTTCCCCTTCCTCGAATTCTACCTGCCTACTCTCATTCTCTTTAGTGACTTCTTCCCTTTTCTTCTAATATCTTTTCTTCCAAGCATGAAATAAATTTATAAGAGTAAGCAGTAACTCAACAGTCAAACAGAGCAAGAAGTAACATGAGCAGCACAAAAAATCAAGGAAGAAAATAAGTACAAACAACGAAGGACAGCCAAAATATTCAGGAGGACCTATAGTCATCAGAAAAATGGTCATATAAAGAACTCAAGGAATACCTTAGACAGATGGAATTGAAACTTAAAGAGGATACAAGACAGCAAATCCAAACAGTGAAAGAACACATTGAAAATGAATTACATAAACAGATAAAAGAACAAGTTATGCATCTTTATCAGGAGATAGAGATTATAAAAAAATCAAACAATAATTCTAGAAATGAAGGAAACGATAAACCAAATTAAAAAGTCAATTGAGAGTATCACTAACACTGTGGAGCAAGTAGAAGACAGAATGTCAGATAATGAAGACAAAATATATCATCTTGAAATGAATCTAGCCAACACAGAAAGGCTGGTAAAAAATCATGAGTAAAACATCCAAGAGATATGGGATAACATAAAAAAAAAATTAATGAGTCATCTGGATAGGTACACAGATTCAAACCAAGGGAATTAGTAATCTATTGAATGAAATAATTACAGAAATATTTCCAGAAATACAAAGTAAATGGATATACAAATTGGACATGCTTACAGGACACGGAGCACACAAAATCACAGTAGACCAACACCAAGACACATTGTTATGAAGATATCCAATATACAAAACAAAGAGAAAATATTAAAAGCTCTAAGAGAAAGGAGGCAGATTACATTAAGGGGTAAACCAGTAAGGTTGAGAATGGATTTTTCATCACAGTCGCTGAAAGCGAGAAGATCCTGGAACAACGTATTTCAAACACTGAAAGACAATGAATGCCAAGCAAGAATTCTGTATCCAGCAAAATTAAGCTGCAGGTATGACGATGAAATAAAAATATTTCATGATAAACAAAAGGTAAAAGAATTTGTAGCCAGAAAACCAGCATTGCAAAGCATCTTGAGCAAAACAATACACGAAGAAGAAATGAAAATCAACAACCAAAACCATCAGTGGGAAGTGCCTCAGTAATGACTGAGGGTGGGGGAAAAGCTAATCATGGAGAAACAAACTAAATTAAAAAAAAAAAAGATGAATCATTAATCATGAGCGGCAGTACAAACCATATATCAATAGTGACTCTAAATGTTAATGGCTTAAACTCTCCAATAACGCGACATAGGCTGGTAACTTGGATTAAAAATGAATCCAACAATATGTTGCCTCCAGGAGACACATCTGAATGGAAAAGACATACACAGGCTGAAGGTGCAAGTTTTGGAAAAAATATACCATGCAAAGCTCCCCATAAGCAAGCAGGGGTGGCCATGCTCATATCGAATAAAATCGACTTCAAGACTAATTTAATCAAAAGCGATAAGAAAGGACATTATATACTGTTAAAAGGAACCATTCATCAAGAAGACATAAAAATTATCAATATTTATGCACCAAATAATGGTGCTGCAATGTTCAAAAAACAAATTCACCTCAAGTTCCAGAATGAAATAGACCACAACACAATAATTATGGGTGACTTCAACACACCTCTCTCACCATTGGACAGATCCTCCAAACAAAAGTGAATAAAGAAACTATAGAACTCAATATCACAATCAATAACCTAGACTTAACTGACATATATCGAATATATCAATCATCATCAAGTGGATATACTTTTTTCTCAGTAGCACGTGGATGCTTCTCAAAAAGAGACCATATATTATGTCATAGGGCAACCCTCAGTAAATATGCAGGGTTTGAGATAATACCATGAATTTTTTCTGATCATAATGGAATGAAACTGGAAACCAATGATAAAAAAAGGAAGGAAAAATCTTACATCACATGGAAAATGAACAATATGTTACTGAATGATCAGTGGGTTACAGAAGATATAAAGGAGGAAATCAAAAAATTCTTAGAGATACATGAAAATACAGACGCAATATATCAGAATCTATGGGACACAATGAAAGCAGTTTTAAGAGGGAAATTCATCTTCTGGAAGTCATTCCTGAAAAATGTAAAAACGAACAAATAAATGAGCTCACACTTCAACTCAAAGCCCTAGAAAAGGAAGAGCAAAACAACAAAAAATGTAGTAGAAAGCAAGAAATAATTAAAATCAGAGCAGAAATCAACGAAATTGAAACAAAAGAAACTATTGAAAAAATTAACAAAACTAAAAGGTGGTTCTTCGAAAAAATAAATATGTTCGACAGACCCTTAGGCATGCTAATGAAGAGAAGAAGAGAGAGAACTCAAATTACTAACATATGGGATGAAAAAGGCAATATTACAATAGATGCTTCCGAAATACAGAAGACAATTAGAAATTATTTAGAAAACCTATATTCCAATAAAATAGAATATAATGAAGACATCGATAAATTTCTTAAGTCATATGATATTCCCAGACTGAGTCAGAAGGATACACACAATTTAAACAGACCAATGTCAATGGATGAAACAGAAGAAGCAATCAAAAGACTACAAACCAAGAAAAGCCCAGGAACGGATGGCTATACAGCGGAGTTTTACAAAACATTTAAAGAAGATTTAATACCAATACTTTTCAAGTTATTTCAGCATAGAGAAAAAGAGGGAGCTCTTCCAAATTCATTCTATGAGGCCAACATCACGCTGATTCCGAAATCAGAAAAAGACACCTCAAAGAAAGAAAACTACAGACCAATATATCTGATGAACCTACATGCAAAAATCCTCAATAAAACTCTGGTGAATCGAATACAAAGGCACATCAAAAAAATTATGCACCATGATCAAGTAGGATTCATAGCTGGGATGCAAGGATGGTTCAATATACGGAAATCAATAAATGTTATTCACCACATCAATAGACTTAAAGATAAGAACCATATGATCATCTCGATAGAAGCAAAAAAAGCATTTGACAAAGTACAGCATCCCTTTATGTTCAAAACATTAGAAAATATAGGGATAACAGGAAGTTACCTCGACATTGTAAAAGCTATCTATGCTAAGCCTCAGGCTAGCATCATTATGAATGGAGAAAAATTGAAGGCATTTCTTCTAAAATCTGGAACAAGACAGGGATGCCCTCTCTCACCACTTCTATTCCATATAGTTCTCGAATCACTGGCCAGAGCAATTAGACATACTAAAGAAATAAAAGGCATAAAAATAGGAAAATAAGAACGCAAATTATCACTATTTTCGGGTGACATTATTCTATACATAGAAGACACAAAAAGGTGTACAAAAACTACTAGAACTAAAAAATGAATGATTGCGACCCACCGGCAGGTCAGGCCCAGAAACCTGCAGAGGGGCACAGCTGCCCCACCCATCTGCAAGGTAGGCAATACCGTGACCACTGACAAAACAGGCCCAGTGGCCGTCTGACACATCACCCCGGTTGGGGGAGGGGCAGAGCCACCACCAGCACCTGTTAGGTAGACAGACCTGCAAACGACAGACAGAACAGGCCTAGCGGCCAGCGGAGGTGCAGAGCCGCTGCTCACGCCTGCAAGGTAGGCGAACCTGTGACCACCGAAAGAACAGGCCCACCGAAAGTAGAGGCACAGCAGCCTGCCGGCGTAGCAGGCACATTGCCCCAATTGGAGGAGGGGCAGAACCACCGCCAAAGCCTGCGAGGGAGACTTTGCAACTATACAAGAGCAATATAAATATATAGGGGGAAAATCAATAACACAACAGTTTCACCAAGCAGAAAGAAACACGATCAGTATGAAAAGACAAGGAAAGAAAGGACCACAAGCAATGCAGGTCAACTCAACTTTAGAAGAGATAATATCTGCAGCAGATGGAATGTCAGATAAAGAATTCAGGATATACATGCTTCAGATTATCTGGAGTCTCAAGGAAGACATTAGACAGAATAATCAGACAATGAAAGACCACTTCAACCACTTCGAAAATGAATTACATAAAAAAATACAAGAAGCAAAAGATCAATTATACAGGGAGATCAAGGTTATAAAAAACAAACAAACAGAAATCCTGGAAATGCAGGAAACAATAAACCAAATTAAAAACTCAATTGAGAATACTACCAGCAGAGTAGAACACTTAGAAGATAGAACATCAGAAAATGAAGACAAAGTATTTCAACTGGAGAAGAACATAGACAGCTCACAAAGCTGTTAAGAAACCATGAGCAGAACATTCAAGAAATATGGGATAACATAAAGAGACCAAACTTAAGAGTCATTGGGATACAGGAAGGTATAGAGTTCCAAACAAAAGGAATGAGCACCTATTCAATGAAATAATACGAGAAAACTTCCTAGACTAGAAGAATGAGACAGAATCCCATATCCTAGAAGCCTACGGGACTCCGAATGTGCAAAATCATAAGAGATCCACACCTAGACACATTATAATGAAGATGCCCAACATACAGAATAAGGAGAGAATTTTAAAAGCTACAAGAGAAAGGAAGCAGATTACATTTAGGGGTAAACCAATCAGGATAACAGCTGATCTTTCAACACAGACTCTGAAAGCTAGAAGATCCTGGAATAACATATTTGAAACACTGAAAGAAAATGGGTTCCAACCAAGAATTGTGTATCCACCAAAATTAAGCTTCAGTATGGAAGATGAAATTAAAACCTTCCATGATAAACAAAAGTGAAAAGAATTTGCAGCTAGAAAACCATCTCTTCAAAACATCCTCGGCAAAACATTGCAGGAAGAGGAAATGGAAAATAACAATGAAAACCAACAGCGGGAGGGAGTACAGTAAAGAGGGGGAATAATCAAAGAGGAAAACAAACCATGTTTAGTAACATAAATAAACCAATATGACTGGAAGAACAACCCATATCTCAATAATAACCCTAAATGTTAATGGCTTAAACTCACGAATTAAGAGACACAGGCTAGTAGAATGGATCACAAAACAAGACCCAACAATATGCTGCCTTCAGGAGACGCATTTGATAGGAAAAGACATACATAGACTGAAGGTGAAAGGTTGGGAAAAATCATATCACTCTTATGGACTTCGGAAACAAGCACGAGTGTCCATACTCATATCAAATAAAATAGATTTCAAGCCAAAGTTAATCAAAAGGGATGAAGAGGGACACTACATACAGCTCAAGGGAACCATACACCAACAAGACATCACAATCATAAATATATATGCCCCAAACAATGGTGCAGCTATGTTCATCAAACAAACTCTTCTCAAGTTCAAGAGTCTAATAGACCACCATACAATAATTATGGGAGACTTCAACACACCTCTCTCACCACTGGATAGATCTTACAAAGAAAAGTTGAATAAGGAATCTATAGAACTCAATAACATAATTAATAACCTAGACTTAATTGACATATATAGAATATACCACCCAAGATCAAGCAGTTACACTTTTTTCTCAGCAGCACTTGGATCCTTCTCAAAAATAGATCATATATTATGTCACAGGGCAACTCTTAGACAATATAAAGGAGTAGAGATAATACCATGCATCTTATCTGAACATAATGAAATGAAATTGAAAATCAACGATAAAAGAAGTAAGGAAAAATCATGCATCAATTGGAGAATGAAAAATAGGTTACTGAATGATAAATGGGTTATAGAAGACATCAAGGAGGATATTAAAAAATTCTTAGAGATAAATGAAAACACAGACACAACATATCGGAATCTATGGGACACATTAAAAGCAGTTCTAAGAGGAAAATTTATTGCTTGGAGTTCATTCCTTAAAAAAAGAAAAAAACCAACAAATAAATGATCTAATACTTCAACTCAATGTCCTAGAAAAAGAAGAGCAAAACAACAGCAAAAAAGTAGAAGACAAGAAATAATTAAAATCAGAGCAAAAATTAATGAAATTGAAACAAAAGAAACAATTGAAAAAATTGACAAAACTAAAAGTTGGTTCTTTGAAAAAATAAATAAAATTGACAGACCCTTAGCCACGCTAATGAAGAGAAGAAGAGAGAGAACTCAAATTACTCGCATATGGGATGAAAAAGGCAATATCACAACAGACACTTCAGAAATACAGAAGATTATCAGAAATTATTTTGAATCCTTATACTCCAATAAATTAGAAGATAGTGAAGGCATCGATAAATTTCTTAAGTCATATGATTTGCCCAGATTGAGTTAGGAGGATATTGACAACCTAAACAGACGAATATCAACTGAGGAAATAAAGAAACCATCAAAAGACTACCAACTAAGAAAAGCCCAGGACCCGATGGGTATACAGCAGAGTTTTACAAAACCTTTAAAGAGGAACTAATACCAATACTTTTCAAGCTATTTCAGGAAAATGAAAAACAGGGAGAACTTCCAAATTCATTCTATGAGTCCAACATCACCCTGATTCCTAAACCAGACAAAGACACTCCAAAGAAAGAAAACTACAGACCAATATCTCTAATGAACCTAGATGCAAAAATGCTCAATAAACTTCTCACGAACCGGATACAAAAACATATCAAAACAATTGTGCACCATGATCAGGTAGGATTTATCCCTGGGATGCAAGGTTGGTTCAATATACGAAAATCAATAAATGTTATTCACCACATCAATAGGCTTAAATATAAGAACCATATGATCATCTCGATAGATGCGGAAAAAGCATTCGACAAAGTACAGCATCCCTTTATGTTCAAAACTCTAGAAAAACTAGGGATAACAGGAACATACCTCAATATTGTAAAAGAAATCTATGCTAAGCCTCAGCCTAGCATCATTCTGAATGGAGAAAAACTGAAGGCATTCCCTCTAAAATCTGGTACAAGACAGGCATGCCCTCTCTCACCACTTCTGTTCAACATAGTTCTCGAATCACTGGCCAGTGCAATTAGACAGACAAAAGAAATTAAAGGCATAAAAATAGGAAAAGAAGAACTCAAATTATCACTATTTGCAGATGACATGATTCTATACCTAGCAGACCCAAAAGGGTCTACAAATAAACTATTAGAGCTAATAAATGAATTCAGCAAAGTGGCAGGATATAAAATCAACACGCATAAATCAAAGGCATTCCTGTATATCAGCGACAAATCCTCTAAAATATATATGAGGACAACCACCCCATTCACAATATCCTCAGAAAAAATAAAGTACTTGGGAATCAACCTAACAAAAGAGGTGTAAGACTTATACAATGAATACTACAGAACCCTAAAGAGAGAATTGAAGAAGATCTTAGAAGATGGAAAAATATACCCTGTTCATGGATAGGTAGAATTAACATCATCAAAATGGCGATATTAACAAAAGTTCTCAATAGGTTTAATGCAATGCCAATCAAAATCCCAATGGCATTTCTTGTAGAAATAGAGAAAGCAAGCATGAAATTCATATGGAAAAATAAAAGACCCAGAATAGCAAAAACATTGCTAAGCAGGAAGTGTGAATCTGTCGGTATAGCTATACCAGACTTCAAACTATACTACAGAGCAATAGAAACAAAAACAGCATGGTACTGGTACCAAAACAGGCGGGTGGACCAATGGTACAGAATAGAGGACACAGAAACCAATCCACAAAACTACAACTATCTTATATTCGATAAAGGGGCTAAAAGCATGCAATGGAAGAAGGCTAGCATCTTCAAGAAATGGTGTTGGGAAAACTGGAAATCCATATGAAACAAAATGAAACTGAATCCCTTTCTCTCGCCATGCACAAAAGTTAACTCAAAGTGGATCAAGGAACTTGATATCAAATCAGAGACATGGCGTCTGATAGAAGAAAAAGTTGGCTATGATCTACATACTGTGGGGTCGGGATCCAAATTCCTAAATAGGACACCCATAGCACAACAGTTAATAACTAGAACCAACAAATGGGACTTACTCAAACTAAAAAGTTATTTTCTCAGCAAAAGAAACAATAAGAGAGGTAAATAGGAAGCCTACGTCCTGGGAACAAATCTTTACTCCTCACACTTCAGACAGAGCCCTAATATCCAGAATATACAAAGAACTAAAAAAATTAGACAATGAGATAACAAATAACCCAATCAACAAATGGGCCAAGGAGCTGAACAGAAATTTCTCAGAGGAGGACATACAATCAATCAAGAAGTATATGAAAAAATGCTCACCATCTCTAGCAGTCAGAGAAATGCAAATAAAAACCACCCTAAGATACCATCTCACTCCAGTAAGATTGGCAGCCATTAGGAAGTCAAACAACAACAAGTGCTGGCGAGGATGTCGGGAAAAGTGTACTCTTGTACATTACTGGTGGGACTTCAAATTGGTGCGCCCAATTTGGAAAGCAGTATGGAGATTTCTTGGAAAGCTCGGGATGGAACCACCATTTGATCCACCTATTCCCCTTCTCGGTCTATTCCCTAAAGACCTAAAAAGAGCACACTATAGGGCCACTGCTACATCCATGTTCATAGCAGCACAATTCACAATAGCAAGACTGTGGAACCAACATAGATGTCCTTCAATAAAAGAATGGATAAAAAAATGTGGCATTTATACACAATGGAATATTACTCTGCATTAAGAAATGACAAAATCATAGAATTTGGAGGGAAATGGATGGCATTAGAGCAGGTTATGCTAAGTGAAGCTAGCCTATCCCTTAAAAACAAATGCCAAATATCTTCTTTGATATAAGGAGAGTAACTAAGAACAGAGTAGGGACGAAGAGCATGAGAAGAAGATTAACATTAAACAGGGATGAGAGGTGGGAGGGAAAGGGAGAGAGAAGGAAAATTGCATGTAAATGGAAGGAGACCCTCAGGGGTATACAAAATTAGATACAAGAGGAAGTGAGGGGAAAGGAGGAAAAATATAAGGGGGAGAAATGAATTACAGTAGAGGAGGTAGAGAGAGAAGAGGGGAGGGGAGGGGGGAGGGGGGATAGTAGAGGATAGGAAAGGCAACAGAATACAACAGTCACCAGAATGGCAATATGTAAATCAATGGTTGTGCAATTGATGTGATTCTGCAATCTGTATATGGGGTAAAAATGGGAGCTCATATCCCACTTGAATCAAAGTGTGATATATGATATATCAAGAACTATGAAATGTTTTGAACAACCTACAATAAAATTAATTAAAAAAAAACCAGCATGGTACTGGTACCAAAACAGGCGGGTGGACCAATGGTACAGAATGGAGGACACAGAGATTAATCCAAAAAGCTACAAGTATTTTATATTTGATAAAGGAGCTAAAAGCATGCAATGGAGGAAATATAGTATCTTCAACAAATGGTGTTGGGAAAAATGGAAATCCATGTGCAACAAAATGAAACTGAATTCCTTTCTCTCGCCATGCACAAAAGTTAACTCATAGTGGATCAAGGTGCTAGATATCAAATCAAAGAATCTGTGTCTGATAGAAGAAAAAGTTGGCTCTGATCTACATATTATGGGGTCGGGCTCCAAATTCCTTTATATGACATCCATAGCACAATAGTTAATAACAAGAATCAACAAATGGGACTACTTAAACTGAAAAGTTTTTTATCAGCAAGAGAAAGAATAAGAGAGGTAAATAAGGAGCATACATCATGGGAACAAATTTTTACTCCTCACACTTCAGATAGAGGCCTAATATCCATAATATACAAAGAACTCAAAAAATTAGACAATAAGATAACAAATAACCCAATAAACAAATGGGTCAAGGACTTGAACAGACACTTCTCAGAGGAGGACATACAATCATTCATCAAGTACATAATAAAATGCTCACCATTTCTAGCAGTCAGAGAAATTCAAATCAAAATCACCCTAAGATACCATCTCACTCCAGTAAATTGGTAGCCAATATGAAGTCAAACAACAACAAGTGCTGGCAAGGATGTGGGGTAAAAGATACTCTTGTACATTGCTGGTGGGACTGTAAACTGGTGTGGCCAATTTGGAAAGCAGTATGGAGATTCCTGGGAAAGCTGTGAATGGAACCACAATTTGACTCAGCTATTGCCCTTCTCTGACTATTCCCTGAAGACCTTAAAAGAGAGTAATACAGGGATACTACCACATGGATTTTCATAGCAGTACAATTCACAATTGATACACTGTGGATGCAACCCAGATGCCCTTCAATAGATGAATGGATAAAAAAAAATGTGGCATTTATACACTATGGAGTATTACGCAGCACTAACAAATGACAAAATCATAAAATTTGCAGAAAAATGGATGGCACTGGAGCAGATTATGCTTAGTGAAGATAGCCAATCCCTAAAAAATAAATACCAAATGTCTTCTTTGATATAATGAGAGCAACTAAGAACAGAGCAGGGAGCAATAGCAGGAAGAAAAGATTAACTTTAAACAGAGACATGAGGTGGGAGGGTAAGTGAGAGAAAAGGGAAATTACATGGTAATGGAGGGAGACCCTCATTGTTACACAAAATTACATATTGTTGTGAGTGGAATGGGAAAATAAACATGGAGTGAAATAAATTACAGTAGATGGGGAAAAAAGAGAAGATCGGAAGGAAGGGGAGGGGAGATAGTAGAGTATAGGAAAGGTAGCAGAATACAACAGTAGCTAATAGGGCATTATGTAAAAATGTGGATGTGTAATCGATGTGATTCTGTAATCTCTATTTGGGCTAAAAATGGGAGTTCATAAGCCACTTGAATCTAATGTATGAAATATTATATGTCAAGAGATTTTTAATGTTTTGAGCAACCAATAAAAGAAAAAAAGTAGCAATATATATGCCAATCGAAATTCATCATGAAATATATATAATCCACAGATCGAAAAATATTCATTTTACTGAACATGGATTAATGTATAATGTTATTCAACTAGGAAGCTCACCCATAGGTTGAATTTTCAGTTCCAACAGCATTTAGGAGGAGTTATCCTTTCTCACAATTTGCATCTGCCAATTCAGTTACCTCACAAGTATGTACGTGTGGTACCAGGTAGAATTCTATATGTGCATATAAAAATACATGTGCTGAATTGGCTACAGAGAAAGGGAGACAGGAATTCACATATTTGTTAATTTTAAAAACACATGTAGAACTATTTCAACAAAAAAATGACTAGATTTATAACTCCTACACTATATAATGCAAAAGGCAATTGTAACAATACACCATGCCTCCTCTGAACTGCTTGTATTTCTATTCTGTTTGGGTTATTTTTCACCATCATATTAGAATTATTAGTCAGAGTATAGTAGGGTATGTGTTAGTTTCAGGGCTTCAGTATTTCAAATAGAAAATTGAAAAATGAATCGAATGTGTATGTAAATATGTGCTACACAAAAATCTTCCCACTCACATTCAGAACAATGCCTTGATATTACCTTGGCCCAAGTAAGACACAATTAGAGTAGAAAAGTGTGAAAATCTGTGAATACATATCTGGAATGGAATATGCTCGGGAGTTCACAACCTTGGTGGTTTTAGAGGAGTTTCCAAAAGTAAAGAACAGTGTAAACACTCCACAAACATGGAGCTCTGCTGGCCTAAGACTTCTTGGAAAACTGCCTCTGAGGTTGGGCACTTGAAATATATGTTGTTGTCATGAGCTTTAACTTCCTTTGTAGTGAGACCATCAAAATGGGTCTGCATCTATGTGACCTGGAAGACATGGTTTCTTATATTCCAATGACCATGAGGCAGCAGTGCTGAATTCTCTCTTTGTATGTAAACTGTGGCCACTGGAGGCTAAGTGTCTCCTCGTGTGGACTGTGAAGACATTTGGTCATCCTCCACTTTTCGTGGTGTTTCTTGCTGCTGCACTGGGAATTTGGTATTTGCTTCACCAAATACAAGGAGTTCTACTAGGATACAGTGCTGAAGGGAGTTCTGTCACGTGTGGTGGGTCAGGGTCTGCAGGAGAATGCACCAACCAGGCTTCTATCCCACACAGCTTGCCCCAATAACCATAGTAAACTGATTCTGAACATTGCCCTGAAACCTCTCCATATAAAAAATGCCTTTACATATAAGTGTCTGATTTCTGCACTATGTCAGTCATAATCCATTTGGAAGCCAATGGCCGATCCACATGGCCCCACCATGGTGTTTTATCACACACCTGCCCACCACTGCTCTAGGCCCACTAATCAGCAGGATACAAATTACTGGCATCTCTGTTCTACACCATTTTCATAAAACCCAGTAAAACAAGGCATTCTCTGGTATACACAGGATCAACCACAGGACTTCCAAAGATTCTCCAGTGCCACCTGGTCATGGAAATTTCAAAAATTTCATGGTATTTATCTAGCCATTTTTCAAAGATTAAGTTGGAGGCACTGTGGGTTTCAAATCATTCAGGAACCATTAAGTGTTGAGAAAGCTCATTTCAATGAAAGCTCTGGAGAACACTCACAGGCAAGGCTTCTCAAAGAGTTGCCAAAAGGTCACATGAAGCCAGGCAAATTGAGGCCTACAATGTGAGGTCCATGTGTGTTTTGACTCTCAACTATACCTGCCAATCTTTCAGAATAAAATCATGTGATATCCTGGCTGAGGTTCCCATTGTTTTGTGGAAAGACACCCTGGGCCTAGATCTCAGTTTCCATGGGTGAGTCTCATGCATGGCCTTCTAAAATCCCAACACAATTCATGGCAATACTTCTCTGAGTTCAGTTCCAGAACTCAGTCTCTAAGGGGAATCACGCCAGAGTTCAAGCCCAGGTGGAACCAGTCATTCCTTCCAACCACCACAAAAATGACCACAATTAAAATCAAAACACTCCCACAGGGCCCTCATCTTCTTCCATATAGACACTCATCATAACCTCTGGCTGGAGATTTCTATGAGGGGCACAGCCTAAGAAAGTGTCCAAAATAAGCTCACTTGCCCCTCATTTGCCTAAAATCATGGTGGCCTGGACACTCCTCCTGTGAACCTGGAGTGATCAAATATTCCTGCTGTTAAAGTGTTCCACTTCTCCAATTTGAGGCCTACTGGCTGTGAGGTATAGATTCTCCATGTGATTTGGAGTCATGAGAAAACCCAAGCACATATGGGCAAGCCTCTGCAGGGATTTGAAGAACTCATTTAATCCAAAGAATCCCTATTCTCACTTAATGGAGGTCAGGAACCTAAAACAAGAAGGCAAAAAAATTCATCCACAATGACTTCTCTTTTGGCCATTTCGGTTTGGGAAGCACATGGGATTTTTCTTTAGATCCATTGGGTGCTGAGAATCTAAGTCACAGCCTCACACAAGGACCAGAGACTGATTCAGACACATCCCATTCCAAAGCAATTAAGCAAAGAGCCACAGGTGAAGCCCATTCATTTCCATATGAAAACAGTTTTCTTCAGGCTTCACAAAGGGTTGGCATGAGGCAAAGACCTTCCTGACATTCAGGGTAATTGAAACACAAGTAAGCAAATGGCCCAAGAAGGGTTTCTTCACTGAGACTTTACTGGTCACACTGATATCTGAGTTTTCTGAGATGCTCTCAATCTCTTCAGCTATCCAGTACATGGCCATGTCACAGAGCCTTGTGGTGTTACATATCTGGGACACAAAACCATGAGCGTATTCTGTAGAGTGGCCAGAATTCACGAAGAAAACAGTAACTTAAGAAGACAGTAGGTGTTGCCCATCCATAAGGCAAAGTGAAGTCCATTAATCTATTGGGCAGTATTAATGTGGGGAAGCTTTCTACTAGAGAAAACAAATCCATTGATGCATTCTCTTTTCTAATGTCTACAACCACGGATACAGTGGGATACACAGACATAGAAACCCTCACAATGTCAAAGGACTTACTAGAAACAGTCCACTCCACACCAGAAAAAACGCCTTTCCTACCTATTCTCAGAACATGAGAAAAAAACCACAAACTCACACCCACAATGGCAAAGCCACCTCCTTCCCCCAAGAAGGTCTGTGACTATCCAGAGTGTCTTCTGACTGGTGGGCCATATTATGTTCCCCCGAAATGGCCTGTCCTCTCTCAGATCTGGTCTTCTTGGCCAACTATGTGAAGTTGTCAGGAGACAGCGGTGAGCCACTACCTGCTTTCTCAGGGAAGGTGCCTCTTCAGAGCTCTGCTGGCATTTGGCCATCCTCACATCAGTAGGTACCAAGAAAGACTGACTCTGTCCTTGGAAAAAGCAAACAAGTTAGCCCAATGGGACTAGGACTGGGACTGGCTCTGGGTGCCTGGCTTCCTGGATCCCAAGTTCAGAGAATTCAATCACCAAGGAAGTGAGGAGAGGTCACTTCCTTCAGGAACTGAATGAGGTCACTGCCTTGAAAACCACTTTGTCCTAACAGTTGCTTCCAAGGGTCCCATGAGATGGAGGCTGCCCCAACATCCTCTGACACATTCAGAAGTTAGAATGGAATATCAACCTTAGGCACCCAGGTACAGCTCTCCACACAGGCCTGGTTTCTTCCAACTTCTTTACAATAAGAAAAGAGAGGCTGACTTAGACCCATCAATTCATCCTGACCAGGTTGTTTGCCATGGAAGATTTCTATTGCTCTCTCAGGTCCAACATAGCTGCATAAATCTTCTCCAAGGATCATTTCTCCATGGATCTTTGAGGTTCTCAGAAGGTGGAAGATCACCTACATTCCTATATTGTAAGACCAACTCTGTCCCTGCTCTTCTGTAAGTTGTATTGATGGAACAGTGTATGTTTAGGGTTAATAACATGTTTGATTTGGGTTAGGAATCATTTTGCGGGATGAATAATTGTATTGGCAACCTTTGATATTTACAAGAGTATATAGGTGAAATATAAGTATGAAAGCAGAAAATTAGGAAAGATTTGAAGCCCAGAAGGGAATTGGACCCTTAAGTGGTATACTTAGCTTTGAGTTATGTGCTGCACAGTTGTCTCAGATAAATCAATATACAATGGCATAGGACCTTGTACCTTGGATGATTGAATGTTGAAGAGAACATCCAGTCAAAAAGATTTATTCAGTACGATGAGGAAGGTAGTCGTTAGGTTTAGAATGAAGAGTGAGTATAGGATTTGGACAAAAAGTTCTTTAGCAATAGGGTTTCGGTTAGAGAGTGAGTGTTAATGTCAGCACATGTGAAGAGTCAGTCACAATGATGAACTGGGGAAAATATGAGGGAAAGCAGATATCAATAAAGACATTAGGAAATCAAGCAAAGTACAAAGTGAGTGATAGGATTAAACATTTTCAACAGGCTTGAGGTTGAATATATAATCTTAGGAAGAAACAAATATGTAGTCACCAATAGGATTGACATTTGAGAGCATTAGGCAACCTGGACATAGATGTTTTTAGTAATCCATGCTCACTTTCCATTTAGGCTTTGGTACAATTGAAAGTTTGACCTTTGCTTTTTGTGTCCAGAATATTTCTGTGATAAAATGTATATGTATATCACGTGACATGAGTATTTCTTCCACCATTTCCAGGAGCAATATTTTGAAGACATATAAATTTGTATTGGGTACAAATAGGTATACCCTCTGTCTATGAATATAGCAATAACGCATGAATAGACCATACTGGGAATAAATAATATAACTGGATCCACTTTAAATAATGGATTGAATGGATATCTGAAAATATATAAGAAATGTTATAAAGATGCACAATCAATCATTCCAACCAGTTATATATCTAATGGTCATCTTAGGGTTATGTTTTATCATGAAGGATGTGTGAGTTTTGCTTAAAAATTGATCATGGAAATTGAAAATAATATATTTGAAAAAAGTCTCATGAAAAGACCAGTCAAGAAACATAGGGAAATACATGTGTTCTGGAGCAAGAAGTGATTGAAAGTGAAACAAATGCCTATAAATTTGCTAAGTAGTGGATGAAATATATATCCTATGATGTGCATAAACTGAAGAAATAGTAATGTACCAGTGTTGAATAATAATTAATGTCAAAATACACATCATGTCCCATAGGAATCTACTAGCATTGATGTTAAACTAGGTCAGTTAATGTAGAAATACTAGGATTTGTTTGCACCTTTCACTGAAGTTAGTTTTCAGTACTAGGAAACAAATATGTATTTCAGGTGGATGAATATTTCTGAGAATAATCTTGTGAAAAGTTGATTATTAATCCACATACATGAACATGAATGAATTTAGGGAGTGTATATAAGACACATATATTTCATATTTTGAAAAATCTGGAGATTTATTTTGTATATATATATATATATATATATATATATATATATATATATATATATATATATATACACACACAAACACACACACAAACAAAGACATTCAAAAGTAGAATTATATATGCCAATCGAATTTCACCATGAAATATATATCATCCACAGATCCAAAAATATTCATTTTACTGAACATGGATTTATGTATAATGTTATTCAACTAGGAAGCTCACCATTAGCTTGAATTTTCAGTTCCAACAGCATTTAGGTGGAGTAATCTCTTCTCACAATTTGTATCTGCAATGTCAGGCACCTCACAAAAATGTACGTGTGATATCAGGTAGGATTCTATATGTGTATGTAAAAATTAATGTGCTGAATAGGTTACAGCGAAAGGGAGATAGGAATTCACATATTTGTTAACTTTAATACACATATAAAACTATTTCAATTAAAAAATGACTAGATTTATAACACCTACCTTTTATCTTGCAAAAGGCAAGTCCAATATACACCATGCCTCCTCTGAACTGCTTGTATTTCAATTCCGTTTGGGTTATTTTTCTCCATCATATTAGTATTTGTAGTTAGCGTCTAGAAGGGTATGGGTTATTGTCAGGAATTCAGTATTTCAATTGGAAAATTGGAAAGTGAATCCAATGTGTATGCAATTATGTGCAGCACAATATTCTTCCCACTCTCATCCAGAACAATGGCTTGACATTAACTTCGCCCCAAGTAAGACGCAATTAGAGAAGAAGAGTTAGAAATTCTGTGAATACATATCTGGAATGGAAAATGCTCAGGAGTTCACAACCTTGGAGGTGGTAGAGGATTTTCCAAAAGTAGGGGACAGGGTTGATCACCCAACATGATCTTTCATTAAAATTGTGAGCCATCTTGCCACAAAGCCATGAAAAGATAATTTTTGCTTTACTATAAATTACTGCAAATTCTGAACCTGCTTAGAATGCCTGACCATGTTTTGAACTCACCCATGCCTGGCTCTCTGACCAGATAACAGCCCTCTCTGAAACTTTAATGACACCTCATAAATATTCGCCTTCCCTGGCCAGACAATGACCCTCTCTGAGGCTCTAATGGTCCTCATAATTTCTGATGCTGGGGCCAGAAAATCAAATGTAAACTACAATTAGTGTGATGCTTGTCAAAGTTCTGTTTTCTGTAACCCCCCTTTTGTGTAACTTTCTGGGCTATAAAGCTGGGCTGTAGGAAAGGTGGGGTTGCTGTCTTGTTCCCGCCATTTTGAGAGGGAGAGGCAGCCTGGCTGGTTGAAATATTAAGCTTGCCTTAATTTGATTTTAATTGGAGTCAGTGGTCTTTTCTTGAGTCCTGGACTAACATTTTGGAGTTCCCCAGCAACATGACCCGACCAGATCACAAAGCCAGACTGCTGGAAATTCTGAAGCTGGCCTATACTCCAGGACTCCAGGCTGGAGAGACAAGTTCCAAGGCCTTGGAATGAGCCTTCAGTCCGTGGATCACTGCAGTGAACCATCGCACTAAAACTATTATCAAGCACCTGGTGGAGGAGGCCTTCATAGGTAAGAGGTGCCTTTATAACATCTGATATCCGGTTAAGGGAGTACTCTTCTGATGACAGAGAGGTGGCCTGGGAAGGCTCACATATACTCCTGTCCAGGACAGTAATAGGAATCCTTCTTTCCTCTGTTCTTTTCTGTAGGGAATACCTCTGAAAGTGTAGAGAGGTGCCGACTGGCACGCAGGAGCTCCTACCCCGGAGCTTTAGCAAGACGCTGCATTGCTCCTCTGGTTTTCTGTTTATTCGCCGAGTTTCTGTTTTTTTTTGTGTTTTGTTCTGTGTTCTAAATGTTTTTTATTTGTTTGTTTTTGTGCGTTTTGTTGTGTGATTTCTGTGGTAAAAACTTAAGGATATTGGACGTGAAAATGGGTAATAAAGCATGTAAGCCTGTCACCCCTTTGGACTGTGTTTTAAAGAAATGTGATGCACTATACCCCCCTTTGTTAAGCAGGATGAGAGAAGCCCCTAGCTGGCTGTCTGGAGCACACCCACTGCAGAGGGCAATGCCTGCTGGAGACCTAATAACTGAGTATCTCCCAGGTTAACAAGTGAAGCTCCTTTAAAACCCCTTGTCCCTCCAGATCAAGAGAGTCACAACTTTGGACAGAGTCCCCTGTTTTTATCCTTTGTTAGCAAAGCAGTAAACCTCCCTTTTACTTTTTCTCAAACCCTGTCCTTATATTAAATTGGTATTAATTGGCTTCAAGGTCCAGAACCGAAATTTAAGTTACGAATTTTGATACCCCCCCGACCCCGGAATTTTTGAGAGCTGACTACTGAAATGTTAGGAGATTCAGCGTGCTTGGGGTGGAACCAAACCAGAGGAGCTAACCCTGTAAGTAAAAGACGGGACTGAGGGACTCCCAGCAGCTGCCGAAGTCCTGTTGCTTCAGTAAATTCCCTCCTTCCTTCCCTGCACTGTAAGTATTATGCCACCTCTGTTTTCTTAAAAAAGAGAAAAAGAAAAAGGAGACACTAAATGCAGTAAAGTCACCATGGAGACCTTAGATATTACATTTCAGGTTGCCCCTCTCTGAAAACATCTGATGCCCTTGTGGGGACATCTATCATGCCACTGGTGTAGGAGATTTTTCTCTTATCTGCTGTTTTAAAGGCTTCTGTCCTGTCAGCCATAGTCTGGAGTTCCTTTCTGTCTGTCTTTTGTCTTTGTTTCTGGCCATTTAAGACATGTGCAATAATGTGTTGATATTATAAATTGTTTCTTGGGAATGATCTTAGCTGAATGTGTGTCTAAATGATGATGTTTTATTGTAACAATATGGTATCTGGATGGGTTTTTGTAGCATTGCTCAATCTTGCAGTTAAAAGTCGGGTTTAGGTAATTTTTTAGTTTATGATTTCAGATAATTCATGCCAGAGAACTTAAATACTTAAAATGGAAAACTAGAGAATTCTACTTCCAAGTTGGCAAGTAACTTCCCAATCATTTAGTCTTTTTTTTCACCAATTTTTAATTGGGTAGCCTGGGAAAATGTCACAGTGTGTCAGTGCATTAATTTGGACAAGGATAGTAAATCATAGTATGGTATCTGTTGACAAAACAAGATGTTAAGGTATAAAATTTTGAATTGTATCTTAAAATTGTATCATAATTTTCAACATCCTCACCTGAAAAATATGGTTAAAGTGCCTTAGGCCTGAGGTGTCCGCTCAGAATAGCAGTTTTGTCCAGCTCCTTCCTGAACTCAGCCAGGACTTATGTTGAAATGTAAATGAAAGAAGCCTGCAAGCTCAGTAGGAGACTGATCTGATGTCTAAGTGGGAAAAAAAAAAGGTAAATCGTATGGTATTTACTAATTACTGACCAGTCATTTTTTCTAGGACTCTTATTTTTTCCTTAGATTCTGTATTTTTTTTTTTTGAGCTCATTATTTTGATCCTAGAGAACTAGGTTAATATTTTTCTCATCAGTTCTATCTTTGACCAACAGTGGAGTTCTGAAACATTACAATGGAGATTTCACCTGTGAAAAGCTACAAGGCCTTACTATTATTATTTGTGCACAATTTTGTTATGTGTTGTATGTCCATATATCTATATGTTCGTATATCATATATATGATATACAAATTAACATATATAAGGAGCGATCATTAAAAAAAAGCACTCATAAAAACAAATTTTAAAAAGTGGATTCGAAGATCTTTAATTCACGTGAGTTAAAAGGTTCACTTTAAATTTGGATAAACAAATAACAATAAATGTCTTTAAATTTAAGCTTACAAGTTTTTCTAGCTGCTCAAAAATCTAATAAAATATTAATGTCTATAAAATGTCTAATATGCCTTGGTTCTAGGACTTTTCCTTTAACAAAAAAATGGTTTACACTGTTCAATACATTTCTCTAATATTTTGATAAATAAGTGAAGTAAATTTGATATGGGATTACTCATTCATGAGTACTTTTGTTAGATATCTGATTGATTTAGTAAGGTCTGTATAAGTTTGTTCTAAAGTCTGTATAAGATTGTAAAAATCAGTCATGTGATAAAGCGACACAAATTTCTGAAAACAAAAGTTTACCCATAACATTGTGTTTATTTTTATTTTTCTAGAGCAAGCAACCCTAAAAATTAAACAACTGATTAAATAAGAACTGTTATTTTAGAGCACTGTACTGGAATTTCTTTAAAAGCTAAATTTGGTTAATGTAAAAACATCAATGTCATTGTGATGCTATTAATGTGCTCATATCTTCCAGGTATACAAGTCTGTAAGGTAGAAACTTTAAAAGAGCATTACATCAAGCTGGTGTTCTGAAGTTGTATGGTAAAAAAATATATATATATTGGGGATTTATTTACTTGTTATCAATAAGATATGTAAAGTTTTATGTTACTTTTTACATTGGGGAAAAATTTAAATATATTTTTAAGTTAATGAGCGTCTAATCTATGTAAAGGTTAAAAACTTTCAGCCTTTCTTTAATTCATGTTTTAAATGTGATATCATATGGTGTTAGCTAATGTTCATGTGACCTCAAACAATTTATGTAAACTGTGTAAGATGATATTTAAAAAAAAAAAAAGATCAGCTTTAGAACTAAAAGACTTAAGATTTATATAGAGCCCTGCCTTACCTGAGATAAGGCTCTGTGTCTCATCTTACAACATGTGAGAATAACTACGAAAGCAGTAGGTCAGATGTTATTTAATTTAAAGTTACGTTCAGAAGTTTTTTTTTTTTTTTTTTTTTTCTGTCAAGATTACTAGGATCTCAAAAAGGTGATATAATTTATAACTCAGCCAAAAATTCAGGGTAGCTATTACACGAACTAAGTATTTTTACTCTTGTTAATTTTATTTTGTAATTTCCTTATAAGTTAACTAAAGATTCCCTGTTAGTGTTTTACAAAAGAGTTGCTTTTGAACACAATATTGGTTAATTTAAGATAATAAGGCATCACCTACAAGACAGAAAAATACAGATCCCAAATAATAAAAAGATAAATAATTTTAAATTATAGACATTAAAGCACAGTACTCTTAATATAAGGCTGTTAAAATTTATTTGCTGGATGTTTAAGATTAGGATTTAAAATTTAATTTAAATGAAAAGGGACAATAAAACAAATTTTGGCTCTTGCCCTCTGAGTCAGTTTGTATCCAGGGAACAGGAGACTTCTCTAAAGAACTTTGCAACTCTCAGCCACATAAACTCCTGATCAGGAAGATTAATGAGGCCACTGGAGAACAGAAAGCCAATCAGTGCATTTTCTACTAAGAAGAGAGTCATCAGAGAAGGGAGATATTCCTGATGCTTCTGAGAGAAGCCACATGGTCAAGCAAGACCTGGAATCACCTAGCGCAAATGGCACTAGCAGAACTGAGAAGCTGCTCTCAAGTTTCCCCAGAAATGACTCCCATAAAATCTCAGCTGACTGTTAACAATAGATAGAAACAAAAGTCAGTTTTACTGCTTCATCTTAAACTCTTAGCAAAGACAGATAAACCCAAAATACAGCCATTCCTGGGCATTTTAAATAATAATAGTTATAATAATATTTTAACGTATACACTTTATGGTAGCCTCCCAAAATAAGTAAGACTGGAGGCTACAAAGAAGGATTCTCAGAGAGGAATGCCTGATGAGAATAAAAAGAGACTATCAAGAGGAGCTACCAGAGGCAGAAGTTTTTTGTTTAAGGCCTACAGATATTCCTAACCTACACAGGTAGGCTTGGTGTTTGCTAGTATGATTATCCAGCCCTGACTAACAGAATTAAAGGTTTCTCTATTACACACAGAGGTCATACTAGTAAAAGGAATTTGCAAGATCAGATGACATTAAATTATTAAACTGTATCTTATGGGGTGGGACAACTGTGACACTAAAAGTTAAATATTAAGTTGAAAGTCCTGATAACTGGGGATATTGAAGACAGATGAGGGGACATCTATACAGTGACTTGTTTCAGCAGCTGCAACATTTATTCAGTACTCATGGTTTTTGTTTCTCTCATAGAAGAACCCATCCCCAGATGACTTTACAAACTGTTCTACCACAACCAGACTTCAAACCGAACTGACTTCTAAAAGGCAACTCATGTCCCTCATGCTGTGCCCCCTCATGTCACCCTCTCTCAGCTCAGAAGAAGCCAAAATGAGTGACGCCACTCTTCTTACAACAATTGAGCCAAAAATAAATAGACTTTCATTTTAAGTAATTAATTAAGTCAGGTAAAATCAGGGAGACTGGTTTTGTGTGAGTTCAAAAAATATGGAGACTGTTACGTGAGGTATTAAAATTCCCTCAGTGCTCTTCCCCTACCCTATCAAAGATTTGAAAGGGACACATTAGAAAAGGGGGGAATGATAGACCCAACCTGATCTTTTATTAAAATTGGGATCCATCTTGCCACAAAGCCATGAAAAGAAAATTTTGGCTTAACTATAAATTACACCAAATTCTGAACCTGCTTGCAATGCCTGCCCGTGGCCTTGAACTCACCCATGCCTGGCTCTTTGACCAGGAACAGCCCTCTATGAAACTTTATTGACACCTCATAAATACTGGCCTTCCCTGGCCAGACAATGACCCTCTCTGAGGCTCTAATGGTCTTCATAAATTCTGATCTTGGGGCCAGCAAATATATATATATATATATATATATATATATATATATATATATATATATATATATATATATATATATAAACTACGATTAGTTTGATGCTTGTCAAAGTTCTGATATTTTAACCCCCCTGTAGTGTAAAATTCTGGGTTATAAACCTGGGCTGTAGGAAATTTGGGTGGCTGTCTTGTTCCCACTGTTTTGGGAGGGAGAGGCCACCTGCGCAGTGGAAAATATAAGCTTGCTTTAACTTGATTTTAATTGGAGTCTGTGGTCTTTTCTTGCATCCTGGTCTAATAGGTAAATGCTATCAAACATGGAGCTCTGCCAGCCTGAAGACTTCCTTAGAAACTGCCTCTGACGATGGGCACTTGACATATATGTTGTTGTCAGGAGCTTTAGCTTTCTTTCTAATGAGACCATCAAAGCTGGATCTGCATCTATGTGACCTGGAGGACATGGTTTCTTGTTTTTCAAAGGACATGAGGCAGCAGTGCTGAATTCACTCTTTGTAGGTAAACTGTCGCCACTGAAGGCTAAGTGACTCCCCGTGTGGACTGTGAAGCAATTTGGTCATCCTCCACTTTTCGTGGTGTTTCTTGCTGCTGCACTGGGAATTTGTTATTTGCTTCACAAAATACAAAGTATTCAGCTGGGACACAGTGCTGGAGGGAGTTCTTTCACATGAGATGGGTCAGGGTCTGCAGG